>NC_141496.1:76801654-77351284 GCF_009769465.1 Tauraco erythrolophus
GACACAAGTAAACTATGAGAGGAGTAAAGTACAAGTAAAGCACAGTGGTATCAGCACAGCGTGGCTTTCTCTGCTTTTGCGTCTTAAGCTGAGCTCAGTTTGATATCTGGTTAGACTTTATCCTTTCTCCAGCTGCCTTTTTTCATGACCCTATTAGGAATACTTCTGAGACCCCTATTCCTTTACAGAAATTGGCCAGCAGATTCAAAAGTTTTTAGTGGGGAAAGGAAAGGACATAAAACCAGACTGTGCTATCACATAAACATCATTTCCTTAGGATACCAAGCTAAGAAAATAGAATAAATATTTATACATGGCAGCTGTTAACGATGAACATTTAATGAAAAAATAGGGATGAGAACAAATTTGCTGAAAACTGAGAGGAATGAACATTTCCCTCTAAGAGAAACATACATACTGAAAGTATAAAGTAAAAGGTTTTGCATTTACTGTTTTCTATGACCTTTCTGAACACTCAGTTAATTTCTTTCAAGAGGTTCCTATAACCCTTTGACTTTGTATTATTTTTGCTTGATTATTCTGAAGGCGTGTGTCCTGCAGTTCATCCCTTTATGGGTATTCCACAGCGACAGATTTCAAGAAGCAATCCTGCATGCATTTACCAGTTATCTGAAGAAAAGGTGGAGGAACCCCTAACAGAGACATTTTTTTCAGAGGATGTATAATGGGAAACCCCAGCAGGATGCATTTTACTGTGTCTCTGTGTGTGTGATTGATGAAGGAATCAAATCACTTTGAGCCATAGCTCCATCCAAATCACCTATCAAGTGATAAGTGATTTGATCTAATGAATGTATTAAACAAATTAATTCCTGTCCCTTTCCAACAGCTAGAGCTGTTCCAGTGACTTCTGTGTGCCTTACACAGGTTCTAACAAATTTATGTTACTATTTTAACATAAGCTTGGAGGCCACAAATATTTATGTCTATTTGATGTTCAAAAATAAAAGAATAATTTGCTTGATTTCCAAACTTGTTCACCGAGTATTTTGATGCTTTTGGTGAGTGTTCTGTGTCTTTGGTTTCTTCTGAAAAGTCTAGGAGAGAAAAAAGAAAGCTTTCAGGCTGTAAAGTACACACTGGACCTTTAGAAGTCTGCAATCATAAAAAGTGTATTTCTGTTCAGAGCCTGTGAATTACTTCATCCTCTGTAGTATCTGATTCAGACTGGAGGAGACAGGAGCATAGGCAAAAGATAAGCAGTAATTTTGCTTTCCTAAATAAATTCAGAAGGTGAACTTTTTGGTTTTAGATACTTATGAAGATCATACTGGGTACTTGTGGTGGGTTTATGGGAGGAGCTGCGGAAATAGCCCCTGTAAGTAGCTGTGAAAAGCTTCCCGGCTCCAAAACCAGTCAGACTGGCCTCTGGCCAGGTGAGACGCTTCCCATCCCCTCAGGCCAGGGCTAAGCCAGTCAGCGCCTCTGCGAATGCCATATTTAAGACGGGGACAAAGGAGCCCAAGCCCAGGCTGGACCTACACTGAAGAGAAAGGGGAGATGGGGGGCTGCCCATGCTGGGCTGCCGCTATTGAGGTTTGTCAGGCACAACACGGCTGCAGCAGAGACAGGACTAAAACCTGAGAGAAACGGCCATGCAGACACCAAGGACAGTGAAGATGGAGCGGGAGGAGGTGTGATGGAGCTGAGATTCCCCTGCAGCCCATGGTGAGGTGGCAGGGGGGCCACCATGGAGCTTAATGGTGGAGCAGAGATCCACCCACAGCTCTTGGAAAACCTCGTGCTGGAGCAGAGGTGCCTGTGCCTGAAGGGAGTCATAGAGTATGGTCTCCATGAGCTGCTGGAGGCTGACAACGAGGCAGAGAGGCATCTGAAGCCTGTGGAGAACCCCACGCCAGAGTGGGTGGCATCTCCCTAAGAAGCCGTGACTCTGTGGGGAAGAAGACCGCCCTGGAGCAATCTGATGAGTAAGGATTGCATCCTGCAGGAAGGACTCAGGTTGCAGAAGTCTGTGGACTGTCCCAGGAGGAGGGGATCCATTGGAGCAGGGGAAGAGAGTGTGAGGAGTCCTCCTCCTTTAAGAAAGGAGTGGCAGAAACAACATGGGGTGAACTGACCTGCAACCCCCTGTTCCCCTGTGTCCCTGGAGGAGGAGGTAGAGCCGGGAAGAAGGGAGGGATGTGAGGGAGGTGTTTTTGAGTTCTGGCTTGTTTCTTGTTATCCTCTCTGAATGAGCCATTAACAAATTAAATTGATTTTTGCCCCCAATCCGAGTCTGTTTTGCCCGGGGCCATGGTCAGTGGGTGCTCCCTCCCTGTTCTTACCCGAAAACTTTTTTTACATTTTTCTCCTCTCCATCTCACTGAGGGGAGGAGTGAGGGAGTGACCTCGTGGTGGTTTAGCTGCATATGATAGTGCCATTGAAAGGCATTTCAAGGACAAGGCAATCATCGGGCACAGTCAGCATGCATTCACAAAGGGAAAGTCCTGTTTAACTAATCTGGTATCCTTCTACAATAAGGTGACCCACCTAGTTGATGAAGGGAAGGTGGTGGATGTAGTTTTCCTCCACTTTAGTAAGGCTTTTGATAGTGTTCCTCACAGCATCTTTCTGGACAAGTTGTCCAACTGTGAGATGAGCAGGTACCTGGTGCACTGGGTGAAGAGCTGGCTGAATGGCAGGGGTCAAAGGGTTGTCGTGAATGGGGCTACCGCTGGCTGGTGACTGGTCACCAGTGGTGCTCCTCAGGGCTCAATTCTAGGGCCAGTTCTGTGCAACATGATTATCAATGATCTGGATGCAGAAGTTGAAGGCACCATTAGCAAGTCTGCTGATGATACCAAACTGGGAGGTGTTGTTGACTCTGTTGAGGGACAAGAGGCCTTGCAGATGGATCAAGATAGATTGAAGCATTGGGCAGTCATCAGTGGCGTGAAATATAACAAGAAAAATTGCTGAGTTCAGCACCTGGGATGGAGTAACACTGAACACAAGTACAAACTGGGAGAAGAGTGGCTGGAAAGCAGCCTTGCAAAAGGGATCTGGGGGTGCTGGTTGATAGCAGGCTGTGAGTCAGCAGTGTGCCCTGGCAGCCAAGGGGACAATCCCCATCCTGGGATACATCAAACACAGCGTAACCAGCCGATCAAAAGGGGTGATTATCCCGCTGTAGTCAGCGTTGGGGCAGCCTCACCCTGAGCACTGTGTGGAGCTCTGGGCCTCACAACTGAAGAAGGATGTTCAGGTCTTTGAATGCATACGGAACAGGGCAACAAAGCTGGTGAGAAGGCTGGAAGGCATGTCTTGTGAGGAGCGGCTGAGAACTCTGGGTTTGTCTAGTTTGGAGAAAAGGAGGCTGAGGGCCGACCTCGTACCTCTCTACAGCTTCCTGAGGAGGGCAAGTGGAAAGGGAGGTGCTGATCTTTTCTCCCTGGGATCCAGCGACAGTACATGTGGGCATGGTTCAAAGCTGCACCAGGGAAGGTTTAGACTGGACATTAGGGAGCATCTTTTTACCAAGAGGGTGGGCAAACACTGTTTAACAGGCTTCCTAGAGAGGTGGTTGATGTCCCAAGCCTGTCAGTGCCTTAAAAAGAGGCATTTGGACAATGCTCTTCATAATATCCTTTAACTTTCGGTCAGCTTGGAAGTGATCAATCAGCTGGACTGAATGATCATTGTACGTCCCTTCCAACTGAATTAGTCTAGTCCAAGTCTAGCCTGTTCATTCAGATGTACTTCTGTTTGTTAAAAATCAGGAATTTTAATGCATTTTCTCATTTTGCAGGTTTATTTTACTTCTGCATTCCAAAAAGTGTTTTTGTAAAGCTGCATTAAGATAGCAAAGACCTTATTAAGAAAAGTAGATGTATGTTGGTGGTTTTTGGACAAATGTGAGGAAGAGTCTCTGTAATTTTTGCCACACAGGATGGAGAGGAATCATAAAATGCATCCTACCGGCTCCATAAATTCGTCTGCTGCATTCAAGCTAGTAACATACTCAGGCAATGCCATATAGACTTATAATACAGCACCGTAGAGTCCCAACTTTCTGCACTTGCCTCCTGTACGTGTTGCTGTAATTCTCAAAAAGAGCAACTAAGGATCACACCGAGATCTCTGAACTGAAATAATGAAAATTGTGATATGTAAAATGATGTGTACCTTCCTATAGTAAAATCAGATGTGATCCAGGTCTGCAAACTGCCATAAAAAACCACCTTCTTCATATGAGCTCCCAGGTCCTTCCATTGAATTCAATCAAGCTGCTGATACATTTACATTCTTTGGTGTCAGGATCGAGAATGGAAAAGTAGGTCACTTAGAAATCAGTATTGCTAAACCTCAGCACTAAAAAGGCTTGGCTCACACCTAAAATGGTGACATTTTACTACACATAAGTATTTTATAGTTCCATTTTCAATTTTTTTTGGAACCTTTAAAATTCATGTTTTCAATGCTTTTTCCGTGTCTGCCTCCCATTCCCACAAATGTTTATTTTATATGTATTTAAGAGGATAAGCTCTAATTCGTACATAATGGCATGATTCTAGAATTTGGTGCTTTCAGAAAACACAAACAAACATGAATCTTGATCAAACTATGCAAGTGTCAACATCATCATTTCTCTTTTGAGACGGGATTTTAAATGAGTCTGTGCTGAAAATTAAATCCTGTCTTTGAATAAAAAGGATATCTGAGCCATACTCCTGAAGGACAGTAGAAAAAGTGTTGAGATGCAGGACTGCTGCAATGTCACAGCAGCCATGTGCCATTGGGAGGTCACCCCTGTGTGGAACCTTTCTCCAGAACTCCCCTGAGACAAAATAGCTGCAATTACATCAGAAGGGGATAAAGCTTAATAAATCATCACCTCCGGCCTCCAGAAGAAATTTTGCCTACTAGTTTTAGCAGTCTGCAAGCACAAGTTTTTGCTTTCACTTTGTGCATGTGAAAGTGTGTATTTCAAGATAGACTTGCAGGTTTTTAAGGAAGGAGTGAAGGAGATATTTCTTTTTGGTGCTCTTATCATCATTAGAAATGAAAGTAGCAGATAAAGTTTTTTTAACATCAGTCCTGTGGTTCAGGAGCAAAAGTGTTACTAATTCTTAGAGGATGAAATCAGTTTGATATTTTCAACATATTTTCTAATTAATTTCTCTTAGGTTTTTGTCTTGTCATCAAATATGACATTGTGTTTGTTGGAACAGAAAGCCATTTCTTTCTTTGACTGTAGAAAATTTGAAAAAACTATAAGATGCCCATCGCATCTTATAGTCTTTTTAATTATATGACTTCTGTATTTCTCTATGGCCTCTAATATTTCGTGTCTTAATATAAAATAGTTCTTCAACTAAAACTACTACTGAATATCGCCACTGAATATAGAAAACATCTGGAAGTGAAAATGAGACATCTGTGTTGGACATTTCAGCATTGTTGGTTTGAAAAGAAAGGAATGGAATGGTTTGTTCATCACTTCATAAAGACTGTGTTTTCAAGCGATTAAATTGTTTTCTTCTAAGTGTGATATTTGTGCAGCTGCATAGCAAATACGTATGGAATATAATATATGATAAATATTACATGTGGGCCAAAAGCTGAAGTCCCTGGGGGAAATGCACATTCAATAGGAGGCCTGAGTGTGGAACACAGAGTTTGTGTTTGCCATTGGTATAAGTGCTTATTTCTCCACGGGTGGATATTTTCAAGCAGTACGTTCTCAGATACAACACAAAATGCACCGCATGTCTCCTTCCCTTTCTTCTCCTCTCTGGACACGAACCAAGGCCTTACCCATAGGCAGCTCTTTGCCTGTTTGGCTTACATCTGTGAGTAGTCCCAGTAGGGTGAAGCAACTCCTGAAGTGACTGTTCCTGCTCCGCTTGAATTAGTGGGGGTCCTGGAGGGGATTCAGTGACAGCAACAGCAAACCCTGAGGACTCTTTTGGCTGCAGCTTGTCTTGATATCACATAATATAGCTACACATTCCCTCATTTTCTCTCTGATTTTCATGTGAGTTACCTAACTCAGGTTAGAGAACATCCTTTCACCCACCTCACAAGGACAAAAGATCTGCATGCTTGCCACAGGAGACAAATACCCGCTCATCTGATATACAGGGACCTCGGTAACACAGAAGTAGCATTGGCACAGGCAGATGTTATTGAGCAACGGAGACTTGGTTTCCAAGGTTTACACGTCCTGCAATCTATGACAAGTGACATTTCCACATTTCTTGTCTCACGTTTGTTTATGGTTGTGCACGCCTCGTGAGTCTTGCAGGCTGTTACTGAGGTTGAGCAATCAGCTCAGCACAGATTTGTTTCTGTTGAGGAACAGGAGGATCTTGTTACTCACTGCTCTTGCATGATCATTCTGTTAAAGTGGTCATGTTTTGACCTTTTCACTCATTACTGCACAATGTTAGGCTGGGATCTTGCTGACTTGCCATCTTCAGGGCGCTGTCCCTGATGGTGTGTTAACATATGGCTGCAGAGGGAGGATTCTCCTTCTTTGGCCCTTCAGAAAAGTTAGTGGGTGGATCGGCCATCAACAGGTAAGCCTGGAGGAGAAGTGATCGCGCCTTCCCCTTTGTTTTGTAGGCCACGTGTCTCCTCTGAGTGCTGAATGAACAGCTCAAAATTTTTGTTATCTGCTTTTGCAGCTGAACTTGGACCTGGTTGATGAGGAAACAGAAACAGAGGGGAAAGATGGTGGAACTTTTTCCCAGCACTCCCTGCCTGGGGAGAAGGTGGAAGAGCAGACCAGCAGGTTGGACCTCCTGCTTCCCTCCCAGCACCCATCATGTGGCATTTCCTGCTTTGTATTAAAACATTGCTAATAACAACTGCACACTGGAGCAGTGGCTCTCTGCGGACTTTGTGGGAAGGAGAGGTGCGGAGAGGCAAAGCACCTGCCCTGAGCTGCTGAGAGGAAGGAGGATCACCTCTGGACAAACATTGTCCACATCTCCTCAGCCCCAGCTACACGCCTGGTCTGCCAAAGAGGCCCCAGACTGGAAAAGTCAAATGTGATCAAATGAATTAATCAAAATAATGACTATTAGCCTAGAGCCAAACTCTACTGTGCTTATGTGCTTATACTCCAACTCCACCTGGGAGTCTGGGTCTGACATGCAGGGTTATGCCTCCATTCCCCAGAGTCATAGAATCACAGGGTGGTTGGGGTTAGAAGGGACCTTCAAAGATCATCCGGACCAACCCCCCTGCTGTGGAGAGGGAATCTTTCACTAGATCAGATCACTCAAAGCTTCATCCAGCCTGACCTTGAACACTGCCAGGGATGAGGCACCCACAGCTTCTCTGAGCAATCTGTTCCAGTGCCTCACCACCTTCAGAGTGAAGAATTTCTTCCTCATAGCTAATCAAAAACTACCCTCTTTCAGTTTGAAAACATTGCCCCTTGTCCTATCACTACACGCCCTTATACAAAGTCCCTCTCCAGCTTTCCTGTAGGCCCCCTTTAGGTACTGGAAGGCTGCTAGAAGGTCTGCCCGGAGCCTTCTCTTCTCCAGGCTGAACAGCCCCAACTCTCTCAGCCTGTCTTCATAGCAGAGGTGTTCCAACCCTTGGATCACCTTCGTGGCCCTTCTCTGGACTGACTCCAACAGGTCCATGTCCTTCTTGAGTTGGGGACCCCGAAGCTGAAGGCAGTATTCCAGGTGGGGTCTCATGAGAGCTGAGTAGAGGGGCAGGATCACCTCCCTTGACCTGCTGGCCTTGCTTCATTTTATGTAGCCCAGGATACAGTTGGCTTTCTGTCCTGTAAATGTGCATTGTTGGCTCACATGTAATTTTTTCATCTACTAGTATCCCCAAGTCCTTCTCCTATGGGCTGCTCTCAATCCATTCATCGCCCAGTCTGTACTGATATTGTAGATTGCCTTGACCCGGCTGCGGGACCTTGCATTTGGCCTTGTTGAACTTCACGATGTTCACATTAGCGCACCCCTTAAGCCTGTCAAGGTCCCTCTGGATGGCATCCCTTCCCTCAAGCATGTCAGCTGCAGCACTCATCCTGATGTCATCTGCATATTTGCTGAGGGTACACTCAATCCCAATGTCTACGTCATTGATGAAGACATGGAACAATACCAGTCTAAAGCTAGACAGGACACTTCAGCATTCCACGATCCCTTCAGCTAGAAGAAGAGCTCCATCTAGTGAGGCTTGTACTTCTTGTGGCCGCTTCAGCAATTGTCTAACCACTGTATGCCAATTTTGGCCCCAATGCCGTGGAAAAAAAACCCCAAAACCTTTCTGCAAACCCCTTTGCCATGAGGGCAGACAGCAGGGAAGGCCACCATCAGTTCCAGTTCCCCTCAGCTCTGGTGCCTTTGTGGCCCAAGGCATTTGGCCATGGCCACCTTCCTCACAGGCAAGGTGTCAGGGAGGTTGAGGAGCTGCTGTTTAGTTCAGGAATCTGAGACAATCACCTACCTCATGGCAACGCAAAAGTGTTAAGTGAAGGGCATGGGATGGCAGGCCATTCAGGAGTGTGTTGTACCCACAGTTGTCCCAAAAAAGGGCTTATTTGGGAATTTTACTGCAGGGAACTAAACCTCTGCTATTTTTCTGAATGATCAGTAAGCAGAAGGAACCTAGAAAGAAAAATGCTAGGCCTATGGAAAGAAGCAAGTAGGATCTGAAAGTATAGCATAGCACACAAAGCAACACATTTTAAGAATATAATTTTCTTTCTTTCATACACTCGTGCTGATTACATTCCCCTTCTTGGCACCTGTGTATATATATGCATGTGTGTGGTCACTGAGACGTGATGCCAAAGTGTTAGCAGCTTGGGTTACCTTGAAGTTAGGGTTCAATAAGGGCCCCAGTTTTCAGAAAATCAGATGTATTTGAACTTTAGGCTCCTTTACGTATCACAGTGTAAGTGTTCACTAAGGGTTTTGAATGTGTAGGCCAGTATGGAGTTGTGAGTTATTTTTTTTGACTTTTGTTTGTTTGTTTGTTTTTTCCCTGAAACCACTGCTTGTTGAATAAAGAGGTTCCAGGCTAAAACAATTTACAGTTTTGTGATGCAAACAGCAAATCTTCAACTCACACAGATTTCAGTCACTGAACTAGTCCCATGTTCAAGGAAGACACCATCACTAAAGAAAAAAAAATTAGTCAGACTGCAACACTACCAGATTAAGGAAAATGGGAACTATGCAGTGCAAGATTGATTTTAACAATATGATGTACTCTATCAGTGGCTTACATCAGTAACTGAGCCGAAGCCTCACTTTCACAAAGATTGGAGCTCCAAAACTGTCTAGACAAGCAATTTACAGCAGGGGGAAAAAAAATCTAAGCTATTGAATCCTAATGTTGTAAACAGTCTGTTATCAAGACTGGTAATACAGACAGGGCCCTACTGTTCTCAAGGACCACCCACAAGAGAAAGAATTTGATATGGCAGCTTGCCTGAAAAATTTATTTGCGATATACTGGTATGTGGTAACAGCATGAAGGAGCTGTAGGAGTGAGGAGTGCTTTGCTAAGGGAGCAGCTGATGGGATTGGCCTTGACAGTGACTGCAGTATGCACTTCAGAAACTGTCAGATCTCGTAAAACACAGCAGAAAGACAGAGAGGCTGCAAACGGTCTCCTTGGCCGTTCTGCTGTGCCTGCTCATCTTTGCTTCGTAATGGCATTTCAAGAATCACGAATTAATCATAACCTGTGTTTTTTCTTTTAAAAAGCTTTCTTGGTTAAGACCACGCTTGCAGACCCCATGTAAGCCGTGGCAGCATATATTTTGATACATTTGGCTTTCTGGGAGTGAAGGCAGAGTTCAACATTACAAGTAAGAGTTTTCCAAAGTGAGACAGACTATCAGTCACTGTCTGCGGCTGCAGCAGAAGCATGGCAGAGATCTGGTATAAACTGCGCCTTGACATCCTCCTGTATCTCCTGGGACAGCCATGAGACAATGAGAGCTTTCTAAACCACATTTTCAGTCTTTAAAATTAAAGCTAGGAACCTAGATCCATGCTTACACACTTAGCTCCCCATTTTAGAGCAGCAGGTATGATTTATGTTCAAATTGCTGGTCAGCTTACTCAGCAAGTTGAGAAAGTTGAGTGGTAACAAAATAGAGTTCTGAACAAAGTCTCCTACATCAATTTTGGTATGTTTTAACCTTGCAGAAATTATTAAAAACAAGAGTAATGGAAATATTTCTATTAAGCATGTTTCAAACTAAAACTAAATTTCTCCTAGTATTTCAATCTAAGTGAATCCGGGCATTTGTCCTGAAAAACTGTAGCAAATGGACAAAAAAAGAAACAATCTGTGAAACAGTTCTGCCTCTCCAAATTTTTTTTTTTTTTTTTTTTTTTATTGCCAAGAAAGAAATCTGAACAAAAAAAAAGTCTAGCTAATGTTACTGGCTACTTGCGCAGTGAAGAAAAGTGCAGGAAAGGTAGCCAGCCCAAGAGGGCTATTACATTCCTCTCTCCTCTTCCCTCCACCACTCCGCAAACTTCAGAGCTGACAGGTACAGAGAGAGGGAGTGGGGAGCAAGGTCAAACACAGCTTTACACGCTGAAGTCCCAACTTGAGAGCTCTGCTAGCGCAGGGGGAGAACATAAAATCTACTGGAGGTAGACCTACTGCAGTTTGTACCTCCCTGAAGTATTGAGGCAACTAGGATTGTTGCTCCCTGTGAATAGATTAAAAACCTCTTGGGCTTTCCCAGGGAATCTTTTGGAAATGTTAAGGATGGCAAAATTCTCTGTGGCAAATAATGACGCTTGCTACTGTGCGAGACGATAAAGGCAGGCTTATTTCAGTAAAAAGGGAGACTTTGCTGAAATGCTGTGACCTAGAAGACAACGTCCTCCTGAAGCAAGACCTTGCTACATTACAAGCACAGTGGGAGTTTGTGCTGGGGAAATGTCTTCAGTGGATATCTCCATGAAAATTAAATAAATGGATGTCGATGTTCTGCTCACTGTTTTCAAACAGACACGTGACCTAGAATTTACAATATAAGTAATTAGTGGAAAGAATCATAGAATCATAGAATGGTTAGGGTTGGAAGGGACCTCAAAGATCATCTAGTTCCAACCCCCCTGCCATGGGCAGGAAAATCCTCCACTACACCAGGCTGCCCAAAGCCTCATCCAACCTAGCACTGAACACTTCCAGGGACGGGGCATCCACAACTTCTCTGGGCAACCTGTTCCAGTACCTCATCACCCTCAATGTAAAGAATTTCTTTCTTATATCTAACGTAAACCTGCCCTCTTTCTGTTTAAATCCGTTGCCCCTTGTCCTATCACTACACGCCCTTGTAAAAAGTCCCTCTCCAGCTTTCCTGTAGGCCCCCTTCAGGTACTGGAAGGCTGCAATAAGATCACCCCGGAGCCTTCTCTTCTCCAGGCTGAACAGCCCCAACTCTCTCAGCCTGTCTTCATAGCAGAGGTGCTCCAGCCCTTGGATCATCTTCATGGCCCTCCTCTGGACTCGCTCCAGCAGCTCCATGTCCTTCTTGTGTTGAGGACTCCAGAGCCGAACGCAGTATTCCAGGTGGGGTCTCACGAGAGCTGAGTAGAGGGGCAGGATCACCTCCCTCGACCTGCTGGCCATGCGCCTTTTGATACAGCCCAGGATACGATGGGCTTTCTGGGCTGCCAGCACACATTGCCGGCTCATGTTGAGCTTCTCATCCACCAGCATTCCCAATGATATGGGAGTGAAATAATGATATATTATGGGAGTGAAATACTGATAAAAACATATTAACACAAAAATACTTGGCAAAGGAAAGGAAGGAGTCAAAGGCAGTTTTGCTCTGACATAGACTAAAGCATACTCGGGGCAGGGAAAAGGGGAGAGAAAGGGACGACTCAGGTGCCTGAGCTGCGGCAATAGGAGGGAAGTGATGTAGGCTGAGGACT
The DNA here is from genome assembly GCF_009769465.1 of Tauraco erythrolophus. Classification (NCBI taxonomy): domain Eukaryota; kingdom Metazoa; phylum Chordata; class Aves; order Musophagiformes; family Musophagidae; genus Tauraco; species Tauraco erythrolophus. The sequence goes on from NC_141496.1 coordinate 76,813,571, forward strand.
GATGCTGGTGCAGACTCAGTATGTGATCAGAGGTGATCACAGTCTCCGGGGCCAAGTGTCCCTCCATGGAGACAAGAATGTCCATCCCACACCAGAAGTGACGCCATATTCTTGGAAGACTTGTTAATACAAACGTAGGGATGGCTGGTTAGTATTAACCGCTGTTCAATGACTTAGCACTGCATGTGCTGGAAAATTTAATTCTTGCCCTAAAGAACGTGCAACCTAAAACAACTTCTTGAAGAAAAAAGATGCAGCACGTAGATGGAACTAGATGATCTTTGAGGTCCCTTCCAACCCTAACCATTCTACGATTCTATGATTCTAGACGCCTGAATTCCTCTGATCAGGCTAGGCCCACTTCTGCAAGCGTGCTCTAGAAAGCACTGATGTATCGGCGTGGAAAGCAAAGCAGAGGAAAGATTTCCAGCGACCTCGGTGGGCTTTGGCTTGATCTCTAGTGAGGCAGAACGACTCCCTGCAGAGAAACAGGCACCGCCTGCCGAGCCTGGACATCGTATTTTAAGCGAAAGCATGGTGTTGCGATTCGGTTAACTTGGTCGCTCGGCCCTGAAGCGGCACCTGAGGTGGCACGAATTTCTTGCAGGGAAATTTCTGCCAGGCACGGCCGGCAGGACACCCGCGGGGGTGCTGCCAGAGCGCGTCACTGCAACGCAGCCGTGACGTCGCTGCCGCGCGTGCGTGGGAAACGGCGGCGGCGCGCCGCCGAAGCGCGCTCCGACGGCGGGCGGAGTTGTTCGGGAGCGCGGGGGAGCGCTCGGAAAGCAGAGGAGAAGGAGTCGGGCCTTTAGGTTGTGCGTGCGCTGCTGTCTAAGTAAGTAAGCTTGAAAAGTACGGGGCGCTGTGCGGGTCGCTGAGCAGACGTCACCGCAGGAGGGCACTGTGACCTCAAAATAAAACCCTGCCAGATTCCCTTTTATTTTATCCACTCATTTTGCTGCTTCTCATGCCGTTGTAGGCTTCGTACCTTCGTTCAACTTCTCTCTCCGAGAGTATATACAGTATTTTTTTTTTTTTAAGGAAAAAAAAAGAGGAAAAACCGAAAAGCAAATCACATGCTGATTTCACGAGTGTTTTTCCTGAGCCAGAAATAAGTGAAACCCAGGTAAAGACATCAGAGCTTATGATCTTTGTTCTGACCCCAGACCTTCACGGACCACAGCCCATTTCAGCTCCAACGCTGTGCTGGAAAGTCTGACAATCCAGCAGAATGTCCTGCCTTTCACAGACCTCTCGACAGCATGCTATCCATGTGAATAACTTCCACAAGAGCCAACTGGGCATGCTTACACCTAAAGGCCACTGATGTCAACACAATGTAGGAGAAGGACCAACACTGCAGGAGATCAGCCCATAGGGGCACACCTGGTTCTGGTTTATGTCTGCTCTGCTTGCAGTCTTCAGTCTAAATCCCCTACGTTGTTCTGGTCTATCCACAGCCTAACATATGGCCAGGAGTCGGATCATCTGACTGCTTTATGGGCTCTAATCTTTCACTGTGCTCCACACAAGCAGAAGTACCTCTCGATCTTGCTCTGGGAGAGCAATGATATAAGTGACACTAGGTAAATAAAATATCTTTTTGCCTTTGAAGAACGCGAAAGAATGTTGCATACCTTCTTGCTGATCAAAGGTGGTTGTATTGCCCTTTTTGTTCCAGATTTACTGTTGTATTCGCCTAATATTTAGAGCATGTAAGACTGCTTTAACCTGTCACTCAGATTTCCTAGTTTGTCTGGCTTTGGTTTTATCTCTGCTTTGACCAGTAAGGACTAGTGTAAAAACGTAACTGAGTATTTACTCTCCCTTTTTATTGTAGCCTGGATTTTCACCTGCATCTCCTTTCTAATCCGCTCCATCTGCTACTCTCCAGCCTACCTGTATCAGCTGAGCAGCATTGGTGATTTAAGATTATAGTAAAGACTTTGCTTTGAAACAGAATGGGAATCTCTCAGATGTGACCAGAATGGCATTTTCCCTTGTGTGCCAGAAGGACCTGAATATGCACAGGACAGTGGGAGAAAGAAAAGCAGAGAGAAGTAGGCTGGAAAAGGAACTGAATTTCAGCGTTAGCAGCTAGAGACAGGTTGGAGTGCCCCTGGGCAGACCCGCAGCTGCAAGTTGCTTGGAGGGGTTTTGGGCACAGTCAGGGTCCACAAAGGCCATGGAGCAAGGCTTTGCTGCCCTCAGCAGCACAGCCAAACAGTCACACACACACTTCTCAGCAGCAATTTTTAAGCATGCTTCAACCTAAATCACCTCGAATTGAAGAGTCCAGGGCTGACTTTCTGAAAATGTAAATAGAGGTCTGAGTCCATGTGAGAGTTACAAGATGAGCAAAGCTTGCGACTTCTGTCATTTTAGGTCATATGAGGGCATAATATCAGTTTTAAACATTTAAGTCCTGATTCCCTAATATTTTAGTGTAAAGAACTCAAGTCAGTTAATACAACTGAAGGAGCTCATCTTAGTGGTCTTCCAGGGTTTGCTGCAGCTTGCACTATGCCTGCTTCTTTCCTTGTGTTTCCCTGATCTCAGGCAAACAGATAGATCACTCTGGCTTCTTGATTTCCTTGATTTGTTTTTGTTCTTGGATGGGACCAATATCTGGGAAAATTGAAGCCCCTTTAATATGAATATAAAGGAAATCTTTTTCTCCTAGCCTGAGTCCAACACTTTGTAACTTGAATTAAGGGCCTGTCTTTACCTAGTTTCTCTCTTCTCTCCTGTATTTCCCAGCAGCGATATGTCTGGGTCGCCTGGAAAGAGAGCTTTCTACTGAAGAAAGGGTATGTATGGCGGGAAGACATCTAGTGGAGCAGAAGGGAATTTGGAGACAAGAAGTGGCTAGGGAGAGGGTTGATAGACTTACAGGAGAAGTGGACCTGGTTGCAGAAGAGGCTTGAAGAGATGCCTGGAAGATGTGACCTCTGGACTTAACCTTCAGTGGGACAACCTAAGGATGAGGGCCGCAGACAGAAAGATTGGGAATGTGTCACAGTTGAGGGACTAGAACAACTTTTCCTAGGAGAGGAAAAGAAACAGGCATGAAGATGGATATCAGGTTGTGAGGCAAATGCCTAATGCCCAAGGGCAAGTGGATGGAGTTTCTGTAGAGGGAAGTTGAAGAAGCAGGAACAGGCAAGATCATTCGTTTCTAGCTCCTGTATCTAAGAGCAACCAAAATCTATAAACATCTCAGTGGTTACTGTCTGTCTCAGTGCTTCTCCACAAGGCTGCAGGCTTGTGGAGTTGCTCCAGCAGCTCACTCCTGGCCACTAGTGTTCCTAAGGGTCCTGAAACTCCTCCCTGTCACAGGATTGAAACTCCTCCCTGTCACATTGATGTGCCCATCAATGGCCAAAACACAGGCCCGTCCCATTTCTTCTTTCTCCTTCTCTGCGGTTTTGGTGCATGTCGCAAACGTGACTTGAGTCACACAATGGGAAAAAGTTGGAGGTTATGTGGCCCTTACTGGTCTCTGCAATGGGCTGTGTGGACTGCCCCCCTCAGCAGGGTCTCCCATGGCATGACAACCGTTGCAATTCTGCATTTTGAGAAATACTGCTTTGAGATGTGAGTCACTGAAATGCGCCGATTGGGTGTACAGCTGTGATAGCATTTCGTGTTTAACAGTGTCTCCTAATTTCGGTAGTTTACAGTAACTCTGCCTTGGTTCTAAGAGTATTTCTTCCCATCAGTCTTCTGGGGCTGTTTTGCTGCAAGACAATGTAGTACACCCTCGGTTTTAATTAAGACTTGAAATTTTCCAGTAAGGAAGTTCTCCAGACTGTAATGACTAAAAGCTTTGAAAGATGTTTTATGTATATCACACTTAATGACTTGCACCCAAATACGTTATGTGAGTTGCTCAGAATGGATAAACAAAGTGCATTCTGCTTTCTTTCCAGCACAGCAACAATTTTGAAAAGGAGGATCTTTTGTGACGTATTCTGTAAAAAAAAAAAACAGCAGAAGCTCTTGGTGCCTGACACAAATGTTCACAGAAAAGCATCTAACTATTCTCACATGCTGATTTTATAGATCCAGGCTTTAAAGGCAGCTTTCTTCCCCCAAAGCTCCACCCACATCATAAATCAATAAATAGATCAATAAATAAAGTGACAAAATATCTCCACTGCTGATACACAGTAGATGCCAGTTTCTCTTCCTGTTCTGTTTGGCAGATCCTCATGAATGGCACAGAGTGGGTGGCCCGTACGTTGATAATCACCTTGATTTCCAGATCTGCCTCTGTTATTAAGCTTTGTCACTGATCCCATCTGGATTACAGAAACCCATCTTACTGATGAAATCACAGAGGATTTCAGTAAAAGTTGAATAATATTCTTTCAATATTGAATAACTGTGTGTGGACCTGGCAGTGCTTGCAACATAGGCATATGGCAAGCACATGAACAACATGTTGTACTCTGAATCTATTGTTTTAGTTTGTTTCCAGCAGTTTCAGTCCAGACAAATCCGTTGCTAACAAATGACTTGTGATGGTTTGTTGGGAGAGAAAGATGTTATAGCAAAGGAACATCCTCCCCACCTCCCCCCCGCCGCTCGTCTTTTGGGATAATATTAAAGCAATTTTAAATAAATGTTGTACAAAAACAACCTTTTTTTTTTTTTTCAGTATAAGCGAGTCTGGCAGAAAGAAAGAAAACTGCATACTGTAATAGGAATGAGACAAAGTTTTTCAGGAGAGATAATGCCCTTTACTAGATTGACTGTTACGCTTGGAAAAAACGGGCAATCTTACAGGCACATATGCCTTTCTTCATGTCCTAATCTAATAAAAGATATTGCCTCTCCCGACAAACCTTGACTGCTTCTATCGGCGCATGATCGCAGCTACATCAGCACAACTGTCAGTATAATGAATTCATACGCTTGTGGACACCAGACACAGATACTCATTTGCTTTTGGTGTTGCTTTTGGTCTTTCTGAAGATACACTCTTAGCCACCTCTTACTTATTTCCTTTTATATCCAGCAATGTTATAGGCTTCACAGTAAAAATGAAAGTCGATGTATTTTCATTTTATTTTGTTTTTTATTTTATTTTTAGATTTTTGGATATTCTCCAGTGTAGATGCAGGCCTTTGGTTAATGTCAGCTACGAGTTTGCTTTTCTTAGCTGCTTCTTAATGACTCTATAGAGGCAGCCTCTGGCTCTCCCAGGTGCCATGTAGTTCTTGCAGTGGTTGTATTCTTAATCCCATTCAAATGTGAAGTAATTTACTACCTTTTCTCTGAAAGAAGGGCCACCCAGCACTGTCTGGTACAGTGAGAGTGCTCACAAATACAGCAAGAGGTGATAACTGCTTATTCAGTGCTCTTTCACACCCTTCACACACTTCACATCACTGCAGACTTTCAGTTGGTGCATCCATGTCTTTGCTGAACGCGACTGACTGGCAGCTTTAAAGCTGATTCTGCCCGTGGATTTGGCCTTCTCCTTTTCTGTCATCAATCACCTTCTCTTGAAACCTTCACTTCCATTGCGGATTGTCTCTTCCCTCTGCAGGGAAGCCATGCGAAGAGTTGGCACAGCCTCTCACAAGATCTGAGGTCTGCCCTTCCAGCCCGGGCACCATCACCTGTCTCTCTGCTGCAGCCAGCGCTGGCACCCACCCAGGGCATCCCTCCTCCTCTTCCTCACGAGTCTACTCTTGGGCCCTGGTGCTCAGGAGCTGTGCTGCTGACCCTGGCCTTCAGCAATGTAAGACCCGTCCACGTGGGTTGCCATAAGGCATCAGGATAGCTGCTCTGGAGAGGAGGTGGGTGTTGCCCCTCGCTCCAGTGCTATCATGGATGGGCCTGGACAGAGAGAGACGGAGAGAGAGATGCAGCCCGTGTACACAAAGCTGGAATTCAGCTTCTTTCACCTTTGGGAACTGCGAGGTGGGAGTATAATTCAGGTGGGAGGCAGAGTTCCTCCAGGTGCTGGTACACTGGCAGTAAGCTGCTGTCACCCAGGAACTGTGAGGGTCCAGGTTCTGGAGGGTCCAGCAGCACCACCTGTAGCATTGGTGTAGGTAGGGAAAGCTACACCTCATCCTGGAGGTCAGGGGAACACCTGGCTAAGCCCAAGCAGTCTCAGGGCTCTGTAAGTCCTTTTCCATTTCTGAGTACACACGCGGGCACACGGGTTGCTGGGGGACTAGACCTTTTAACATTCACAGGAATAAAGTATGTGTGAAACATATGTCCTGTCTCCCCCACACACACATGCATGACGTGAATGCTATGAGACTGTCAAGTCATTTATAGTGCTGTTTGGTTTTTATTACCAAGCAGACACAAGATTATTCATGTACATATCTTGCATATTCACAAATTATTTTCAGCTGTTATAAAGTAATAAATATTTGCATGCACCTGGCCATAATGGTGCTGCAATTCTTATGTATCTCATTTGCCTTTCTCCTATCATTTCCTTTAAATGTGCAGTATTGATCTGCAAGGTTTCGGAAGTGGGACAATTATTTTACTCTGACAGAAGAAAGTAAAGAGACTTGATTATCAAAGATGTCGAGCTCAGAGATAACAATATTAAAGAAATGATTGGGCTGCTAATCTTTGGAATTCAGTGCTCTGCTGCTGTAATCATACCTTTGATTTGATAATAAGCTGCAGGAACCACATACCTCTTTTATATTTGTGGCACCATTCACATTCCTGGCACTTTGTAAGTCGTAAAACTCATACCCACTTTTAAAGACTGTCACAGCTCAGTCTGCATAAAGGGAGAAAGTATCTTAAAGTAAAATTCTGACAAGAATAAAGACAGAATTGCCCAAATAAGGCAGCTTCTCTCCATGTGCAAAACCGAGATGACACTAAGGCAGCCCCGTGCTGCCTTGCTTGAAGAGCAACACTTGTGCTGCGGTCTCCCAGGGAAGAGCCTCTTCCCTTCCAGACCACACATGGAGCACAGTAACCACGGCAGCACTTATCAAATCCCCAGTTCAAAATGACTTGAGCTGCAGCTGCAGATCTGGTGCGAGCGTATGGAGAAGCTGCTGTAGCTGCCACTGCTCCCTGTACGAAGGTATTGGGGAGCCTCCCCACATAGCAAGGAATTACAGGTGGGTTTCTCTGAGATTTCCACTCTGCTGGTAGAGCCCAGAGCTTCAAATGCCAGAGAATGAAAATCAGTTTGTGGCATTTTCAATTATTTTCTGTGGTGTTACGGTAAATATGTCTGCGATTCATGAAAAAAAAGACAGTGCCAGCAGACCTGCCATTTCACTGCTCAGTTGAGACAAGATTCTGCCGGGTGCTCCATCAAGGAAATGACAGATAAATGACATTTGTCCCCGAGGTGTGTTTCTAAGCTGCCCTCCCCCCCACAGCTGACTGTGTGGTGCACTGACATCAATTTGTAGTTGTGGGAGTTCAATACCACATAGGGAGCAATTGTTGCCTTTCAAGATGCAGCTTTTTTCTTTTGAGACCATTAGGCTTTCCTATCAAGTCCAAACACTGGAAAAATGAGAAGAATAAATCCTACAACGATGCGATTTACAAAGTGTGAAGCTTTAGGATATTAAGATATATTGAAAAGGATCTTCACTTTGTTAGGCTCACTCATGTCCTTTGCTTTGACCTTGGCTTATGCTAATTAACATGAAGTTTCCTTGAGTCAGGGGTAAAAAAAACAGAGTGAAGCATAAAGGATACATGGTCAGGAAAATGTCTCTAGTATTGGGGAAGAAGGACTGCACTAAGAAAAATATGTTGCATTGGAACAGAGTACTTCAGAATGTTTTTATGCTTGTAGAAGCGTAAAAGTCTTTTGGCCTCTATTTGTATATATTTTGAAAGTATAATAAAAAGTTACACTTTAGTTTCTTGTTTGATAGTGTGTCCTGGGTGGGTCCTGACATGGAACACCATTTTAGAAATGGAATTTAAAATCTAATGTGAGATGAAACATAATTCTTCACGTTTATGAGTATGAGTTGTAAAGACCATGAATGATAGTCTGGCAGAAAGGTCCTGGCAAGAAGGATTACAGTGGATTTTAATAAGACTTTGGAATGTAATGAGGGTACTTTTGAAGTCTACATATTTTGGTATCTGCTTCTCCTTCCATGTGCTCCAGGGCTAACGCAACAGCGCTAGAAATACCAAATGAGTGCTAGTATGCACATGATGCTGTGCTGTATTTACTACCGCTTTTCCCTCTGAGCACAAGCCACTGAAGAAAATCCTACCACGGAGTATCACCTCCTCACAGCAATGAGATGAGTCAAGAAGATGCACACATGCACCCAGAGTATACTTCATAGTCTGTTTTGATAGCCCAACTCTTCTCACTTTTTTGAATCTGGTGAAAGATACTTTACCTCTGGATCATTGAATGCCATACAGGAGAAACTCCCAAGTGACATGATGGTGAAAGCATTAGTTGTCCCTTCTGCCCTCCTGTTGGAATGACACTGTAGTGAAGAGAATGTTGAAGCCTTTCTTGCTGGCAAATGTCCCAGTCAACAGACAGGAGATTCCTGATAATATAACTATTAGCTGGAGAAGATACCTTGGTCACCGCCAGCAACTCCTCTAAAAACCATCACAACTTTAATAATAATTATGCTGGAAATTGTTCTTCCTCTTTTTAGGTGGGTTGGATTGATTCATGATGAGGGACTTGCACTGCTAAACCCAGACTTTGTCTTTTGTTGTTTTTCCAGTGGGTGAAAGATGAGAAAGCTTCTTAGAACAGAGCTTAATCTGTGGAGAAATGGGGAACTCAACTCACCCACTTCATAAAGAAACCTCGAAGGAAACTTCCCTTGTTAAAATTCCTCTTGTTAAAAAGCTGTGAAGTAATAAAATTTTACCGAACAATGGTTTTCCATACAAAAGGGCTCTTCAGTCAATAGTTCCTCTCTAAGCTGTTCCAAATCACCCTGGCTTCAATAAGCTTGGATCCTCAAACAATCAGTGCAGGAAACAGTGTGACTTCTATAGGTTTAGCAGCTGTTCAACATGCTCTCTTGTGGGTCTGTCTATCTATGTGAAATTTGGTCATTTTTTTCTCAGACTTCCATTATTGTGTCTATCAGGCAGGACACAGAAGAGAAATTTTTAAAACAGCTTCGGGGAAGATGCATAGTTTATATCTTCTTCTTTTTTTTTTTTTTTTTTTTCCCCTTGGGACGTAGAGAGGACTCCCACTTATTAAGGCTGTAAATGGTTTTGCAGTAGGGTGGCAATTTAAAGGAGGACCATCTGAGCTTCCTGAAGCAGACAAGGGGTTTTCAGTCCCATATGACAATTAATGTTGGTATATTTTATTTCTTTAATAAACACCATGATGAATTCCAAAAATATAATCCAGTATTTTCTATGGAAGTCGAAGGTCTTGTGTTTGTTTCAAAAGAAAAGAAAAAGCGTATAAATGCTAGTAGTTTCAACTCTGTTCTCCTTTATCTGGGGGTCAGTATGGTAGAAATACAGTGGAGATCAAGTGTATTTCCATTTCATACAGTCTAAACCCATCAGTTGCCTTGCATTCTCGAATTGAAAGAGCATGTGCAGTGGATTGGGTACCACGCGTTCCTGCCCTCTCTTGCTGAGAGTGCAATCAGAAGTTCATTAGCATGCTGCTGTGCATGCATTCATTGCCACTGCTGTGCTTTGACAGGATGTGTTCCTGCGAATAAATTTCAGATTTCATTAAAAAAGTGCATCTTCCTATAGTCCACCTGCAGGGTCAGTTGGGTTTTCAGTCATAGGAAACCGAGAAGTTGGAAAAAAATTGTTGAAGAGGACGGACAAGGCATTTTGTTCAATCCTAAACCTCAGAGTTTCATTCAGAGATTCTTCTCTCCCGTAAAATAAAGCTGAATAAATTTCTAAACAGAACATCACTTCAAAATGCCAAAGCAAACTTCTTGAATTTTGATTTAGAATGTTTAAAAGGACTTTTACTTTTCCCTGTGTGGATAAAACAACTCCACAATTTTCATGTGAATTCCAGCTTACTTGTTGCAAAGTAAACATCAGCAAAAAACAACTTCACAGAGAACATGGTTCATCTCCTCTTTCTAACTGCACTTATTTCTAGATTTATTTAGATTTAGTAGATTTTAAGGCCTCAGGATACTGTTACTATTTTTTTTTAATTTATTTTGACCTTCTATATAACTGAGGCAATATAATTCCGTGGAAAAATTCCTGCATCACTTCCAATACTGTGGTCCCCCATTTGGAGAATTTTCGTAAGTGTAGGAATCACTCTGAGAATTTTAGTGAAGCTAATGATGCCCACTCACTGCCAAAATCTTGCAACCCAGAATGGTAAAATCCATATTTATAGCAGGTCTCTTAGCAGAAAACAGCTGCTTTCTTTTCTGACAGACAGCCGTGGTGGATGTACCTGTATCTCTGATTGCAAAAGCCTGAATTTGATAATGCTGTTAATCCATAATAGAGATATTAGTAACGCAACACTGTGGTAATCTCAGATGGTTCGGATTTAGTGTAACCAAATTTCAAAATACCCAGATGTCAGACATATCTTTTGGTTCTAAGGCTCATGGGGTATTTTAACTTATTTGATCATATGACTCTTGGATTGTTCTAGAGCTACTTGAACAGTTGGAATTTATCTGCATTCCACACAGATTTCAGCAACCTTTCCACTGCATTAAAATCTAGAATGAGAGCTGACAGGTCATTTTTGCAATCATTTATTGACGTGCTTAAATGACAGTTTGTGTATTGATGTGATGTTTCTTCATTTTGTTCTGAATATTTTAGTATTAAGGAAATAAAGGCACTCTTATTATGTAGGAGGGCTGATCATCATCGATGTCTCTGTCTACTCCATTGTTTTTCAGTTGGATTTTCCACTCTAGCTCCAAAACAAGTTATCTGGTTTGGATTCTTTGGGCTGCATGCTATCTCAGAAATTCAGAGAATTTTCTACAGAAGTCCACTGGTGGAGCTTCATCAAGAAGCATGCAGAGGTATTTTGGAGACAAACGCTTGTTCCCAAAACATACTTTCCATAAAGCTCTGTCGCTTCTGGCTGGTGTGGGCAGAAGGCAATAGTTTATTGAAACGCAAGCAGATTGTGAGTGTCGGCTGCCCACCTTTGTCCTCCTTCAGGACAGGTGTTGATAAAGGATTCATACTTACTCTTGGCACAACTGAAACGTGCTGCGCAGGATACTAAGAGGTTTGTTATTCACGTGAGGCTTGTGAACAAACAGAATTCCTACTGTTTCTTGTGTGATTGCTTTGAAATGGACCCAAATCTGCCAATTAAAACATATGCCTAAAGACAATTGTTCAGATTTAGTCGTTGCTTGTCAGATAATACAAGTGTCTTCTCCCTCAGGTACAGTGCAGTAGAGATGTCTGTTTAAAATCTAGACTAGCCTTTCCTTCTCCCTTCCCCAGGGGCATTCTGATGCTCCAATTAAAATCATATCAGGCAGTGATTGCGCTATGGTTTATTAATGAGACATAGAAGCACGTATCTACTGTAGTTCAAGCATCTGGCCATTTAGACTGTGTGCATCGTGTAATGTTCAGCAAAAAGATTTTCAGACACCCAAAGCAAGGTAGCAATGTTTACCAATGAGAGCATATGGCAGTAGCTCAGTGCTTCAGTGATGCTGTGTGAGACTCAGTACCAGTATCCATGCACAGCAAATAGCAACTGAAGAAACACAAACTGGAGTAGCAGCACATGACTCAAAAAGCTCTATTAGTAGAGGTTTCATTTCTCAATACACAGGGCTATACACTAGGTGCAGCGAGGGATGCAGGGTTACGTTTCTCAGGCAGACACTTCCGTTACACATATGGTCAGCATGGAGACTACAGAATAGGGAAGATGATTGATGGTAAAGTTAGACATCAGATGTCAAATCTAGGATTGGTAACAAACTAGGAAATGGTGTTCAGTGACACGGCCAAGGGAGATTGTGCCTGCTGATGGATCTCAGTTTTGACAAAAGAGGCAAGCTATCTTTATGGTCCACATGAAATGTAAGGAGGCTGCTTGTTTCGAAACCTCTTCTGGAAAAGCCAGATGCAAGAAATAGTAGAGTGCTGCTTTTTGATCATTTTCATTCAGCCAACATACTTCTGTGAACGTGTGGTTAACTTGTGTGTGTAGGCATATGTATACCTTTTAAATTCATAGTAGGCTCATCCATAGTGGTGTCAGAGTAGCTGTGTCTTCTTAATGCCATTGCTGCCTGTGGAGAAACTTCTATGGAGGATTCATCTCATTCTGCTTGATACACTGAAACAGTAGAAGTGAAATGCTGTCAGAGAGACAGCAGTTTCTATGTTGACGTAGATAGAAAAGCCTCTATGGTTTCATGGACTGGGCAGAGTGCAGAGAATCAGCTCTGTCTGTCCCTGGTTCTGGAGCTTAGCTTTTCCATTCATTCAAATAGTTCAATTTATTCCATTTAGAGTTGTGGTTCTCACACGTAAAAAAATAGGTGCACAGTTGCAGGTGCATATACATGCAGAGAAATCTGGCCTGCCTTGCCCCACAATAGACCATTCCCTGCAGTTAAGGATATTCCTGTTAAACTGTGACCATGAATAATCTGTGAAGTTTTCTGCAGATGTATCAGGTATTTCCTAGCTTGCTGCAGCGTTTTGTGGGAAAAGCAAGGAAAGAAGTGCCTTCTCAGAGGAGGCTGATGAGCTGTGCTCTGATGCCACTTTCAGAACTTGCTTTCACTGGTCCCCTAAAACCACAGAGTGCAAGCAGATGCTGGTTCTGTTCTAGTGGATTTCAAAGCTGCCCAAGAATATGAGCTTTGAGAATGAGCTTTAGTTTGTCTACTTCTCACAAGAATAAGGAACAGAAGGAATGTCTGCACACGGTTTTGTATAATGCTGAGTCTAGCCAAGCAAGAATGAGTTAGTAGACTGTGCCTAGGATAGTAAAACCGAGACCCAGAAAGCTATCTAGGTGTCCTGTGGGCATAAGACAGCTAACCAAACCACTGCTGTTGATCTCAACCTAAGAGTTGAGGAAAAGAATATGCACCACAGAACAGTATTTTAGTTAAAAGGGAACAGTAAAAACCAGTCATGTTTGTGTGACATGCTGTCTGAGATTTATCTCTTTAAGTTTATTTAGATAATTGAGTTTCAGATGCATATGAATATTCACTGACTCTTTCTTCAATCAGTGAAGAGAAAAGAGAAGTTCTAGGGCATGGCTCCTCTCATCCCATGTCAGATGTCCAGATAGGTCACAAAAATTCCTCCCCATTGACTGCTGTTGAAGTCCAGTCTAATAGTTCATCTCAACTAATGTCTACATGTAAAAGTATTAAATTGTAAGTACTCATGAATTAGGTAATAAATGTAGATGTCTAAACTTGAGGCACCTAAACTCAGATGAAATTAATTTCATTCCCTGTGACTGAGGAAACGAGTCTCCTAAATGCTGCTGAAACTGAATTGCAGTTGGCACTTCATTATACCAGTACCCAAGTAGTGAAAAGCTCCTCTAACAGAGCTGCTGAGTCAATGTTTAGAAGACCCAGGACTAAACTTCTTGATTCTCTGGTCCTTTTTCAAAGGTACATCAGGCTTGTGACAGAACCTGGAAGAAATGGCTTGCTCTTTCACAAGCTTTTCACATGCTCAGGGTTCAGGATAATATTTCGGGGTGGGCGTGGAGGAGCTTATGCCATCCATCAGGCATCCTTAATGTGAAACTGCTCTCACCGCGCTCTCATAAATATAGCAACTGGGGCATCTCTGCTGGTCACAAGTGGCAGAAGGAGAAAATCAAGTAGGAAAGTCCAAAGCCGTCCAGGGCTTCATAGGTCAAAGTCAACACCTTCACTTCAATCTGGAAAAGCAGCAGGCGAGCAGCAGAGATCACAGCGCGCTGGTGTCACACGTTGCCATGCTGAGGAGCTGTCAGCAGAAATCCAACCCAAGGCTTGCTAGAAAAACAACAGATAGCAAAAGGTTTGTTTTGCTTTGTTTCAGCGGAGTTCTGAGGTTACCAGCCTTTACAGAATGACAACGACAATGTACATTTTTATAGTCCAGCAGAGTTCAGAGCCCTGGTAAGAAAGCAAAGCACTGCTTGGTCAGCTCCGTGCAGGCACAACAGTTCAAGGGTTCGTGTTTATTCCTCTCTCAGCTAAGCTGTTTTCCCAAGAACATCTTTGTTACTTTTCGCCATAAAACAAAAGGTCAGGTTTGATGTTGCTCCTAGAAATGTTCTTGTTGTTCTGTTTGTTTATATAACCCCCTTCTCCCTCCATCTGATGGAGAATGAGCTCTGCTGCTCAGTGCCAGCTGCACACAGGATGGTGAGAAGAATGACAGCCCCCAAAAGGGAGCCAGGGGAGGGGGACACAGAGGGCTGAAGGAAATAAAGGGAAAATAAGCAGAGTTTTGCCTCCAGCCATTTGCAAACAGCTTGTGAGATCCTCACATCACACACATTGCTGGGTAGCCTGTGACGTTTCTGAACACACAAGCTGTCATTTCCTCACAAGGAGTCAGCACCGCTAAACCCTTTCAGGCGACGTGGGTGGGCGCTTTAGAAGACATACTGTCTCATCCCATTCAGGAACTGCCCTCTGTCACTGCTCTTCTGGCACGCTGGATGTTTGTTGTTTAAGTAAATAAACTGGCCAGTGTCTCAGGCTAGCTGTGAATGCTGTGTCCTCCCACCACCACCCTTTCCCGGCCACTCCAGGGAACAGGGGGGGGGAAAAAAAGAAAACAGCCAAAAGCAACAACAAGATGAAAAAGTTCACAGAGAGCTCTGATGCCACCCACTAAGCACCAACCTACAAATAATCAGTGACCAAATGGTGTCATTAGAGGCCCCAACATCCTGTCAGCACTCAGCCTTCCGATAGGCAATCTAAGGTGGAGGTGATTTTGAAACCATCTTTCCTGTCTCTTTCGAAAAGAAGATTCTTGGAAACAGCCTTCACAGTATACTTCGGTTTTCCTTATTTCTTCCAAATGAGCTTTTCATTTCCAAGTCAGTGGTCAGCATCACCAAAACCGAAGGAATACTGTTTGAAGCCCCATTGTCAACCTGCCTCCTTTCTAGGCTGGAAGATATATTTGGTGAAGAAGGGAGATGTAAGATTGTGAATCTGCACCTGTTTTGTCAAGGGTACAGAAGCAAGATTGCGAACCAGTTGAATTTGTGGTTTACTGCATCTCCACTGCCTCTTTTTCCTGTCTCAGTGTTGAGCTACATCAGGGAAAACAGATGTCTGCTACAACAGAGATTGTTAATAGGAACTTTTCATATTGTCTGGCACAGCATACAGTTTTCATATACTCTGTTGGTAACTCCATGGGTATTCACGTCACTGAAATGTAGACACCTCATTAACCAAACCAGCTGGCTAGCCACCCTTAACTACATATGTAGTCAGTGAGGAAAAATCAGGGCAAACTAGAGTAATTCCAGTAACCCCTCTTGGAAATCATCATCTGCATGATTTTCTCCCTCTCTCCCTCTCTCCTCCCTTTTTCCATTCCACTGCCTATACTGGGAACCTGAGAAAGCTAGCTGTATCTACAAATTGCCAGTGATTTAGTAAATTAAATAACTTCTTTGCACATTAGTCTTCATGCCTGTTTGCTACCTGGGAACAGAGTTTCTTGCTGGAATACTGCTTCTGGAGAAATCCCTTGTCCATTTGTTTCACAGAGAAAGTTAATTAAGGTAAAAATACTGAAAGATGACAAGTCACAAGGGTTTGCTCTACTAGCTCTGCTTCTCCTCCACAAACATATTCATCTCTTTTGAGAGTGGATTGATGAACCTCAACCACAACAGGAGGTAATATATAGATGAACTCTGTCGCTAGATGCATCCTGCAGATGCAAGATGGCTAAACTGAATGTTTTTGCAGGGTGTCTAGCAAAACTGGCTTCCAGAAGTGCTTGATTCAGTGAAGCTGTCATAAATTATGAGTTAGCAAGAGTGAGCTGTGGTGACGGTTCATTGATTTCCTTAATATCTCAATACAGTTTTCCATAAACAATCTGAAAAAGATACATCTCAGTTGTCAGCACCTCAATTAGACAAGCTGGGCAACAAGACTAAGCCCACAGGTTGGGAGGGCTCAGTCTCTGGAATTTTGGCTGCCAAGAGAGGCAGCAGTGAGCACAAACAGGTTACTGGAAATCTCCTCTCTGAACCCCAGGCCCACGTAGATCACACTCTCTCTCCTCATACCGCTTGTATCTTCTGTACTCTGAAGGATCAAGATTCAAAACTTAGAGGTGGATTCTCAGATCTGTTTTTCCTGAATTCAGTAGTGTTTGCCACCATATGAACTCCATCAGTTTGCACCTGAAACTCATACAAAAAGCAAAAAAACCTCAAACCCTGAAAACAAAACCCTTAGGAGCAAGACCCATTTCTATCCTTATATTCAACTTCTTTACTTTCCCACAGTACTCAACAGGGGGTATTGTCACCACAGAGGTGTTTTTCACTTCTACAAATATACAAAAGAAAATCAGTTTAATGCCAAATTTAGGACACACCGTGGATAAGTGTAGAAAGTGACAAGAGTAACGAGTGCTTGATAGCAGCATCTTTAGCAGTTCCTGGGGGCCTGCTTAGAACTTCTCAAGATCCTAGCTCTATATTCCATTATGAAATCAAAGCACATCCTGCATTTGCCAAAGATTCCATCAAATTTTAGGAAAGCTTTGAAATCACAGGAAAGAAAGGTCTGTTGCTCTCAGGGAGAAATGAAGTGTTTTAATGAGATCACATTTCTCCTTCCTCCTCCTCTTCCAATCAAGCAAAGTTTAATATTTCAGTTGCATTCACTTTGAATGAAACAAAAAATCAAAGCAAAAAGGGATCCACCAAAAATAAAGGTTTCATTTAATACAGAACTTCAAAACTCTAATAAAAGGCACAAAGAAAATCTTAGCTCTCAGATTCCCTCATGCAGAAAAAATCCTCAGGTGGTAGGTTAAGCCACTACTGGCATAATTAAAGGAGTGTAAATAAGTGAAAGCATACAAATAATATGGCCCAAAGCACTCTAAAGCCTTTTGGAATCATACCGGCTATGGGAGTCAGGCTCTCACAGCTGTGATTACAAATAACTGGATTCAACATCCCTCCTGATGCAACAAACAAGTTGGTTTGGTTTCAAGGCAGCCACTGTCCTTTCTTTTAAGAAATCATCCATATATGTCATGAACCAAACTCTGAATGCTCAGTGTCTTTAGCAAGAGACCACATGTACATAGATGTGTCATGTCTGTAAGAGATTGGAGCAAAATGTCGTTTCAGATCAAGCATGTCACGCTTTGCAGCCAGTTTTTGTTCAGTATTTTGTACTAAGCTTCAGCTGACGGTCTGCCTGGGAATGACAGGATGCTGCTGGTCATTCATCCACCCGTTCCTCAGCCCCTTCAGAGTGGGGACACACTGCTGTTCCCAGTGGTCAGATCCTTACTATGGAAATGGCGCGTGATTCTTGTCCCTGCCCTTAGCCAAGTTCCTGTCTTGATGGCACTGGAGACTTCCTCTCCTGATCAAGCATGGAAACATCTCTTCCCTCTCCACCTGATTTGAAGACTCATCAGGAGACAGAAGCCCTTGTCTGTTCCCAGAGGCCAGACCCTGCACCATCTCCCAGCTCCTTCTGGATTTAGGATGCAGTCAGAGCTATAGAGTGACCTAGCCGGTCTGTTGTACCATGCTTTAGTGATAGGCAAGGCAGTGACTCAGGAGCCAACACTTGTAGCCTGCTGTGTGAGCCCTGGCTTTGGCTGCAAACACTTCAGAGCAGTGTAAGTCCCACGACTCGCTATATAGCCCTTCTCACAGCCAAACCAGACATGAATGGCATTATAAACACAGCAGTGCTAGCCATCTCATAGCCTGTCTAAATGTCAGCTTGAGCAACATCTTTTTTTCTTTATTATTTTTTCAGGAAGTATAGGGCTTTTTTATAAGGTTCAGCTCTGCTTTGGAGAATGACTGTAAAAGGGAAATGTGCTTATCTTGTGTCTTACAGATTGAAGTCAAATGTGCTGTGTACATCCCTCAGCCTTGCAAGCACAGACTGGTAACAGAGCACCAGGCAGAAAGCCTGTTCTGTGTGTGTGTCTCTGAACTAACGTGCTATAGACTGATTTAGAAACACAGAGCCTGTTTAATGCTATGTTCACACAGACACTTTATGGGGCAGAACTGCAACTGAAGGCTGTAGTGATGATGTTGAATACTAATGAGATAACATGTCATTTAATCCCGGTTGAAATTTGTAGCTGTTATTCATAGGAAAAATACATTTTCATTTAGATGACCCCTAAGTTTTACTGACAATGTAACTATGCTATTTTACTCCTTGTACAGTTTCTGGTAAAAAAGCAAAGCTTAACGTATGGTTAGTATGAGAATTATAATAATATTCTGGACTGTGAATTGTCTTTTTGTGATTTGCACCATGCACACAGAGAAGACTGGAGTGTTGAGTAACTGTGCTTAAATTGTCACACGCACGCACAAAAGGAATGTCTCTCCTCTTTCCCTCCTATCCCTGAAACGAAGTGTTACAGAAAAACAAACCAGCACAGAAAGTATGCCTGTGAATCCATTTCAATTTAATTAACACTACGCTAGTTACAAATGCAAACAGGTTCCCAAGCACGCAGTTTGGCTGCCCCTCCGCTCTGTGGATTCAAGTTTGACTCCTTGCTTTGTTCTAACAGAACAAAGACAGCAAAGAACAATGTGACCCTGACCCTTCTTTACCCCTTCACACACAAACGATCCCATTTAATATTCAGACGAGCTGTGACATGAAGAGGTCCCATGAGAACAAACACCTGCCATATCTCCAGACAGCATTTTGACCAGACATTGCATATCTAGTTTTTAAACAATTTTTACATTCCTGTGGCCGTTCAGTAAAGAAGATGGCAACACTCATGCTCTCAGGACACAAACTGTATTTCAATGCACAATGCAGAGTGCCTTCCCACCGTACCACACAAACGTGCTCCAACTGTAACCTCACGGCAATTTTCTTGCCTGGAGGACCAAGGAGATAGCCTTGGAGGCAGGAATAGTCTAATATCCCAGCTGCAAACTTTCCTCGAACATGTGTGCATACATGCATTTGGACTGAGATAGGCATCCGCAGGCTCTCCACGCATCTCGTCCTTCAGAGTACGTCCAGACCCAAAAGAGGAGAAGGGTGTTAGGTGCAGGGACTGTCTAGACTGAATGTGCCTTTTTATCCCTTAAATGTACGTATGTGCATTAATGATAACACAAGGGGCATCACTGGGGCTCACCCTGGTGAGAGCTGTGTCAGTGGCACTGCAGACGCATGTGGGCAGTGAAGGGGGCTGATGCCTGTGTCTTCTGCACAAGCTGCAGCAGTCTGGCTTTGGCGTCTGCTCTGGCAGCACTAGGAGATGGGCTGTGACAATGCTGGAAGTTGGCACGAGGCTGACGGTGTTTGTTGTCCACTGATTAGAAGATACTTTTCCTCCCTCACAGCCCTAGTCCTTCCCTGCCTAGTTGTACAGGCTACAGCAGATTTTTACTTAGCTTACTTCTGAAAAGCTCATTAATAGGCAGAGAAGCCTGATAAGACCAAAATATCTCACAGAATTATGTTATTCCTGATGGACATTTGCCAAACCCATATTTAAAACTCCAGGAATTCCCATCCCACCCTGATGATCCATGCCAGTGCTTCATCAGCGCTACCATTAGAAACGCTTTCTTAAAATCAGGTATGAATTTCTCTTGCTAGCATTTGAACTCAGTTGTGTCTTATCTGTCATGGATACTGAGAGCAGATTATTTAGAAGAAAGATGCCACGTTGGATGGAAATCTTGCCCTGCTAAATGCTGCAGCACTCTGTCTGCTCTGTAACCATTGCATCCAGTCCACTGAGATCTTGTTTCATCACTCTGGAGCTCAGAGTAAGAGTGGGGTTTATGTTCAACTTTTTTCCAAAAAAGGAGCTGTGCTGCTGTGTCTTTTACTGACAGGAGGCATGCAAAACAGGGTCAAAGACAAAGGGAAGAAAGGAAAGCCTAAATCAGACAGTAGAGGTCTTTGAGCTTGATGTGGTCTGAACAAGATGATTTCCTCCACAGTTCTCGTCCATCTGATGAAAAGCAACAGTCCAGGCTGAGCAGGACAGGTCAGCAGAAGCAGGTGGTCTGCTGTTTGCTCTGCAAAGCAATAGGAACTAGGCACTGATGTGTGATTGAGACTTGCCAGCTGGTCTCAGCTCTGGATTTTGACTAGCAGTCACAGGGACACTCCCAGTACTTGCTGGGGGGCAGCAGCAAAAAAGCCAAAGCAAAGTGTTTATGTCAAAAGTTTTTGATGCCTTGTATTCTGTCAGAGGCTCAGGCTACAAGAAAAACAGACCAGCTCCTCAAAAACATTCAACAGTTGAATTCCCACAGGAATCAGTCATGCCATTGAAATCAATGGGAGTTTTGTACTAAGCACTTACGAGTAGCTGAGCACCAGTTAATATTCTTCCCAGCCACAATCTGTGAGAAGGCTTTCACTTTGTTTTCCTACTTGAAACAATGAATTTTTGACATTTTTCCCATTGCCTTGGTTCCCAGCAAAAGATGTAGACTTTTCCAGGTTAGGTAACGTGACAACTAAACATTTATCACATTGCCCAAGCTGAGTCAGAGCTTTTCAAGTAAATGAATGCGTTTTCAGAATATTTAGAGACAGCTCACTTCTTGCCCTTGCATCAGAAATGAGCTCTTGCCCATGATCTAACACTGAAAAAGGTTGCTTTTCTGGTTTGAAGCAACACCCTCATCGTTTTCCCCACCACAAATGGGCAAGTT
The DNA here is from genome assembly GCF_009769465.1 of Tauraco erythrolophus. Lineage (NCBI taxonomy): Eukaryota > Metazoa > Chordata > Aves > Musophagiformes > Musophagidae > Tauraco > Tauraco erythrolophus. The sequence goes on from NC_141496.1 coordinate 76,834,461, forward strand.
CCTGGCATCCCATAGACGGGCTGGGCCTCTCTATGGACCTGAGCTGTCCAGCCACATCTGAGAGCGGAGGCAGTCAAACATCCATCCAAACGCCATACCTTTGGCCGCATAGGAAAAGCGTGGGCAAGACTGTTTGCTCAGGGGTGGAAGTGATGGCTCTTGACCACCTCCCTCCCTTGCAGGCACCCAGAGCCAAATATTTAGTGATGTTTGATGTGCACATTGCATGTAGCATATCCATACATCTCCAGTGAGGGTGGGTGCCCCTCTGACAAGGGGATTCCTGCAGAAAACAGTCATATTTACAAATCAAAATGCATCATTTGTCTATGCTTGTTGCTCCAACCAGGTTTTCACTAACAAACACATTCTCCAGAATATTTACTGCAAGTAGTTACTGTTTATACATTCAAAAGGAGGGTAGGAGTTTTGATAGTCTTTACTCCAGTTTTGTTTGTGCTTCATATTTTCTACTTCCAGGGAAACTGGAAACTGCACAGAAGAATGCTTATGGTTCAACGAAGTCCTCTAAGCCTCAGTACAGGTATCGGTAACATTAAAGAGTTTTAAAGCTGTGCCTTATGTTAACATTGCCATGTAATTCACAGTGAAAGTTAATAGAAAACCCCCTTCTCCATTTGACAGAACAGAAAATTGAGGGGAGGAAAAAATGAGTGGCAATGGAGGTTGTGTCTTCAAGAGCTGAGCTTCTGAGACTGAGAAGATGTATGCATCTCCAGCTATGCAGAGACGTGCAAAACCACAATGTGCAAAAAACCAGTGCTCTAGCTGGCTTCTGATGTGTTGCTTGACCACCAAATGTCACAAAGTGAAGTATGAAGCTAAAATTGCTGTGATAGAGGTTAAGTTAGAATTAAGAGTGTCTGGTTCTCATTCTTACTCAGAAAAGAGTTAAGACATTCACTGAGCTTTGTGTGGGAGTTGAGATCTGACAGTCTTCCTCTTTTTGGAGGGAGATGGTGCTCTGAGAGTTGAAAGGCAGGCATCAAGGAGCTTGGGACTGAAAAGACACCACAGATACTCCTGGCCTGTGTGTGCAGATGTCCACTAAAATACGATTGAGCAACATTTGATGTTCCTGGGGATAACGGACCCTGGGTGGTGGTAAGAGCAATATATACATTCCACCAGAAATTTAAAACATGTAAACAGACAGACAGAAATTATCAGAGGGATGTGAGAAACTTGTAAATTAACAACAAATGCAGGGAGAGGAAGTCCAGAACAAATATGATGATGTTTTTCACAACCATGGAGGAGTTTAATCCACTGGTTTAAAAAACATATGGTATACTAAACATTAGATGGGTAACAGGCGGAGAGATACTTGGCAGTGGCCCATGGAAATATAAACACAAGGCATTTGTTTCATTGTGTTTCTTTTTCTTTAAATATTTACTTTCTGTGTTTTTCCAGGATACAGTTTTTCATCCCATATGCATAACAAGCTACCTTTCCAAAAGCAGACTTGGGAGGCATCACGTGCAGGGTCACCAGTTTGGGTCCAGTGGCTCTTTGTTGGGATTTAGCCTATTTCCTGAAGAAAAAATAGCTGTATCTGACTTCCCTCCCCCACTCCTAGTCCCCCATGCCCCACTACTGTGTTTGATAGCCTTTTTTGGCAAAGACTGTGAAGAATAAGGACATTTCATTTGGAAAACAGCAGCTGCTTGCTCCTCCCCCTTGGCATGGGCTGGAGCATCTAGAAAACAGGCAGGCTTAAACTCCATGGCTGCTGGAGTGGGAAAGTAGATATGTGTCCTTTTCTCACTTCACTGTAATACTGTCCCTTCAGCCTTGAAAGCAGCTTGATTGGTGCTCTGCCTTGTGAAACTTCATGACATGGAATGGAACTGAGATATTGGAAAAGGTGCCTCACTAGTATATTCATTTCCAGTGTTGACACACACTGTCATTTGTAAGTCCTGTTCTGTAGATTTTCAGTGCCATGCAGGAAGACTGGATTAATGTCTGCATGTTCAAGGCCAGGTTGGATGAAGCGTTGAGCAACCTGGTGTAGTGGAGGATGTTCTTGCCCATGGCAAGGGAGTTAGAACTACATGATCTTTGAGGTCCCTTCCAACCCTAACCATTCTCTGATTCTATGATTCTATGTTTTCAGGGATGTCATTCATGGTTCTGGGTATGTCATGAAGCATGGGATTTGGAGGCCAGATGAGGGAACCATAAAAGGCGGCAATGCTACTTAGAAGATTGGAATCCACACAAGGTCTTCCTGTGTAGTCCTGAGACTCCGTAGCTTCTGTTACCCCTTTTCTTTCCTGAAATGCTTCATGCTGGGAGGAATTCACCACTTGATGTTTGAGGGCCACCCCTAAATTTTGGCTCCACATAGAAACCTCAAGCAGCCATAGGAACGTTTACATTTAGGATGTTCTTAAATTGAAGGGATTTACCATGAGTCAGAATTATGGCAAGAATATATCAGAATTAAGGCAAGAGACAGAATTAAGGGCAGACAAGGAGAAGTTATTTTGCTGTTCTTCCTGTGTGTTTTTGTGATGACTATAGGTCTTCTTTTTTTCTCTACCCTAAGAAAGTTCCCTGTGAATGCACTGATGCATTTGTGTGTACCCCAGTAGAGAGACTCTGTTTATGGCCTTGGAAAGAAGTATTTCTGACAGATTGATGGACCAGAAATGTTTGTGAGGGGAGATTGAAAAGGATTGTGGACAGGCTGATTTTTGTCAAAATTTATCTGTTTTACAGTCCTTTCATTTTCTGTGAGATTGATCTGTGCTATAAAGAGAAAAATAGTCAAACATCACGAGACATACCTGAGTCAGGTTTAGACCAGCTAGCTCTGATAGTGCTGACAGTGTGACGCCACCAGAACCATGTTCAGTGATGCTGAATTGTTCCAGCAGAAAACTGCGGCTGCCCCAGAAAAGGACCAGGTCCTTGCCTGCATTTCCACAGCCTTCCATGGAGCGATGTAAATGAGCCTCGATATGCTGTGAATGTCTGTGAACATAATGGACAAATTTGTGATATTTCTAAATACTCCTTAATGTAACAGCGAGATAAATCTGGGGCAAGAGCAGGTGTTGGGAGTGGTGAGAGGAAGAACCTTCATTTTGTGTGTCAAATGATTCCCTACATATCAGCAAATCTTCTTTGATTAGCACATTCTTCCACAGGGCTAGTTGACATTTTTTATTGCAACAAAAGCCTCCTTTGTATACATATTTTCTTTTGGTTTTCACTTTTGGGAAGGTTCAAGCAACACTTAACAAACATAGATGTTTCTCAGTTAGTTGAGCAATAAAATACTGCTTGTTTCGAGACTGGAAAATAAGTGAATGACAAATACACACAGGAGAAGTACATTTGTTAATATTTATTCCAGCATTCTTCATCCATCTAACATTTCGCAGAGGGGAAAAAAATTATTTGAAAGAAAGGACTACAGAACATATTTAACTCCAAGGGGGGGAATTTCTTCTTCCCTGTTCCCTAGTTCATCTGCATCTCATAAAAGTTGCAAGATAATCTAGTCCTTTCTTCTATTAAGTTTATGGACAATTGCAGAAGGCATAGCAAAAGTGGCTTAGCTGATGGAAAGGTAAACACTGTACTGTTCAGAGAAAGATAGAAGCAGAAGGCAGAAAAGTTCCCCAGCAATACCCATGAACACCCATTTACCGGTGCTTCAATAACTCACTCAAATTTTTTTGACTCATTCTCCTTTTGGACCCTTTCTTGATTTGCAAAGCATGTCTTCCATCACAAAAAAATGTCTGTGGCAGGAAGAACAAAATGAGGCTGTAAAATTTTGCTTTTAAAATTGCATTTGAGATAATAAAATGTTCTGACATTGAATAAAAGCTTGTAAGTACGAACAATGAAAAAGGAAAAGCAGATATGTCTCTATTATTTATATGTAGTGACTATCTTGCTTCTCACTAGGATCACCAGGATATTACAAATTTTAGACATGCTGTAAGAATATATCTTATTATAGTTTTAACTTCTGTGTCTACATTTTTACTAGTAAGACCCTAAAACCTTTATATATATTATAACCTATTATAAAAGGTTATTTTTAATATGAAGTATTTTTAAAATACTATTGTAATATTTTTTAGAACAGCATGAGAAGCTTTAACCAAAATTATCCAGATGAATTCTCCAAAGGTCCACTCTTCCACTAGTAATATATATGAAAATTTTGACATAGGATCTGATCCTAGTACCATTTATATATGTGTGACGTGTCTTCCAGTAAAAATCCAAAGCAGAATTGCTGGTTTTAGGGCAATTTCTAGTTTAGGTCTTCTCAAATACTTCAGAGACTAATTTTACCCAGTGGCAGCAGGAAGCAGAGTGCTGGATCTGTTTCCACCAGATCATTTGCCCATGGTATGCAGAGATGGATGAAGATGAGGTCAAGCTTCCCAAAAACATTAGGAGAAAGGTTAGAGCCATGAAAGAGACCTTGTATGTCTGGGATCTTAGCAAGGTCTGGGCAAAAATGCTGTTTGATCCAGACACATATCAGAGCCTATCGTTTAATCAGAGACATGGCAAACCACCTGCTTTGTGCCGGCCCCTCCTGGTGAGATGTCGTGCCACTGTAACCAGTAGCTGGCAGGATCTGCTGCCACCCCAAATGGACAGGCACCTCAGCAGTGTGGCGGGGCACACTGAACATGCAGAGGAACAAGCGACTCTCTCATCTCTCACAGTTATGCCATTGGAGCAGGGCCAAGGCGTTCTGGTTCCCGACGCGGATTATTGAATGACCACCCGAATTCACAGGTTGATCATGTGCTGAAACACACCTTCGTAATAGATAAAACCCTTGTTCAGTAGTTGTTGCAGGAGAAATATAAAGAAGTTAGGCATTTCAGTGTCTAGACCCACCATACATTGTCATGCTGCTGAATGACAATGTTTTCTTTCATAATACTGTGCTCATGCAAATGACACCAGATCAACAACCTGGTAAGACACGTGGTATGAAACTGTGTTGGAGAAAACGATTCAAATATAGGTTAAAATTTGGCTGTCACTCGAGAAGGACACTAAATAAATAAATCTAAATTCTCCTTTCTTAAAAAAGTGTGACCTCTACTCAGAGCTTATTTTGAGCTACATGCTGAGTACATGCTAAAGCATCTCTACAGGACTAATTGAATCATTATTTACATCTCTATGGAAGTTGGAACTGTAAATCCAACCCAAAATTCATCTTTATTTTGTGAAAGATGCAACTTTCATTATAAATTAAATGCTGTTTTTTTCTTTGGTTGTTGCTGAAATGTATTTGTACCATATGCAGAGAGCTAGGGAGCCTACTGCATCCTAAATATAAACCTTATAGACAGTGAAAAGACGACGTTGAAGAACGTGCCAATAGGCAAGAGGAGACTAATCACTGTCAGAAGGACCAGGGATAACAGAAAAGTTTACGGAACCAGCCTCATCTACTTCTTCCCATAATAAATCGTGTCAGTCTCCCAGGCTGCCATCCACTTCTTCCATCTTCCTCCATGGGAAATCGTCTCTGGGAAAAGGATGTTTCTTAAAGCAAGTTATAAAAGCCACCAAGAAAATAATTTCACTCTTAGCCATCATTGACAGGCAGTTGCTTTTCTGGGGGCTGCTCATGCAGCATTTGTAGATGTTGTTTCCATGCTGGTGTTGCCAAACCATCTGCATTCTGATACGGGCAGCTTGTGAATGTCAAGCTAATTAGCCAAGGCTAATGTCTGGTTTCCTGTAGAGAGCTTTTGTGGAGTAATTACCTTCCTCGAGGTCAAACTGCTGTAATTACAGGTCTTTAACTAATCGAGATAAACAGCCTTTGAATTCTTACAGTGAGTCAGCCAATCACTCTAATGGACTTCTATCTTAACTTACAACAATATGGTGTATTATGACAGGTGATAGTAATGCTTTTTATTTGCGTGGGATCTAAACAATACCAGCTTTCACTAAAGCCATGTAAATTATTAACATCTACTAAAGTCTCTGCCGAGGCTTAAGAGCAAAGTCATTGTTATATGCTTTCCAGGATAGACATTCGTGTTTAAATAAATCAGAAAGTAGATATTTTCACAGAACTAGATGACACATGAGTAAGACTAAGAAGAAACTATTCTCACCCTGATTTCTTACTCTTTGCATGGTTTTATTCCTTTCTTTTAATAGTTACACTGAATTGGTCTTTAAAGCATAGTATTGAGGCCATTTTAAAATAACAGCCTTCCAAACAGCCTGTTTGCCCTGCCTTCCATGTTTTCCTTCCTCTGTGTTGCCTTTGCTCCTCGCATCTCTCCTTGAGGCTCAGATATTTGGGGCTACTATGGGAATGCTGGTGAATGTTTCTCCACCTAACTTCATTATTTCTAAGGTTGATTCTCTGTAGGATTTCCTCTTCAGAAACAGTTATTTAACTTATCACCTTTCTGCCTGCACTTGGGTGAATGAAAATTCTAATATAACATCCTCTTTCATAAAAACATAAAAACCCCAACACCCTACTTCTAGTATACTGAGAATCTGTCCTGAAGAAGAAAATGAAATCGAGTGTGAAAGGAAATTAATGGAGACTTGACTCCTATCATCTTCAGAAGGCTTCATCCCACCTCCGGAGTACGTATCAAGTTTAGGTAACGTATTTCCTTTATTTAAGTAATCACTGTATTACTACATTACTAGAAACACATGTAAGTTTAGTTTGGATTCCCGCCACAAATCAAAACCAATATTTGGGAACAACCTTCAGAGCAATCCAATCTATTAGCCGACTGCCCAACTAGGAAGAACAGAATATCCATAGTGCTGCTACCACTTAATCGAATTTTTAAATCTAATGAATTAAATTTGCACAGTTCTGTTGGTTTTTTTGGGAGGAGTGAGTGTTTTTGGGTTGGTTTTTTTTTTTGCAAATAAACTATAACAAAATTAAAGCTTTGCTGTAAGTTGACAAGTGCCTAAAGTACAGCATGGTGTACTCTAGAACAGTAACTCATGACTAGACTATATTCACTATCAGAAAGGAATATGCCACACATCGGGATCTAGTTTAGCAGAAATTTGATAGTCATGTATATAAAGTGACAAGAAACAGCCCTTGGGTTTTACTGATTTTACATACATGATGCTCACTGTGAATCTTCTCTTCTTGCTTTTTCTAACCCCTGTCTCACACTGGGTCCATGTGTACTCCTGCAGCGCTAGCACTGGGCCATCTCCTCAGCCTAACGACATCAGTAAGGGCTAGTAGGAGATAAATAAGCTGTTATTAATCAAGTACCTACACATTTACAACACTTCTTCCAAAGTCAGAACAAAAATCTGACTTTTCTTCACCATATTTTTAAATATACATGTTTGTATATATTTGATAATAATGTGTGTATATGTATATTTTTTCATTCAACCTCTACCACAGGTGGATCTGTTCATGAAGATCTATGGAAAGGCTGCAGAGCCCAGTCCAAAGACCTCAAGCAATATAAAAGTCATTATTTGCCATGCTAGCATCAAAGGCCAAAGGGATTTTATCTGACTAATTACAGTCAGATAAAGTTTACAGTGTAGACATCTGTCTATGATCCAGTCCCTCCAGAGTCTTTTCAGAGTTAGTAGCTATCAAGTCAATATAAAGTGTGGAGTAGGGAATGATTCATTCCTTTTTAAAGTAGGTTCTGAAATAGTCTGTTATTTCCCACAGAGGGTTAATTCCTCTCCATTATCTACAAAAGGACCATAAAGACAACACTATCAACACATGTGGGGGCAGGAGTGGTGGAAGAGACTAATTCCCTCCTTTTATCAGCTGTGCCCCTCCTGTATTTGCAATAACAAAGCATCCTCTATGACTGCTTTTCCTAGCTCCCATGTTCAGTGAGATATTGGGAATTTTTCTGCGCTTACCCTTTGGCAGTACTTCTCCATTGCAGTACTCTGGCACACTAATGCAGCCTCATGCTGGGGACGTATTATATCCACATCACTTTAAAGCTCCCGAAAGTTGCCAGCACAGGCTCTGTGCCTTTCTAAATGTGCATTGTTGTACAGCAGCTCTCCTTTCACAGAGTATGTAATGTGGTGACTCTTCTGCTGTCTTTCCTCTTCCCACCCTGTATACGCTTTCAATCACTGGCAATATATTCAAAACAAAAATATTCAAGAAATTAAAACCAGAATGAGATCCTCAAGGCCAGGATTCAGAACTCGGTTGTAAACGAAACATCTAGTTGCCTTTATACCATTAAAGTGGTACAATGGTAAATAAACCTCTTTTAAAGAGTGATTCATGTGCCAGGACAGACCAGAGGCACATACACAATGATCCAATTTGAGTAGGCTGTAAAGTGCTAAAATGTTCCAGTCTTAGACATGTGCAGGAGTTTGGGCCCCTGCGACAAGTTAGTCAGGACTTTTAAAGAGGCAGGGATCCGACGCAGTTGGCAAAGCAGAGGAGACAATACTGCAGCGTCCACGCTAACGAGAAATGGGCTTGATTATGAAGATCTGCCAAGAGCCAGCTTTTTGCGCATGACAAATCTGACTCATCCGTGGCAGAAAATTTCTCTTGTCCTTCAGTGGCAGGGGATGAAGCACTGACCATGGTTAGTGCAATTATAAAAGCAAAATTAATTCCAGCGTTTTCCAGTATAAAGGCAAATTCCCAGAGTATTTCATCTGGAATCAGCCGCAAAGCTCGTACAGTGACTGCATAGAGTCTTTGATTTCTACCCATCTGCCTGCTGGCAAAACCAAGAGCCCCGCCAAATGTATAGACCCACAAATATCACACGGTATTTGGGGTTTCTTCTTTTAATCCGCCTATGCCAATCCCAGAGAAAACCTATGAGTCTATTGTTCTCCAGAGAACCCTGGGAAAAGCACAAAAAAAACATATTTCCAAGTGGAGCTGTGAGCTGGGTGGGTAACTCTCCGCTTATTTCCTGTTATTAATATGAGGAGGGTAACGTTTAATAGTTACCGCAACACGTTAGCCGAGGGATGAACTGGAATTGATTCTTTACATCTGCTCTGACTTTCACTAGGTCGCTGGGAACCTAACACCTCTCTCTTCCTCACTTCACACTTTCTGGTCTCCCAAAGGTACAGGGAGACTTTTCCCACTTCTGGAAATTTCAGTGGAAGGTGTTGTATGTGCAAAGTATTATTTATAAAAAAAAAAGACGGTGATTCACTTTCTGGAAGCAGAAGGAGGTACTTTTGTTTGACGTTGAAACAGGTATCTAGGTAGTGCAGTTATAGGCTGGTGCACACTTTCAGTCATAGTTCACAGTAGAAGAAAACACTAGAAAAACATGTCTTTCTAATTGATGGGCATCAAAATTGAGAGTTCAACTTAAATCGTGTGCATAGTTTTTTGACCTTTCCGTTTAGATGGTGTATTTGAAATTGTCAAATTGAGTCACGTTTGCATTTAGTTTTGTGTTGAATCAAATATTTGTCCTGTATCAACAATGAACATAAGGCTGTTTCTCTTCGAGTTTGAGACTCCTTTTAAGCCTTTTGAAGTTAGGAATTTTTTTCTTCTCAGTGAAAAGATAGCTATATCTCAAGCCTCTTCCTGCTGACAAGCTAGTCCTTGAAGATGTTTTTGAGTAAACAGGATATTTTCATCGATACAAGACTAAAAATTTTACTTTGAATATATGGTTTGGTTGTTTGGGTTTGGTTGTTGTTGGCCTTTTTAGTGGTGTTTTTTCAAAGCCACAGAATAAAAACATACATTCACAGTCTTGGGTGTGAAGCATATATTTGTTGGCAGAAGAAGTAAATGACTAACTAAAATGCCTAGTGAACTCTAAACTTCTCAGAGCCTTTCTTGAATATCTCTAAGCTCTAAGACAATTTGCTTTGCTCAAAGGTAGCGAGTTGTGAAAACTGTACTTGCTGTCTTCCTGGAGTCAGCACTTATTTGGGGAGCTAACACTTAATTTGCGTACAGTCACACCTGCCAGAATGACCCTCTGAAACTCACACCACCCCAGAACAGAGTGTGTGTGAAAGCCTTCCAGAGTTTGGCCAAGGACCCCATCAATCATGGGAATGACAGTGTGTTTGGATAAGAGAGCTGACGGGCTTGCTCTCCCCGTCTGGTGCTCCCTTTCCTTCTCTCATCTTAAACCGAAGTGCTTGAAAATGCACCAGCTGCAGTTGCGGAGAGGGTCCTGAGAAGTATTTTCCAACTGTTGTTTTGAGAACCGACTAGAGATTTTCAAAAGCACCGTCACTAACAAAACACATGGAACATAACCCCATTTGCCTCATAATCAAAGAAAAGGAAAAAAGGCCAGCTATTGAAGAGGCTGCAATTAAAAACAAAAGCTGAAACAATAGCTTTGGGCAAACATGATGTTGTCACTGAACATCCTGCTTTGCAAGCAAGTCACACAGAGCGGGACAGTAATGAAAAGCCCCAAATCGAGGACAAGACTGCTGGGATAGTCCTAGTCTGCCTCCAGTGGGCATGCTGGAGCCGGGAGCTGGGGAGAAGCCGTGTTGACACAGCGAGCCTACCATAGCGTTTTCACAGTAGCTTGCCATGGGGAAGTGGAAGCCAGCTTCCAAGAAGTATCTGGCTCTCTGGGTGGGCCAGCCCAGCACCACACATAACTTTATTGCGTAGGGCTGCAAAGTTCAAAGGAAGCTCTGGGAAAGCGGGACTGTGGCTCACAGTGCTGAGCCCAATCTGCTGCACCACACATGGCTAAAGTACACACTATCAGCAATCAAGGGAAGGACCTCCCTGAAGCACAAATGGCAGTGAGGGTACCCTTCTATAAATATCCTGAGAAATAGCAGAGTTTCCCTTTCCAGTTGCCTGAGTGACTCCACCTCCTTTGATAGCTTGCAAATGTTTCCTTGGTTTTAGTATTTACCACCGTCGCGTGTGCTGTAGATCAAAAACAAGTGCATGGGAAAAGGCAGCTAAGCACAATAGACTCGGGTTGAATTGCATGCAGCAGGAACTGTTTCGGGGTTGTGGTTGTGTCCCTTCCCTTTTTTTTTCCATCCTTTTAATCCCTTTCCTGTTTCAGTTACGTTCTGATTTCCTACGCTCAGTCAGAGCAACCCAATGCCAACTACAGCTCTCAGCTCTGAGGAATTAAAACCATACCCACAAACCAGTAAAGGACATTTTCAGTCTGGCCCTTTTTCTGCTGCTGCAGACAGCAGGAAAGGTGAGTCCAACAAGAGTCTCCAAGCCAACTCAATACCAACTGAAAACAGCCTTGGCATTTGACCGACCTTTGTAGGTCTGCATATTCAATTCTGAGGTCTGGGTTTGGATGATGATGACCACAGCCCATAGGAGAATTTGCCCTGATACCTTTCCACTAATTATTAGAAAATCTGGTTTAGACTTCACAGAATTCTGTGAACTCAAATCTATTTAAAATTATGGAATGCACCAATAAAACATGAAATATGGAACAAGCTAGCCTAAATATGTACTTGAGATCTTTAGAAAGAGAAACAGCAAGAAGTTCCCCTGGAAACGTGAAGAAAGGTAGGAAAATTCAATAACTATATTGCATTTACAATATCAAATTTAAATCGGAAAGTTCACGCTTTAGAAATCAGGAAAAAAGAAAAAAATCCCTTCATGTTCAAGTGCCCAGAAACAGTTCAGTTGGTGGGTAGAACTTACAAACAACTCTAGGAACTGGCCTATCATGTGAGATACAGCATGAACATTGGCAGTTCCTTACCAGTGTGACCACTCAACACTTGAACAATCACTTCTAGAAGTAGTGCTCAGGTCTTATATAATCCTGAGAGCACACATGTACCTGAACAAAAAAGGGAGCCACTTAGTACTACAAATAGCGTTAGTCTCCTGTGATGTGGATTTAAACCACTTAAAAGCCCTGTAATGTCTAGCAGAAAAGTTCGTAGTTTGGGAAATGGTTGGCTACTTCTTCCCATTCTAGGTCAGATTTAAATGAAGGTACTGTAGACTGATGAGAGTCATGCAATCCATCCAGTTAATTTTGAAAAGTTTGAGGGGTGGACTCAGTTTGGAGTCACATTGCATTTCTGCAGGGGAAAGGAAGAAGGAGAACACACCGTCGCAGAAAATTCCCATAAAAAGTAATAGAGATCTTTCAGAATTATCCTCTACTAATAGATTATAGCCTTGTTACAGAATAGGAAGATTTATGAGTCTTATGAAAAGTTATTGTCCCTTTCTGTGTAACCATATGATATTGCTACAGAGCCAAGGTCCTACTCAGCACAACAGATCGTTTCTATCTTGGGGGATTAGGTGGAAGAGTAGAGTGTTTTCTTACATCAGAAACTCCTCCACAGGCTTAGATTACGTCTGAAATCTGAAAGGGTTTCTTCTTCTCCATGAGACAAAAATGCAAGCAGAATCTCTTGAAGATAGTTTTACTTCTGAAATTTTGGGGAAAAACAGTGGACAGTCACAAGGACAACTGTTAGCTTGTGAGGTTTCCAATATTAATAAGTTACAAGAGCAGCCCTCTCATACCTTCTGCCTAGATGAATATGTGAAGTCATGCAAGAGCAGAAAAGCTGATTTCAGGCTGACCTTGAATCTACCCCTGTATCAGAGCTCCAATTTTGCCTGAAATATTGTCCTGAAACTACTCTGAGTCTGCCTACTTGGGCCCCATGTCTTCCACATGGTGTGCATATGTGGTAGATCGTTAGGTAGAAGTAATGATAAGAATAAACCTGTTAAATATCCCTTTCACTCGGTACATCCTACTGAACAATCCTGTGGACATACTGTTATTACAGAAGATATTATATACTTGCACAATAAATACTACTTACACAAAGTATAAGTTAAGTACTCTTTATTATTACTCTTTGAGCAAGCTTTCTAACAAAGCCACAGCCTTTTCTCATACCCACAAACCTCTTTTCATATTTAGCAGAAAGAAATAAATGGCAGATGCCAGAGATCTCTTCCTAGGAAAACAGTTCTCTTTGGCTCTGTTTTTACCCTCAAGCTATAATACTTAGATATACATTTGCAAAGTCTGGCCATTGCCATACTTTATCCATGCCAGAATTATTTATACTAATACTATAATTTAATCAGGGTTATATGGTTGCCAAAAAGTAATTTTTCAAATATATTCAGAACACAGCTTTGATAATAGGGACACTAATTGCCCAAATATCTTTTCTACCTAGTCGACAAAAATTTCAGGCTAACATGTAAATTCATTACTGGACTTCTACTCCTCCATCCATGTGATTGTCCTTATATTAGAGCCCACCTTCACCTGCACGTTTCACTCATATATCCAAGACATAATTTTTTTTTTTTTCCATTATATAAATTAACATAACTTTTAGACAGGCTTTTCAAAACCTTCTATGGATATAATCAAAATATGTTTTGTTGAACAAAGCTGAAGTAAAGACAAAAAATACCTTTAAGTACTCAAGAGTGCTTAAAACTATGCCCCCTATTAGGCTTGTTGAACCTGATGGGGTACTCTCAAAATCAGATGATGTGTAAAAGTTTGTTGGATAAGGAACTTACGCTTCATTCTTAAAGTAATATGCCTCCAAAGCCTCCGTGGCTTTGGTTGCATTTATACCTTTCAAATAGTTTTGGCCAGGGTTATTTCTGGTTTATTTCTACTTGACCCATGGCCTTGAAAGAAATACTGTAAAGGAACTGAAATTCTATAATCATTTCCCTCTGCTTTTATATCACGCCAGTACTTAAAAAAGATAGAATTGATAAAAACATTGAGGCCTTCTAAGGTTTCCTGCAGACATACTTTACAGGTTTGATCATGATGTATTTTTCAGGTACAGTTACTTATTCCCTCAATGACTCTGATGTTATCTTCATCCTGTTGTGTACTCTTATCTCTGAGGGATGAAATATCAGTTGATCTCTTTGCAAGAATTACATGCTCTGTCTTTCCACGAAGTGAACCCAGTTATAACTTATACCTTTTGAATGACCTTCTAACATAGAAACAGCATGTGGGAAGCAAATGGAATTAAAAGGGTTATCTTCAATTAATGCTAATAAAAGAAAATAAATTAAATGTACCAACTGCTGCAGTCAACCCACCTTAACTCTAACTTTACCATCTAGCAGGCTTTTTTTTAATGAAGTTATTGTAGTAGGAAAATCTAATTTCCCATTGAACAGAAGTATAAATCTATAGAGAAGATGTTAGCTGAGCCATAAAATCTAGATCAAAAAGAAGAAGAATCAAGCTGCAGAAAACTTGTTTCCTTGGTGTTTGAGTATAGGTGTTTTGGCAAGCTGCTGCTGCTCTGACCTCAGCATGGATTTCACCAGCATGAGTGGAACTGGATTATATTGGTTGGCCAGATGGGAAGAAAAAAAATGAGCCACACAGAGAACTTACCATTTTTTAAATTATTTTAATTTCTGCAATTTATTATATGTTTAGAAATTCAGGAAGAATGTATCCTATTTCTGTTTTGCCCATGAAATTGTTCTGTCTTTTAAAAAAATCTGTTATTTTCTTCATACTCTGCCAAGAGCACTTCAGAACAGCAACGAGCACCCTGGTTGAAGTGCATGAACTTTTTGTGCGTTTCACGCCAATGGTACAGAAGAGTGTAGAGGAGGATGCAGATTTGATGGGGGGCAGGACACTGGAGTTGTATGCAGAGTCCAGATACTTCTGGGACAAATGCAGAGGGAGCAGTACAGATTAATTTTCACCATTTTGGGCTCAGATCACTGCCTTTTGCCTGTATGCCACCACAGGCCACTCAGTCCTTTTTCAGCTCTCCCCTCCTGCTTTCTTTTGTTATGTTTTTCACTGGATGACAGGGCTTTAATACCATTTTGTTTCAGGAAAATGCAGAAAAATATTTCTAAGGGAAGTGGCGGACACTCCTTTGCTTCCTGTCCTCAAAGGAAGAAGTGCCGCTTTCTAGAGCGCGTCCAAGCACCAGGATCAGGAAAGGAGCAATTGTCTGGAATTGCCTGCCCTGTGATAGCCTGGAGACAGCATAGGTGCTATAACAGTCTCTTTTGACGTAAAAAAAAAAAATCTGGATTTATTAATTAAAAGAAGAATGGTGCCTTTTTATCACGTTGGTCAGAGTAACAGTTCTTTCTGTCTCTCATGCTGTCCCTTGGGATCGTTGGGAGACCCCTGGTTGAGGATTGCTAAATAAGCAGTAATTATTTTTGCTGTGATGATCATACGGCTGCAGCCTCAGTAACTGTTAACGTCTTCTGTGAAACTCTTTTTCAGTAGGTTGCCCATTTCAAATCTTTACTCTGGCTGCAGTGTTTTAAAGTGCGTGTAGATTTCTCCAGTGGCACATCATCCCCAATTGGATAAGACGCATGTGAAAATGACAAACTTGTGTTGATTTTTCTGTATCTTTCAAGTACCTGTTGCCAAGTACACAACTTGCCGTAACAGAGCTTAGTACCTGTTCTGAGTCATCAAAAAGAAATTTGAGAATAAACAAAACCCACCTCAAGTATGTTCACATGAACTTGGTTTTACTTGTATCATCACTAATAGGTGGGTTTTTTATATTATTATTATTTTTTTTTTCTGAAAATGATGAGAAAGACGATTTTATTGAGTGCCATCAAGAGAATTGTTGCAGCCATATGCCCCTGGGCTGTAATTTTCTCAGACTTGGAAAACAAAGCTGCCTGGGATTGCTCAGCACTTAGTCCTTCATAAAATAATATTACACAATTGTGCTTGGGAGCTGATTATCCACTTGGTTCTTTTCTTCCTTTTTACATAGCTTTAGGATAGTTTCCTGCCAGAGGTCCTGATTTTCTTTCTGATATGTCATAAACTGCTATCCTGACTGCATGCTAAAATTAAATGCTTCTTTGCACTTGGGGCAAGAGCCGGGGATGTTCTCTAGGTCAAATTGCAGTTTGAAAAATTACATCCTACCTTCTTAAATTCCAGCCGTACATTCAGCTGGATACAGTACTTATCACTTTCCAGCTTAAAATGTCACAATGCAGGGTGCTTTCAAACAGCTGCTGCTCTCCACTCTCCCTCCCCTCCAGGTGGCTGCACTTCACTGATGGGTAAAGTGATTTCTGTTTACAGAAAAAGCAGCTTTTATAGTTTGTAAATGGTTTTAGGATCCTCTGGGAGGAAAGGCATGGTGCAGGAATGTAAGCTATTCTGATTCTTGTTAAGAGAGGGGGACAAAAACCCATAGGAATTAGACCAAAACTAAACTCCTGTAAAAACCTCCAGGTGTGCAGTCTCTCAGAATAGAAACACTGGGCCAATAAAATGATCAGTTGTGGTTTTAACTGAAAGTTTTAAAGAAAAAAAAAAAAGAAAAAAAAGGGTTAGCAGTGAATAAACTAAGGTGGGATCTTTCGAGGGAGAAGAGGACTGGTTGATAAGTAAAAGGTCCCACCTTTAAACCTGTGCACAAAAGCAAGAAACTTGTCTAAAGTGCTGATGACATGACCAGAAACATTCCCACTTCGTCGTCAGGAGCCGATTTTCTGCAAGCTCACGCGGACTGCACTACGCCACATTTTCTTTGTAGGACCAAGGAGGGATCCATTAAATGGTGATCCACAGGGATTTGTTGCGCCGAAGATGTTAATCAATGTCTGATTAACTATGCATGCAAACACAGACAGCCCCCACGGCTGCTGGCTTTGGGCTTTAAACTCAGCCCAGCACCACTGGTGAGCTTTAAATCCTGTCAGCAGCATGCTGAAGAGTCTCTCTGAGACCCAGCCAAGACGCATGCAGCGCGTTGGGAACATTACCAAATGGGAACTAGACTCTCCTTTCAGTACAGAATGTTTTCTTCAATTAAAAAATAAAAAAATAATAATAAAAAAAAAGTGATCTGGGATTTGAATAAACTTGTTAGATTTTGATCTGCGAGCTTATGTCATTTTTTCCATGCTTCCCCTCAGAGAAACGGATTCCGCAATTTAAATAAAAAAGTTCCATTTTCCTGGAAAAATATTGACATTGACAACATATCCCAGAATCCTCCCACGTACCCCCCGGCTTCCCCCTCAGCAGCTCCGCAGCCGGCGGGCCGTGCATGGCTGCGGCTGGAGCCTGCAGTGAGCAGGGGGACCGCAAGGAGTTGGGTGGGCAACTGCCCTTGTGCTGGTGCCAGGACAGGTGGCACAGCGTGGAGCCCCTTCCCCACGTCCATTGCACCTTAAGGGTCTTCAGCAGGTTCATAACGAAGAGACGTTGAGTGGATTTGGTTTAACAGAGAAACTTGCTTTCGGGGTCTGAAAAGGATTTAAATTAGGTTTGTACAGCCACCAGGGTATTTTCAAGACTGAGTGTGCATGGTGGGATGTGAACCGTGGTGGTCTGCACTGCTCACTCTGCTCCTTCCCAGCAGGACCGGCAGCGGGCAGCGGAGACACCGGGCCATCAGCTGGGCCATATCCTGCCACTGTGGAATCAGGCAAGGGGCCGTGAGTCAGGACGAAGCGGGTATCTGCGAGAGAGAGGCTGGCCTCGATGGTGGCCACTGCTCGGTGCTGCAGTTCTCCTGAGCAACTCAAACCAGAGCTGCAAATCCAGAGAAGAGAACTGAGGGGATCGGTCCCACTCCGATGACAAGTTTTTGCATGTGTGACTGAATCTGACTTCAAGGCAGCACTTGGGGGGGATCAATGCTGTCCTGGAGTGAAAGAACCTGAAAGTGATTACTTGGTAGCAGTTCAGAGGCCAAGTGAGGCTAACAAGAAATTTGGCAAGTTTGCAAGGAGATCTGCAATTGCATGGTTAGAAGAGCAAATGTTGTTCATCTGACTGCATGATGATTAGTAATGTTTATTAGCTATACACGATCAGGTTAAGGATGAAAAAAAGAGCTAACCAATTGAATTATTTGACCTAGCCCTAGCAAAGCTTGAAGCAGCCCGCGGACTTCTCTTGTTTTGTTATGGCTCACTGTAGCCATTGAGGTCCCATTCTAGCCACGTATAGCTGGAGTATGCTGATGAAATATTGACCTATCCCCAAAAAGTCCCTTGCCTCAGAGGATGCAGGAAAGAAGGAGGTGAAACCCTCAGGTCCAAAGGGGACCTCCACACCAGTCAAGTCCCCAGGAAAGGTCTTGAAGAAGGCTGCAAGATACTGTAGCAGCAATACCCTGACCTCATGCTAGGCAGATGTTCTCAGAATTTGGTTTGAAGCAAACCCAATTAGGAAAAAAAAAAAAAAAAAAGGAAAAATTGGCAAGTGGTAGTTTGAGCAAAATTTCTTCTTTGCTCACTAATTTCACACAAGTCAGAACTGTAACAGTGGTGTTCCTTATGTCCTCTGTAGACACCGGGTCTGATGGTATGCGAAACAATGACCCTAAGAGTCAAAGCTAACCAGGACAAGAAACTAAGCCTAGATGGCATTATTTCAGAGGGCAGGGGCAGCGAGTACTTCCCTACCGCGTAGAAGCCTTGCAAGCCTGAGTGAACGATTTTTTTCAGAAGGAGCCATGAGGGTACTTAGAAAAATACTGCCAGTGTTATAAAACGTCCCATGTCTTTCCAGCTGGAAGAAGCCAGGAGGCTGCACGGTGTGGTGGGGTGGCACAGGCACCTGATCATCCCGGCTTCGCGCGGCGGCCACGTCCCCCTTGGTTATGGCGCTGTATAAACAACGAATAACAGTATCAGTACGTTGGTTATAAATTAAGCAAACTATATTAAAATTTATTTTGCATTGCAGGGAAAAGGTAAATTATGAGGTGTTACAGTTGCAAACATTTTGTTTTATACGCTACTTCCAAGAAGAAAAATATTATGCCAAACGAAAAAGAGGTGTTGACCAATCGGATCTCCTGTTCCCTGTCCCTTCCTCCAGTAGTAATAGTCCCGTCGTGCTGTTTTACAAGGCAGTAAGCCAGTCACCAAGTGGAGAAACTACCAGACTAAAGTTCTCCTGGTTTATGCCAGGGAAGGAACCAAATTACGGCCTTGTAAAACAGTGTGACAGTGCTATTATTGTGCTGGTGCTACAAACTGCTTAAAATAGAGCTTTGAATAGGTTTTTCAAAATCTTCTCAGGAGCTGGTCAGGTGAGAGAGTCTGTGATGCTGAGTAGTGTAAAGCGGAGCAGGAGACCTCACAGTAATGTATGTCTGCTCAGGAAAGGCATCCACGAACCACTAGGACGTAGCGTCACGCTGCGCGCCGTTCCTTGTGGCAGGCTGGACTAGCGTCAGACTGGGGCTTGCCAACATTTCTTGTGGGATTTTCAGCCCTTTCTTGTCTTCTGGCAGAACAGGAAACAGACATTTCACGAGAAAAAATGTTTTCGGTTTTATAAGGATGAACTAGGGTGTCAAGATCAAGGATGGTTTAGTCAACTGCTTTTGAGCACTGCTACAAAATGTTCCACCTTGCCTTTTGTAGTCTGCTGAGGCCTTCCTACAATACTAATGCTGAAAGGAGATGTTTTCCTGAAGCACACTAAGATGCTAACATGATAAAAACTTATATGAGCTCCCTAGCCTGGAGGTAAAGATGACAGCCTAGTACAAACCCCAAGAGCAGTGTCTAACTGAGTGGTGGAGCGAAGCAGTGGTAGCTCAGGAGCATTCTACTCAAAGCTCTCTTGGAGAAAAAAATGAAGTCTCAACCAACAAATGTCTGCTTCCAACAGAAAACGCTGAATTTCCATTAGAAGTAATAAAAATCTCTGTCTGACAAGAACAGAGGATCCAGAGGGGTATTACGCTCTGGATAATTGGGTCCAGAGGAAGTATTACCGTTTTGGAAACGCTGTTGATAGCATGAGGACTGAAACTGGGCTGTCTCATGGCCCATGGGGCATCAATCCTCAGCCACGCTTTATCTCTCATGACACATTATAGCCAGTGATTTTTAGGGCTCGTATTGTGACTCAGCAAGAAAGAAGGTTGGGATGCAGGATGGAAAACACGGCTTGCAGAGGGAGCCCTTGTTCAGGTGAGAAATCCTTGCTAGCACTGGCAGGTCAGTGGAAAATGCAAAATGTGAGCAGGGTAGCTCATCAGTTACTCAGGCAGGGACCTGCTAATGGCATCCAGATGCCCCCTGAAACCCACCAGGCACATGCACTTCTCCAAGGCCTGGAGGCAAGGGACAGGGCAGACCAGAACTGTTTAGGTTATAAGTTAGCACTAACTTATTGCCTTAGCTTTTGACAGATCTGGGTTGCAAAGGAATTAAAAAAAAAACACCCATGTTAAAAACCAAATCGCAATCCTCATCAGTGGAATCTACTCTTGCAGCCATGACTTGTGCTCTTGTAGGCAAGCAAAAATGGACTGGGAGCGGGCTGGCACTGAAGCCAAGGGAAAGGCAGATTTAACTTTTCTAATATTTGTAAATACACCAGAGACGAACTTTCGTTGCATTTAAGTCTAAGCTCTGCTTGTTTGTTGCCTCCAGTAAATTAGATTTCCGGATAAAATTACCAATGGGCATATGTGAGATTTTCTTAAATGACATCATTACATAAGGAATCTGGCAGAGCTTCAAATAAAATAAACAATGCACAAGGACATCTATTCATTTTAATAGCTTGAATGCATCCACGGATGATGATAGGGGAAGCAAAGCTCTGATGTTTAGAAGCTCAGCGATACTGTTCAAAAAGAAGGCATAAACAAGGCCCACTCACATTGTCCAAAAAAGTGTAAGAATGAACTGAGAAGTGGGATTTTGTTCAAGGTCTCAGTGTAATTATATATTTTACATCTCTTTCAACGCAACACTTTGTTTAAGCATGGGAACGCTCTGGCAGACTTATAACAATATTTCCATACTGTACATTTATTGTAGCTACTCATTAAGTCAAATTGCTAGCACATGAAGTCATGTGGAAAAAAGAGGGATTTAAGACATAACATTTGCAGGATGCAAACATGAGAAGTAAAGACTTTTTCTTCAAACTCTGGTTTACAGTCAAAGCAAAATTCCAATGACTCTGCAGAGGCGAGTTAAAGGGAGGGAGACTACTATCAATTTGAAAATGATTTTATGTTCAATTTCTTAGCAAATTACAAATCTTACCAGGCTGGCTGCAGAGTACATATGTGTTGCTACTCATACAAAAAGAAATAAAAGCACATTGGGAAGCTAAGCTTTAAAAGCTTTTAAAAACAGATAGCAAAAGAAGCAAAGAAGCACTACAGCAATCAGTATTTTAATAATTACCAAAATACTGTTATTCACACTCTGACAATGATCTGTGTAGAGACTCCAAATTAAAGTTTTCCCAAAAAAAACTGTAGAAGACAATGTAATTAAGCAAAAGGAAATAGGGTGTGAAGGAAACTTCAGTGATGTCTTTCCCTTTTGAGGCCATATGTGTGAACATGGCAGCTTCTCCAAGGGGAAGTTATCCCCCAAGACAGCCAGACACCAGCCCTCCACAAATGCTATTGCTAAGTTGGGGACCAACCGAACGAGCTTCATCCAGCTAAAGGGCAAAGGGAGTGGGGGAAGTGTCACTGGGTTTGAGGAGGGGCAGGAGGAAAGGCAAACTATGGGAACTATGTGTTTAGGTGTGTATATACATGTATATATGTTCTGCAGAGGAAGTGGGACTTGCGTAACTGATGGAGTTAAAACTTTGGCAGCGTCTCCCTGTTGGGGAGCAACAGCTGTAGCAACACCAAGAGAAACAACAGCAGCCACCCTCCTGCCTAGCACCTGGGGTGGTCAGTAGTCAGACACTTCTCCTGTTCATCTCATTACAGCGTGACCAAAATATGTAGCTGTAAAAAGGCCCTTTCCATTCCCTGGTGCATATTATTTGTTATTCAGTACAGCAGAAGGGGGAGGCAACAACAGCTGCAGGAGCAACAGCGAAGCGTGAGGGTGAGACAAAGTTTCTGTGAGGTGAGTCCCCATCTCTGGCAATACTACATTGGACAAGCATAGGAGTAGAAGAACTGTGTATTGCAGGAGAAAACGGGGGCTGAGTACAGAAGTGAAGCCACCTTACTGAGAAGACAGTAGTGAAAAACAAACTGGGGACTCCCTACCACTCTGGCACTCCTGCTGTGGTGGGACTGGAGCTACTGAGGTCCTCAAGCCACACCAGGTGGAAACCCCAAAGGAGGTGCACATAAAGAAACAAGGAATAAAGGAGCACAACAGTCTACCTGCCTTCCTCTGATCCAAGCAACATCACACAAATTGTCACCTACCTACTTCGGGCAGCTCACAGGGCAGTAGGCAGGCATGCCCCAGACCCACTGACATTTTCAGAAAGTCTTTAGTGCAGGAAGCATACCTTGGTGTCCTGCCTTCCTCTGTTTCAGTACACTTCTTCCCCTTCTCTCCCTAGCCTGCCAAAATTCTTCTAGTGTTTTAGCAAGAGTTTCACACTAAAAGGTCACAACATATGTCAAAAGTTCAATCGCATTTTCCTTGCAAAGTAAAAAATGCATGCTCTCTTCCACCACATTATCAGTGGATTTACTGACTGAGAACAGGGGCAGGAATTATATGCTGACGGATGTGACAGGCCCAGGAGGCTCAGGTTTTAATCATGTATTTTTCATTAGCCTAGCACTGTCAGTCTTAGAAAACCTGGTCAGAGACCCAGGTGTTGCTCTGTGTTTGTCTTTCTCTCCTCTACTTATGCAGAGGAGGAGACTCACTTACCTAGACCGACCTGGTAAGAGCATGTACTTCTGGGCACGTTTCTTCCCTGTTCGCTCCTGGAACCAGTGCTGCTCCGGGTAACCTTTGCAAGTCATCTCCCCAGTCCGTGCTGCTGTTTCCCCACCTGTACAACGACTTCTTTGTGAACTGCCTCAATATATACTGTATCACAGCTAGGTATTTGCAATACTACGGTTGATTTGTTTTCAGATGGAAAGACTCCATCTTAGACGGCATCTCTTCAAAGCATTGATGTATTTTTCCTTTTTATCCCTGGAATGTATAAGCACAGTGGATTGCAAATTTAAGAAGTCCCGGAGAGTAATTTTATTAGCTGCTGAAACACATTAGTGTTCCTGGGCTTTGAACTAGGAATAACGATAATAGCCTTTTCTGAGAGTGGAATTTCTGATAGATTTTTTTCTGATGTTAGGTTAAATTATCTTTGTATTGCTTTGGGTTTAGTGGTACATAAACAGCTCTT
The DNA here is from genome assembly GCF_009769465.1 of Tauraco erythrolophus. NCBI lineage: Eukaryota > Metazoa > Chordata > Aves > Musophagiformes > Musophagidae > Tauraco > Tauraco erythrolophus. The sequence goes on from NC_141496.1 coordinate 76,857,614, forward strand.
TCTTATTGTGCCTTGATGTGAGAGGACAGTAAATACGGGTCGCTTTTTGATCTGAGTTACTTGCTCCATGGTGATGGTTAGCCAGACGATGGCTGTTGGTGGGCAAGCTCAGGAAGGAATCCAAGCCCATGATCTTTCCTGTCACTTAAGAGGCCTAATTTTTTATGGTGGCTGTTATACCTGGAAGGCCTCTAAGGAATCATGGAGAGGCACAGGGAACTGGGGTTGGAGAAATTGTTGATGACTTTGCCTGTGTTTCTGGGTTCTGCTGGTGCTCTGCATGAAGACTTTGTGGAGGGTGCTCACTGCCTGCAGGCCCCCAACCTGGGTGTCACTGTACGGGCACCTACAGAAAGCAAAGTGATGGTGAGACTGGGCATTTGTTCACACGCCTCTACATGCTGAGTGTCAAGGGACTGAATATCCTTTGCTTCTTTTGACTCTGAAACAAGCTCAGATGCTCTGGGTGCACCGAAGAAGCAGGGTTTTCATTGTACAAGCTCCTCACCCCATCTGAGGTGATACACACCACCCTGGATAAATGTCTGTGAAGTTTGGAATGAGACTGCCTGCCTCCATGGATACTCCATTGCCTGGTACTGCAACTCTTTCGTATGGCATTTTCACACAGGGGCTTACCCAAATCTCCATGTTTAAAACCAAGATGCAAATCTTCTGGTGCTGGTGAGAGCGAGTTCTGCGTTGCACACACTACAGTCAAGAGCATAAACCACTTTTTATTCCATAAGCATTCAAGTGCTCATTAAAAATTCTTTCCCTCCCTTTCACCAGGGGTAAGAAGCTGTTCTTCTTAAGCTCAAACATTCAATATTTGCAGACTGCAAACACCAAAGGTTCACAGACATGCAGAATTAAATTCAGCTGGAATCTGATCAAACGGCAATGGAGAAAAATACCTCGGTTAGTTTCACAGATCTAATTCTTACAGAGATTATAAAGACCCAAACACACAGATTCAGTATTAAGAAAAGTCTGTGCATCAACATGTTTGAGAAGATTGAATAATGCTTCTTTAGAAATGCATTCATCACTCCTGAGGGTACAAATTGCTCTTTTCCTAGACACCTAAACACACGTTACACACAGCTATTGTAGCTGAACAATCAGGGGCCAGAGAGGAAAAGCAGAAAAAAAGACAAGAGAGAGGGACAATGACAGCCAGGATTTTTGGAAAACAACATAAGTGGATTTGAAGGTGTATGTGATAGCTATTCCCAACATTGATCAAAACTAGGATCAACAGGAAGCTGTACTGAAAAATAAACTCTCTCAGACCACCATATCTGGAAAGCTAAGGAACTTTCTGGTGGTCAGTAGACCACGATTAAGTAGTCCTAGCTCTTATAGAAATATCAAAAATGCCTGTAGGATTTTATCATAGGCTTCCTGTGATTTGAATTTCAAAAATTTAGAATTCTCAAGAGCAGAAGCTGAGCACGTGCCTCCCCACGGCAGCTGGTGGGAAGAAAACTGCCCACTGAGATGAGACCATAGCACGTCTGGGTAGCCCAGCCTGCAGCAACCTGGGCGCTTTGGTCACTGCTTGACCTGTCAGCTTGTTGTGGGTCAGGCTGCTCCAGCAACTGAACCCCACACAGCCGGTCACTCACCCTCCCCCACCCCCAGGAATGAGGGAGAGAATTAAAGGAGAAATGGGAGACCCATGGGCTGAGATAAGAACAATTTAATCCAGATAAGTAATACACAGCGTAGGTGCTCACCACCCCCTCTTTTCCGCAGCCCGTCTTGTCCTGAAGCTGCAATCCTGGACGAACGCGAGGCCCCGAAATAGAGAGGGGCAGAGAGAGAGAGTACTCCAAGAGTGGGAGTACTGGGAGAGAGAGGGAAAAAAAAAGACAATAGAGCAAAAGCGCAGCAAGCGCAAAAGAGCAGAAGTGGCGAAAGAGCCAAAGCGCAAAAGCCCTTCTGTCCGGCTGACCCTCACTTTTATACTGGGCATGACGCTGCATGATATGGAATACTAGTTGGCCAGTTTGGCCCTCAATCTTAAGTTCCACCACAAATCACAAGGGCAATCATGGCCCCCTTGTCCCGGCTATGCTTCCCCCTTATCCTGCCGTGCTTCTGCACTCCAGCACACTGAAAAGTCCTTGGCCAACTACAAACATCAGCTTGCTATCGACATTCTTCTCAGAGCGAGCCTCTGAGTAAAACCAAAACAAGGAGCTCTTCTAGCTGCTAGAAAGAAGAGCTAACTGTCCCAGCTAAAACCAGGACACAGCTAGTCAGACAAAAAAGATTGTACAGGGGATAGAGGCAGACATTTGTCACCAGGGCAATAAGCAGTGTTCAGACAGGTCACTTTTGCCCGAGTCCATGTGTCAGTGGCAGGGAGCAGCATGGCTAGGTGTGAAATCAGGAAGGTCCTTAGGCATATGAAGAATTTTAGCACCTGCTTAGTCCCAAGGAAGCTAAAGAAACTGCTTGGGAGTTTAAAGTACACATCAAAGCCCCCTGTTAATCAGCAAGAGTGGAATTTCTAGGGTGAAACCTTACCACTAGGCCCTCCTCATATAGAAGCACATACTAGAATACAACATTCATGTTGATTTTGTTTTGATTTTGTGGGTTTTTTTTTGTTTTTTTTGTTGTTTTGTTTTGTTTTTACAGTCATATACTCTGACTCTTCAGTGTCACATTTTAAATCTTGGTCATATTCATTTTCAGTCTTAAAGGATGCAGTTCTTCAGCTGGAGATGTATTTTACCTGCCCTTATTTTGCACTTAGAGTTCAAAGGGAAGCTAATACTAAGTCCTTTGAACATTTACTCTCCCTCTGAATAAAAGACAGTGCAAGTGCAAGTTCTGAATGGTCCCAAATTTGGAACAAGACTTCACTTCTGTAGCTGAACACCCTCTGTGCATCAATCACATGGTGAATAGGAAGGACAAACATACACAAAAATTACCGTGAAAGCCCCCTGTTTCCTCATGTTCCCCAGCTTCCATGGCTGTGGCTCCAGCCTTCCTGCCATCCTGACTGAAGACTTTGTTCGAAGCCTGCTCCAAGGCTGATGGAAATCATTCCGTTGTTCTACCAATGACTTCACCAAGCTCTGGATCATACATAAAGACTGGGAAGAACAGAGACTTCATCCCTTTTTTTTTTTATAATTATGCAGAGTTTGCATAATTGTTATCTAATCAGTTGGGCCACTGATGCATTTTCAGGTAGTTTAAAGCCTGCTTTTATCTTTTTAAAGTTGCTTATTCATGGTTTTATCCAGATCCTCAAGCTATTTGGATCCTCTTAAAGCCTCAAGCACCTAAATTGTTGAAAGGACGTTTTTTGTGACTAGCGTCTAGACTCCCTAACTAAAGCTGGAAAACTCCAGTGTAGTCATAAGCCTCAAAGAAAGAAAGAAAAACAACAAAAAATCCTGTGACTTTCATTATTATATATTTTTAACTGTTTATTTAAAGCAGTTTCACAAATTTTTGACGCTTGACCCATTAGCATTTAATTTTTGCAACTGGCAAAAAGCATAAATCTTTCTCTAAACTTCTGCTGTCCAGTCCTCAGCAGTACTGGTAATAAGTGTTCCCTAACTACTCACTGTAACAACATCATTTTTAGTGTCCTTTCTGCTAATATTAAGCATCTGAATCTCTTCTTCACATCTTCTCAAGGTGGCTTTCAAACTGGGTGTTTACCATGGTAGAGCCCTGAATGCTGACCTCCTAGCTCTGTCATAAAAGCAGTAGAAGATACAAGTACCAAGCACTTGTGAAAAGGTGGTGTATCGACACACACGCGATTCAGAGTACAGTGTTAAACAATGCAGGGAACGCTTGCGAAAGGGGAAGGAAAAAAAGAAAGAAAAAAAAACCCATGAGGAAATACAATAATTCCCAGTAGCTGTCTGACCACAAGCCATTTTATATTGCAAGTCTGTAACGGAGAAATGTTATCACGAGACTTCACGTGCCACCCTCTCCCAGCATCATACACGGAATGAAAAGGTTAGGAGCAGTGGGTAGTGGAGGGTTACAGATGTACTAAATTGGGTTTATTAAACTGTCATAGACAATTTATACAGGATACTCAGGGGAAAACAAAATCTAGTATCTAATGTCACAACAGATGCACTGCTTGCACAGCAGAAATTGGCCAATTCAGATATTATTTTTGTTTATCATCAGTCATACATCATAGCCTTTTCAGCATTTCCCAGTAAGAAAAAGGGCTCTGTTCTCATCTCCTTTATAAAGATCCACCATGGAAGTAGATGCAGAAACAGCATGCGTCTTTTTTGCTCAGCCACTAATAGATTACATATGGGAAGACAAACTGCTTTTATTTTTATTACTTTCTTTAAAATAATGTGAAACACAAAAAAAGGCCATTCCTGAAGGCTGTCTGATAAACTATTGCCTTGCCAGTGAGATTTAAAGTCTACCAATCTTCCTTGAGAAGCTCAGTGCGATTTTTGCTTCAACAGCATGGCTACTGGAAAGGGCATCTGTTTAACATCCCATGCAGAACGTTACCTTTAAAAGAAAATGACCTCTCTACAAGCTATGCTTCACAGTCAGTACAGATATGAGCCCAGCTACTAACATACCATCTCAGCTATGTTGCCAGGTGGCCCAGAGTAGATTGCATGAACGCATTCCCATGTTTAAAGGGATGTTCCTTTTTCATGAGGATGTAAGTGATACATTAACACAGCATTTGCCCGTGCTGAGGGCTGAGTTTGGGATAGTCTCACTAACACAGCAGGAAACTCTCTCAGTGAACACATGAACATAGGAGCACTGGTTTGAGCCTGTAACGAAGGGGCGATGCACCTGGTTTGTGAGACTTTAGGCTCTGTCGTGATAGGAAAATTAAGATCCTTTGGAGCAAAACCAAGGCAGCCTGACCTTTCCACACTCTTGAGCCGCTTAGGAAGATTTCAGAGCCATGAGTATAAAATGCATGTAAAGCAGAGCAAAGGGACAAGGGAACTATGCGTCAAGAGATTAATTAATTAGAAAAATATCAGAAGCAGAGACTCACGTGAATATTATTTTTGGAAAAAGAATTTTGCCGATGATTTTTTTTTTGTAAAAGGAAAATGCTTGATGTTCAAGCCATGCTTAAAAGCATAACCATATGGGACAAGAGAGCAACAGCTGCACCCAAATATTTCCTTAAGAGATGAACATTCATACTCACTCTGTGCTATATCAAAACAACATTTCTGTGTATCAGCTTAGTTCACAAGTGCTTTTGAAAGGGAGTCATTGTTTGTCCTTTTCAAAGCCATTTTTAGCTGGAGCCATCGTTGCTCACTCTTCCCTGGTGACGCACGGTATGCTGGATCCTCATAAGCAGAATAAAATATCCCTTTTCTGGCAGTAAAGAGGGCATTGGCCCCTCAATATTGCCTGAAGAAGGCGAAAGTGAGGAATATGTTCTGCCCACATTATTTCAATATTTATCCATCCTTGAAATAAACATTCAAGTATAACATGTTAAAAATAAAATGTTCAAGATCTTGCTCATAAATACTTTATTTATGGCTTTGAAAATATAAATTGGAATGTCAAACTGAAATACGTCCTGCACTTACAATCATAAATTATACAGCACCATAAATTTACCAGACATTTTACAAATACAGATATTTCCCCTGTCCCAAAGAATTTAAATTTAATTCAGGCATGACAAACAGAAGGCATCACAGAGGACAATAGTTCAAGACAGGAATGATGAGAAGAGAATAAACGTTGTCTGAAGTGATGGGTTTAAAGGAGAGACAGAGAAAACAAGGTAAAAGTCTCCTTTTAGGTGCAGGAGAGAGATTTAATTTTAAACCCATCTTTGCTCCCCAGAGAAGGACAAAACACAGCTCCAGAGGTCTTTATTTACATGCTTACTGATAAGTTCACTTGCTGAGTTTTGAAGGTTTGGTTGGAACTTGTTCATGTTTTGATTGTTAATATGTTATTATTGTAAGTATACTTACAGAAGGACACTGAATTTGCAAGTGACAGCTTTTGGCTTAGTAACAAAGTTAAGAAGCTCAGCCGGAGGTGGCAGAGGGCTTTGTTTTGCTCTGTGTTCCCAACACAGATAGTCTCTGCCAAGCATGGAGAGGAGCCACAACCATGGTGCAGAGCTGACTTCACAGCAAGGATGGACCATCAGCAGCGTCTGCCCAAAGGTGGCTACATGGGAATCTAGCTGGTGGCAGCCACTCAAAGCTAACCTCCTTGCGATTTCTGGCTGGCAGTATCAAGGCTGATATCACCAGTCGGTATGGGAGTACTGTGGGGTGGAACCTAGCAAAGGGTTGCCTGTAGACCTCTGTGTGATCTGCAGACGGTTGCCTCTTCCATGGGTCCCTTATCTACCAAGGAGGCAAGAATGGGTTTGAGTGAGGTGGTGGATGAAGTTTGTGGTGGGATTAAGCAATCTGGACCTCAGAAAGCTGGGCGATAAATACTAAGAGCTTGAGTCTGAACAAGTTCTCTCTGCAGTGCTTTGAAGTAGTCACTTCCCCAAACATGAGCTAAAAGCACAGAGAATTATCCAACTTTTCTTTGTTGGTCTTTTCACCCCTCTGCAATAATACATGAATTTTCTCTTCTTGGTAAATACTTGAGAGTGGTAAAAAGCCAGAGCGATTCCTCTACACCGTAGCACTGGTGTTGTAGCTAAGGTACTTCATGGCAGACATAATCCAAATACAGCAATAAAGCCAGCTGCAGTTGCTTCGATCCCACTGTGATTTGAGACAGCCTCAGACACCTGAAACCCTCGTAAAGAAAGTGTGGGAGCCCTGTAGCCGTTTGGAACAACAGCTGGCAGTAAGGTGTGCGACCTCATAGCACACCAAATAATGCTAGACATCTATGTTTAAGCAACTGAATATCTCTTGTGGTGTGAAATAAAGTGAAAGAAGGGTAAAACAAAAAATGCTTTAATATATAGAACTGAAATGATATTTCACCTCAGTCATTGTTTCCAGACTACTGGGAAGCAGTGACAGATCTAGATGAATTCTCAAGCTACAAAATACCCTGTTTATCTACCAGCAGCTGAAGTTGCTGAACCTTTTGAAAGGGTCTCTTGCCCCATGATACCCACCTCAGCTTTAGAGAAAACCAGCCTCATTTTGTTGGTCTTTGGCAGTAAGTAGAGCAGTTAGTGATGAAAGGGATATCAAGTTGCCAGAAGTGTACGCATCAGCCTGAGCACTAGTGGTCTGACAATGTCTCAGAGAGGTGCTGGACAGACGTGGAGCAGGACATGCAGATAAGACATTGTGGAAGGAGCTCTGGTGATTGATACCTTCTAGCAGCAGGGAAATTGCTCACGTCTATTGCCTGACTGCATTTCATAGGCTGTGAACGAGGTCAAAGCTCCCCAGCACTACTTGTTCTTACTTCTTCCCAGAAGGACATCTGTACGCTGCTCTCAGTGTGCAGAGTGGATTGGATGTGCTTGTAGTACAGGGACACTTACCCCTCTTGACAGCAAGAGACAGCCGTTGTTACTGCTGACTTGACTGAATGTCTAAAGTCTGCATGTAAAGGGCTCTGTGCGCATTGGTGGACATGTATGAATGCAAATGGTTTAATGCTACCAAGAAAGACATGCTGGACAATTTTTTGAGATATACATATTTCAGTGATACCTTGTGACCTCCAGTGGGAAACCGCAGACATTTATAGCATATGTCCCTTTTAAAAATGACATTAAGCATGCAATTACCAGTGCAAACATGAGCTCCAGTTGCAGATCCAGGCTACCGCCTCTTTCCTGAGGGGACAGAATGTATTTATACCAGACTGGTGAATCACTGTTCTCCTGAGTTATTATCTTGTTTAGATACAGAGAGTATGCTTAAAGCTCTTTTAATGGTTTATCCAGGTCTCCATCTTTTCCGTTTAGTCCTAAGCAAAGGTTAGGAAAGATGCATTAATCTCTCATTACTGCCTGCTGGGAATGCAAACTAGCCAATTTGCTAGAAGTCGTGAGGCCAAAGCATCATGGCCCCACAAATATGTCTTTTCACAAAACTGTTTTGTCACCGAAGGCAAAGGCAAGGACTCGGAAAATGAAGAACCGCCCACTGTAGGAGAAGATCAGGTTCGAGACCATCTAAAGAACCTGAAGGTGCACAAGCCCACGGGACCTGATGAGGTGCATCTGCAGGTCCTGATGGAACTGGTGGATGAAGTTGCTAAGCCACTATCCAGCATATTTCAGAAGTCATGGCAGTCTGGTAAAGTTCCCAATGACTGGAAAAGGGGAAACATAGCCCCCATGTTTAAAAAGGGGAAAAAAGAAGACCCAGGGAACTACAGGCCAGTCAGTCTCACCTCTGTGCCCGCCAAGATCATGGAGCAGATCCTCCTGGCGACTATGCTAAGGCACATGGAAAATAAGGAGGTGATTGGTGACAGCCAACATGGCTTCACTAAGAGTAAATCGTGCCTGAGTAATTTGGTGGCCTTCTATGATGAGGTTACAGCATTGATGGATAGGGGAAGAGCAACTGACATCGTCTACCTGGACTTGTTCAAAGCATTTGATACTGCCCTGCATGACATTCTTGTCTCTAAACTGGAGAGACATGGATTTGATGGATGGACTACTCAGCGGATAAGGAATTAGCTGGATGGTTGCACTCAAAGAGCTGTGGTCAATGGTTCAATGTCCACGTGGAGGCCAGTGACACGTGGTGGTCCTCAGGGGTCAGTACTGGGGCCAGTGCTATTTAACATCTTTGTCAGCGACATGGACCATGGGATTGAGTGCACCCTCAGCAAGTTTGCTGATGACACCAAGTCGTGTGGTGTTGTGGACACGCTGGAGGGAAGGGATGTCATTCAGAGGGACCTTGACAGGCTGGAGAGGTGGGCCTGGGCAAACCTCGAGAAGCTCAACAAGGCCAAGTGCAAGATCCTGCACGTGGGTCAAGGCAATCCCAAGTACAGGCTGGGCAGAGAATGGATTGAGACCAGCTCCGAGGAGAAGGACTTGGGAGTGCTGGTGGATGAGAAGCTCAAAGTGAGCCGGCAATGTGCACTGGCAGCCCAGAAAGCCAACCATGTCCTGGGCTGCATCCAAAGAAGCGTGGCCAGCAGGTCGAGGGAATTGATTCTGCCCCTCTTCTCTGCTCTTGCAAGACCTCACCTGGAATACTGCATTCAGCTCTGGAATCCCCAACACAAGAAGGACATGGAACTGCTGGAGCGGGTCCAGAGGAGGGTCATGAAGATGATCTGAGGGCTGGAGCAACTCTGCTATGAAGACAGGCTGAGAGAGTTGGGGCTGTTCAGCCTGGAGAAGAGAAGGCTCTGGGGTGATCTTATAGCAGCCTTCCAGTACTTGAAGGGGACCTACAGGAAAGCTGGAGAGGGACTTTAAACAAGGGTGTATAGTGATAAGACAAAGAGTAATGGCTTTAAACTTAAAGAGGGGAGACTTAGATTAGATCTAAGGAAGAAATTTTTCATGCAGAGGGTGGTGAGGCACTGGAACAGGTTGCCCAGAGAAGTTGCGGATGTCCCATACCTTGAAGTGTTCAAGGCCAGGTTGGATGAGGCTTTGAGCAACGTTGTGTAGTGAAGGATGTCCCTCCCCATGGCAGGGGGGTTGGAACTAGATGATCTTTGAGGTCCCTTACAGTGCCAATTATCCCTGAGCAAATCAAGAAAGAACTGTGCCTTACAGAAAATCTCATCTTGGATTGTACAACAAAATTTACATATTTATCAGAGACAACTAAACTGCTATTCAGGAGATATTTCAAAAATTGAAAGTTACGATAAACTGGTTTTGTCTGTGCCAGTGTTGGTGTTACCCACAACAAGTCTAATGCTGGTTGCATGTAGGAACAAGCAGATCAGAAAAGACCTCTGCACTCTGCTGAGATGGAGTGATGAAGCAGATGTCTGATCAGGCAGCAGTGCCATGTATACTGCCAAGAACTCAGCACCCTGTTTTTCCAAACTGAAGAGAAGAAGGAAATTCATGTGAAAACTGCTAACATGCTAAGTCATGGTCCATAAACCTAAATATCTGGGCTTAGCACAGCAGTGCTGGATGGGTCTGTCAGAACAGCTCTGGACCTCATCCCACAGAAGGAACTGCTTCCATTAGGCCACAACTGTTACATGATGGGTGCTGGTGTCCTCATTTAGACTAGTTAAAAATATCCACTTTGTCAGTATCAGAAAGCTTCATGGGAATGGGCTGGCTTCCACATATTTGTCAGGAAGTGGCTGGAATATGTAAGTGACACTTCCATTTTGATTATGCTTTAGTTGCTCGGACTGTAACAAATATCAAGCTTACATAACACTGCAATCTTATCTATATATCTATATATATACAATGTTAAATAGTTACACATTATTGACAATATCTATCACACAGGCTAATATAATTTAATTTTCAAAGTTCCATAGAACTAGAACACTAACAAGGAAACAAAATTCTTTTCCAGACTACCACAGTAATCAAACCCTGTCAGACTTTTTGATGAGAGCATGTCAGCGTTTTGTTCTGTTTTGGAATAAGCTTTGTTTCAAACCATTGGAATTTCCTTTAGAACAGAAATCCCAATTCCCAACCATTCTTGTTCCCATTGTCCTTGCATCCCAGATCCCAGCACCCAGAGGCTAAACTTCTCTAGCGCATGCCACCGTTCCACCTCCAGCTCACAAGTCCTGCTGTGTAGAGCCTCACAGGCTTTCTCTTTGAGAAGCAGCCTCTGCAGACAGCACAGGCACGCAGCCCGCTTTTTGGAGCACAATTGTGTTGTGTGAGGTTCCTGTGCCTAGGGCTCTTTGTGGCACGATCTCTCACAGCACTAACCTTAACCATCTGGTACTGTTTACCTCAAGGAGCGGCCCCGTTGACTACATTACCCAGCATCCTTAACAGGGGAGTTGGCGTGTAGCTAATGAGTGAAGAATTAATCATGCTCAGTCACTGTGTTTCTCAAAGTCACATTCTTTTTCTTGCCTAAAAGCTACTGGCCAGATGTATACACCGGATGACGGTGACAGCAGGTAAAAATGTAAGCCAGAAATAGTTTGCACTCAGTAACAAGTGAAAATTCAGAGCCAAGGATTCCATTCAGATCCCTGTGCCCAGCAATAATATGAAAAACTTACTTTTACTGAGTCTTGATAGAAATATCCAAAAAGTCACACTCATTATAAAATTCTCATTAAAAAAAAGCTCAAATTCTATGAAAAAAACTCTCCAATGAGATTAACTCAAGTTAATCCTTCTAGGATAGCAAGAGGCAGATGTTAAAGACAGACGACCCTGCAGATGCTGTAGCAAGACACTCATAATGATCTCATCATAGGCACAGCTGGAGAGACGCCAAACTTCCTCACTGCAACTGGAGCAGGTGACAGGGAATCTCTGGTTCCTCCCTAAGTAGCCGCACCACTGACAGCTTGGCATTTGCGCCCTCTGCTACCAGCTCTTCCAGATCAGAGCGCTGCTGCTTCCAACACTGACAGCAGGCATCCAGTTTCAGAGATGGATCATTATACTTTAAAAAAGCTTCCTTAAAGTTTACGATGGTGGAGATGTCACATAACATTTGGCTTTTGATGTGATGCAGTGTAAATGTTGTAATCATATTTACAAGACATGATTGATAACATGCTGCCTATGAACTCTTTCCTTTAAACTTTCCCATAAAAAACAGTCATCTGCCGTTCCCCGATCTCAACTACCAAAGGATCCAAGTGAAAAAAGAAGAAAAGTTAAATAGGTCCAAACAGGACTATTAGGCCCTGTATGACTGTTCAGGAGCAGGAGATGAAAATTCAGCTCCAAATAGGAGTTTGATGAATTATTACGCTCTTCCTTTGGAAGTCTGTGCAAATTGGGGTTTTGAGCGGGTAAGGTTTTTTGTTTCACTGAATCTATATTCATACCCCATGTAAGAGTAACATGAGATCCCAGTGAATGTAAAGTCCCACAGCAAAACTGTTCACTTGATTACCCATTCATTAATCTTTTTCAGCAGTGTGATCTCATTGATACAAAAGGTTACTTCTGAGCTCCACTGCTCTACAGGGATCTATGGGAGACGCTGTGGAGGGGGTTATGGACTGCTTGAGCTGCTTTGTTGAATCATAATACTCTCCCCTTAGCTGCAAGCCACAGTAAATCACCCTAAGTGACTGGCAGGTTAATAGAGCCAGCTCTGCTGGCAGGGAGTCAAGCAGCACCCTGTTATGATTCTGACTCTGGAGCTGGAAGGTGATAATCTCTGACATGGGGCAGTCACAAGCAGTGGCAGGGAGTAGCCCTGTTAGATACTAAAGACTTCCACTGCAGCCTAAGGCACCACAGCTTGTGTCTAGGCATAGAATATTTCACAACTGAGTCAATCAGTGGTACTCACTTACCTTGCTCGAAACTCCCCTTCAACACCCATGCAGGCAAAGTTTGACTCCTGTAGAACACCATGAACGTGAACATCTCACACAATAGGAGAGGTATTAAATTTTTGTAACTAGATTGTGATGGAACAATTAAACCACCAGTAAAAATGCAAATTTGTCACAGTGAAGGAAGGACATGGTAAATACGTCCAACTGGAATGGAAGATATAAACATACATTTGTGTTGCACTAGATTTTCACACGATTCCGAGATTAAGGCTACCAGGTAGCATGTATTAAAAAACTCCAGTTGCAAGATAATCAAATTCACTGTTTGTGTCATACAGAAAAGTATTATTTTGCTATAGCATGTTTCAATCTACAGCTCAGAATGTCTAAAATATGCTGCAAACCTTTGGGCAAATAGGAGAAGAGTTTAAAGTTGAAACAAAATCATCCTCCCAGGAGTCTGGCGTGTGGTAAAGTCATGCTGGAATCATTTAAGACATCAGATTATCTTGTGTAGTAGTGGGAGACACTTTGAAGGGTAGAAGGACATCCAATCCTGTCGATGTTCAGATAACAAATGTTTTTGAGGCACTTTGAAGACAAAGCACATAAATAGAAGGTTTCATTATTAGATATTAGGAAGAGTAATAAAAATAAATACAGTTCATACTAAAGAACATCTGAAGGCTCTTTTACGAGGCACAACATAGGGGCCTTTTCAAAGTAATGATTAATTTTTTCACATTACTCCTTTTCATTAGCAGAGTTCAGAAATTAATTTGAAAATTTCTGTTTCATTCAATCCAGTAATGTCAAACATTTCTGTCAAAGAAAGACACAGCTACTCAGACAGCATAAAGAAGCTTGTAAAAGCTACTAGATAGAGAAGTTCACTCAACCACTAGCAGCATTGATTGGATCCAGAACCACAATAAAAATGGATAGACGATATATGCCCTTACCTTAAACCATCTCAAATACCACACAAAAGAAGGGGGAGCAAAGGAGCAAAACAGCATACTGTAGAAAACCAAAATGAAAGCCATATACCCAACATCTCAATTTCGAACAGTTGTGTAAAAACATCTGGAAGCTGCAAATCCTGAAGAATCCAGCAGTCTCCCAGTCTCCTGTTTCACCCAAGGACACCATATTTGGTCTCTATGAGATAGAGAACAGAAACAAAAAGAACCACAGCACGTCAAATGAGGAGCATGCACCAGCTAGAGATTTGTTGGCTTCCTTACAAATTAATCCATTTTCTGTGTGATGAATGAGGAATGTCCTACAGACTGGGGTTATGAGAGCAGTATGCTGCGAAATTCCTTTGTTATATAGATAGGCATTGGAAGGGGAGCTTACTCCCTTGAGGCTTACATCTGTAAGCGTGACCTTTCAGCCACGTCCCTACAGTTATTGTAAGCATATACTGCATCTAGTCTACCTTTTGCTTTTCCAGTGATGATTATTTGTAATGACAATTTTGATGGATGTATCTTCAAGAAGGGAAATTCCAGTAAGATCGTAGAAGTGCCTTTGAAGCAAGGAACATACTGACTGATAGCTACTAAAAATTTATGAGGTTTCGCTTACTGGTGGAAGAGAAAGCTCTGTGGTATTTGAGAGACCTGAAGTGAAAACACTGCAAATTTAAGTACATCTTGCAAGAAAAGATGAGAAAGAAACTCATACTGTGTTAGGAAAAGAATGTATGATTTTGTGTATAGGATGATGCAATTTTTGTGAATGTTAATATTATCAGAGAAATCGTTTCATTGAAATACCAGACAGGACATCCTTGGAAAGAAGGACAGGGCAGGGAGCAGGAAGGTAAAAACAAAGCAGAAGTGAAACAATTGTTAACTAAGTCAGCAATGGACCACTTAGAGAATTGAGAACCAAAGGAAGTAAGGACAGGGCAGTGCTACAGAATGCAAAGCTCTTGATTTAACTTGTGATTTTAGAGAGAGGGAGGGACTGGTTTTGGACAAATAAATACCTATTTCTCTGATCTAGACAGAAAAGATGACATGATGTAGAAAAGCCACAAGCAGTTTTCTAGTCAAAGAGAAGCCTAGGAATATAAGGAAAATTTTAGGAACCTCCAATTAGGGTTAGGACTATAAGGGTCCTGAAAAGCTATTAGGGATGGCAGTATTTTGCATGCGTGGTGGGCGCATGTAGAACTTAAAATACGCAATGAAGATTCAGATTCAATTATTTAAAATGAAGAACACTAGAACTTCCCTCACTCACAAAATCTTCCTTCAGTTCACTTGCATGTGTGCCTTTGGGAATGGTGAGGTCTTACAGACTGGGCTGTTAGTCATCAGTGTGTCCCATCCCCAATGTTCTGCATGTGCCTCTTGCATAAATCAGATACAACTTTAAAGACAGAAATGCTAAGTTGCTCACAGGTCTCTGTTTTCTTTCTTATTATAATACTTGAGTGCTTCACAGATTGCATTTATAACAAACCTATGAAACGAGAGACTACTGTAAAAGATGGGAATTGAAGCACAAACAGATTAATGTCCAAGGGGCCCTCCTCTTTTGGGTGTCTAAATTGAGGGTCCTATGATTTTTTTTTTCCCCAGACTTTTTGGCATTAGCAAGCACTTTACTTTTTCCAGACGTCAGTTCCATGGACTTCCATGGCTCTCGTGAGCGCTCTGGAGTTCCGCAAACGAGACCCCTGCACACAGCGAGCAATTACCCGCTAAATTCTTGGCAATATGTTGCATGTGTAAAGTGTTAGAGAGAATTCAGGTATAAGCGGCAGCATTTCACCACCCAAGCTCTGCTTGATTCAGTAAATACCTTCCAGGTTCCTCAACAATGAAGGCCAAAAGATAACAAGGCCTCTCATTGAGCAGCCCTGTCCCTTGTGCTACTGCATTCAGTCTGCTGAATAGATCCACTCAGACTGTTGCCAGAAAGTCTCCCCTGTAAACTGAAAGTAGCAATTTTCTCCTATGAATCCAATTAGTTTCTTCCCTTTCTTGGAGAATTTCTAAAATCTCACTGAGGAAAAAGGAGTCCAGTCATGAAAGGTGAACTCCATATTGGAGTTCTCAATGGAAAACCTGTTCAGCAATTTTAAACCTTATCAAGGTAGTGGGATGGAGTCTGGAAAATATAAATCCAAAACGTATTTCTGTTTCCAGAAAAAAAAAAAACAAAACCAAAACCAAAACACACTAAGAAAACCCAATGGGTTTACTGGGAATCACTTGTCTTGTTTTTGACAGTGTGTGCAGATGAATAAGAATGGATGACAGAACCGCCCCCCTCGTATCTTGTGGAAAAATAATACAGGAATGGCTGGATTTTAGGTACTAAGATTTGTTAATTATAATGAACATCTGAAGGCTATCTATGCACATGTTGCTCTGGACAACCTTGAAAGTATGAACAGCACAGTGGGAGCTGTTTAAAGCTCCTGTACTGTAAGTAAGCTTAATGTCCTAACATAAAGCGGATGAAATTCAAAGGTTGTGAAGGAAGCTAATGGTCCCTTCTGGTTTTAAACTCTATGAATCTATAAAAAAGATATTAAAAAGTTACAAAGGCATTACTATTAATAACATAAAAATTTGTCCCTTAATGGTATATGAACATCTGGTTACTTCGTTCAAAGACTTTTGACTCAGCATCTTCCCAAGACCCTGATATTGCTTGGACTATAAAAGATCTGTGACTCACGGAAACAATCATCTGAAAAAACTAATTCGCTACTCTAACTCGTTTTCCACTCAAGAAGGCTAAAACAGTTGTTTGTGTATAGGAGTCAATCCATTTGCCATAATACACTCTGGTTTAGCCAATGTGGGGTCATATTAAATATTGCCCCATCACATCAGAATATGCCATAGAACAACTGTCCAGCTTCCTGCCACTACTGCTACCTCCTGCTTTCACTGGCAAACAACCAATGCTTGCAACTTAATTGATAGCTTGAAACGAATATTTTAACAGTTGGTGCTATGAAGGACCTAATTTCTCTGCCCTTCTCCTAAGGCCTTTACAGGTACTCCTAGAGCAGGATTTAGAAGTTGGTTATTTGCAATAGGATATGATAATTTCCTACCCAGCAGCCCATTGGTAGCTGCTAAGTTCCTCTGTCAACACAAGCACAGTGACATTCTGCTGATGCAGAAGACTGAAACGCAAGGACAGGAAAGACCTTCCAGCACATGGCATGCCTCTAGCGCACGTGGGGAAAATCACTTGCTCACCTTTTAGGCAAAGACAAAACCTTTTCAGAAACTGTGGACTTCTTGGACTTCCCAGAAGTTTTGATCCAAACATGACATACCTGAAACTGAAGCTCCATTTTTATTCAGGCAGGAACTTTATTTTCCCCCTATCTTTCGTAGCCCTCAGGCACTCTGGGCCATATTCATTGACACTGCATGCCTCTTATAGCCTCCAAATTCAAGTGCATAATGAGTAATTCAGAGCAAAGCTTGAGGCGGGAGCGGGGTGGGGAAGGTGGTGAGATTCAGCACCTAATTAGAGTCTCCGTAGTAAGCTGTCTGGAAAGCCTGTACTTCAGCAGATCAGATGAATATGCTTTTACCGCTCTCTGCCAAAGAATGCAGCACTCCTGTGCTTCACAACAAAGAGTTTTAGCCTCAGCTTTTTACAACTACATCTGAACTTTATTGTAATAACACCCGAGAGAAAGAGATGGATTTCCCCTCTTTAAGTTGCTCATGGTATCGAGATTTTTTGCATATTCGCCCCTCTAGGTTGTCTATGATAGTCTGGCTGCTGAGTTAGAGGAACCATGGAGGATATCTCAAGCTTCGTTTTAAGTCTCACTTAATAAATGGTGATTATTGTTGTGTCATGTTGCAGCTGCAGAATTGCTACAAGATTTTCAGCTGGTTCTGTGCTGTCACCTGCAACCTGATGAATCCGAAATACCCTGGTATTGTCTTCCTGAAAGGCTCACACTGACCCGCATATTTTTTGAATTTGTCCCAATTTCCAGCAGTTTCTTCAAGGTTTGTTTGAACGAATAAGCATTTGCATTGTGAGGCTGTTTCCCACAACAAAAAGACACAGTCTTTGAATGTGGTCTTTGTGCTTTCTCTCTGACCCCAGTTATTTGTTGTGCAGACGACATGTCGCTGTTGCCGTTCCCTGGCATCTGTAGTTACCATCGCCACTAATCCAGTAATTTCTAGTGCACATTTTAGGGCCAAGCCAGCCATTTGCTGCTTTTTGATTGCCTCCTTTTGCACACCATGCACTAACCAAGCCTGCAAAACAACGCTGAAACTCTGCAGCTCTACACAGCTCCACTAATTTTCTTAATTGAATCAAACACTCAGAATTTCCTTTGTTTCTTTCTTTCTTCATTTGGAGACACATTTTTTGCTAACAATACACAGAAACTACATAGATTCACCGTGATCACCAATACTTGCACTTAGTAGATACACAGTGTCCTGAAGATTAGCTTCATACAGGCTATCTTGTCTGGCTTCTCGAGTGGGACACAGCAAGCGTCAGGAGCTGCTCAGACCATTTTAAAAGTTCTCACCAGATGTTTGTATGCCACTACACCGTGCTTCAGTCTTTTAACCTGACAGCTTCCTGAAAGTGTGGCAGAACACATGCAAACTTTGAAGAATAACGGGTAACTCAGTGCGTGCTATTTTGATGACGTAGGTGCAGAATAACAGCACAGAGGAGGAACGAGAGGAAAACTTTCCACGGGAGGCAGGCATGCTGGAGTGGTGTGGGATCTTTTGTTTTTCCACACGAAAGGCTGGAAGCCTAGCACTCCTGAAGCCAAAAGGAGTTCTGTTGTAGATTACAGATGCAGAGCTTGATTATTACAGCATTTTACTTCCTTTGGTGTTTTACTAGAATAAGGCTTAACAGAAGCAAATCCAGTGACAGACGTGTACCCTACTGCAGAGGCCTTACTTGACCTTTTGTCACACTTGATAACATTTGCCATACATGTTTAAATGGTGAAAAGGACTTTATGGGAGAATTTTGTCAACAAGTACATCAACTTAAAAGTTAAAATAGCGTTTGACATCAGGATGGTCTGTAGATGAGGCCCCTCACTACACTGAAAGTTCCTGATACTCACCTCCAAAGGAAAAGGGGAAGCTAATATAAGCATATTCGACAACTACTGTGTCATTAGACACAGAGAAGTTACAAATTAGTTCAGGTTGAGGTCCAGCAAGCCAACCTCTCTCCAAGGGGAAAACTGCCAATAGGGTGGTAATGGAGATACCCTGAGGAGACAAGACACATGTCCCTATTGGCCATGGGGAGCGGAGGCAAAGTGCCAGGAAAGGGCTGAGGACCTGGAGGATGTATGCTGTTGGTGTTGGATAAAAGGTATAGCTTACTTTGGAAAAATAACTCAGGCCTTCACATAGATGTACCAAGATACCTCCTATGCTCTGAATACTGTCCTGCACGACATCCTTGTCTCTAAACTGGAGAGACATGGATTTGATGGATGAACAACTCAGTGGATAAGGAATTGGCTGGATGGTCACACTCAAAGAGTTGCAGTCAATGGCTCGATGTCCAAGTGGAGGCCAGTGACGCGTGGTGGTCCTCAGGGGTCAGTACTGGGACCAGTGCTATTTAACATCTTTGTCAGTGACATGGACAGTGGGATTGAGTGCACCCTCAGCAAGTTTGCAGATGACATCAAGTTGTATGGTGTTGTGGACACACTGGAGGGAAGGGATGTCATCCAGAGGGACCTTGACAGGCTGGAGAGATGGGCCTGTGAGAACCTCATGAAGTTCACCAAGGCCAAGTGCAAGGTCCTGCACATGGGTCAGGGCAATCCCAAGCATAACTACAGGCTGAGCAGAGAATGGATTGAGACCAGCCCTGAGGAAAAAGACCTGGGAGCGCTGGTTGATGAGAAGCTCAACATGAGCCAGCAGTGTGCACTGGCAGCCCAGAAAGCCAACCGTGTCCTGGGCTGCATCCAAAGAAGCGTGGCCAACAGGTAAAGGGAGGGGATTCTGCCCCTCTACTCTGCTCTCATGAGACCGCACCTGGAATACTGCGTTCAGCTCTGGAATCCTCAACATAAGAAGGACATAGACCTGTTGGAATGAGTCCAAAGGAAGGCCAAGAAGATGATCAGAGGGCTGGAACACCTCTGCTATGAAGACAGGCTGAGAGAGTTGGGGCTGTTCAACCTGGAGAAGAGAAGGCTACAGGGAGATCTTATTGCAGTCTTCCAGTACTTAAAGGAGGCCTACAAGAAAGCTGGAGAGGGACTTTTTACAAGGGCATGTAGTGATAAGACAAGGGGCAATGGCTTTAAACTGAAAGATGGTAGATTTGGATTAGATTTAAGGAAGAAATTCTTTACACTGAGGGAGGTGAGGCACTGGAACAGGTTGTCCAGAGAAGCCCCATCCCTGAAAGTGTTCAAGGTCAGGTTGGATGAGGCTTTGGGCAACCTGGTATAGTGGAGGGTGTCCGTGCCCATGGCAGGGGGGTTGGAACTAGATGATCTTTGAGGTCCCTTCCAACCCTAACCATTCTATGACTCTATAAAGGTATATCTTAAGTATTAAGAAAACGTGCTTAATATGGAACAAAGCCACAACATTCCTTGAAAGCAGCTACTGCTTAAAAACCATTATCTACCCTCGGCAGAAAATTGTCAACCTTTCTATTTAGTATTTTTCTCAGATTGAATACATGTATCCTGAAAGAAATAAAAAAAGTGGGCCCCAGGAATGAAGTAGAAAATACAGCAAACCCTTGCAGTAAGTAGAGAAACAGAAAGCAGAAAAAGCCAAGGAAGACATGCCGCCTTCTGGGGATTTCAAAACCATAATTTTTTTTTAACACAGTGCAGCTATGCTTTTCACTGAAAATGACAGGATTCACAAGAAGAATTCTCAGCATTTAGGAGCTTTTAAGTTATGAATAAATGAATGTTATACATAAAAAGCTATATTTTCTTTTCTGTGTTTCTCTCTCTCACTCACCCCTGTGGTGTGTTTTCCTCAGAGCTTCTCACTTCAGCAGTTGAGAGGTGTTTATTGCCAGGATCTTCTAGCCTTATTTATTCAAGCAGAAGAAACACACCATAGGTCTATTGCCCAGAGAGAAGGAAAATCATGGAACCGAAAAAAAAGTATTTCCAAAGGGCTACAAAGCCTCATTACTTAAAGGCCTTGCAAAATAGAAAAGAATTACCTGGCAAGAAGATGGAAGAGCAGGCAGAAATGTTTAAGATCCCTAGGTTACTGCTTCAGCCTGTGTGTAAATTATCCCTCTAGAGGCCAGCAGAGTATCAAAAAGCAGTTACTGCGAACTAGACCATAATACCACTGTAGAACCAACTCTTATCCAAATTATTAACATTTAAAATATCATCCAGCCGTCCACAGGCTGCCTTTTGCATTGAGCCTGAATTCTCCTGCAACATAGTAAGAATGTAAAAAACATGCCATAGCATTACCTTTATCATGGATCTAAATTCTATACATGGGGTCACGGACGTTAGTAGAGAGTGCTCACCGAAACAGATATATTGCCTTCATTCACATGGGGAAGGTCTGCTCATTCAAGCAGCGTGCCTGAGGTTAGTGCATACGTAGGAGAACCAGCGTCTGTTGTGGCTAGAGCCAGGAATGGGACTCTGCCACACTCCGGCACTGATTTGCTGTCTCTGAACTTTGTGTCTTGGTTTTTGCCATCTGTGCAACAGATACTGTGACACTTACAGTGCGCAGCCGACCTGGGAGAAACACCTCCTGCCCCATGGAAGTGATGGGAAGATTAATTACTGTTATCAGCTACACAGAAGAGCCTCAATGAAGAGTGCCGCGGGAATGCAAAGCAGTGACAGATCTGGCAAACGGAACAGGCATACACATGCCTGAGTGTTTTCTTCTAACTAGGGCGCTGATCTAATGCTTTCACTCGGAGCGGGTCTTAGGCTCCGAGGCTTGTTCCTGCAGCCCTCACACAGCCACATTCCCACAGAAGTTTGCTAGAGGAAGGCCCCGAGATTCAGCTTTGTGTGTTTTGTCTTGGTGCCAGGAAATATTATCCTTTTAATTAGCAGGTCCATTTCTTTGATAAGTGTTTAAGTGGCTTCACTGCAATTTCATCTCTTCAGTTGCCATCCAGCACCTGGGAGGTAAGGAAAACGGAAGCCAGCTCTGAATTTTTCCAACGTTTCTACAGAGAGATATTTCTGAGACACTGTATTTGTGTGGGTGGGCGGATGGATGGATAGACAGACGGAAAAGGGAGTTTCCTTTATGGGATTCCAATAATTGGTATGTGGTTTACATTCCATTCATCTGAAGGACTCTGATTTTAATCAGAAACAGGCTTGGGCTACTAAACTACTAAACTACCTCTAGTGTTCAAAACATGCCCTCGCTTTCAGCCAGTGACTTTTCTCACATGCATCTTTTCTTTGACACCCACAGGCCCCAAAGAGTAATGTGGTCATTTACCACCAAGAACTCTGCGTCAGGTCCTATAATAGGAGCTAGTTCAGAGCCCTGTTCCAGGCAGAGGTTTTCTGATTGCTAGCTTCACAAGCAGATGCACTTTACAGTGCGGTATTTGAAACTGGCATTGATTTCTCAAAGAGGGTTTTGGTTTTGTTGTTTGGTTTTTTTTTTTTTCCCCTAGGATCATCCAACTCTGGGAAAGCCTTGTCTGGACAGTGTTGTGGAGGTCTGGCAGCACAGCTTGGTCTTAGTAGCCAGACACTAATGCAGACAACTGCCGAGAAAAGCCCCATATTCAGCAGCTGGACTTGCTGCTCTGCATTAAGCACAAACGAATGAGAGGCTAACGCCTTGTCCAGGACTAGTCAGACTACTAAATAAACACCACCACCAGATAAATTTCTGCTTTGGATCTGGTGAAAATGTGGAGAACTTCAGCTTCAATTGCTGTCATCCAAGGGCAGGGAAAACACACAATGACTTTTGCAGTGCATTGGTATGCTGTTATTCAGAACTCTCTCTGGATCATTCACGATAGGCCTACAGGCCTAAAACTCTAAAAATTTATTCAAATGCTGCCTTTCCCTATCTGTTAAGTTGTTCCACTGTCCAGATCTGTTCACCCTCAACTGTTAATTACACATGGCCCAACACATTTATCTTTTCTGGCTCTGTGTGGACTAACCTGTCTAGATTGTATCTGCACAGGCTTTGGAGAGTTCCATACCATCCTTCACCACACAACGCACTTCATGCCTCAGCCCCCTCCAGTTGTCACCGTTCGGGCAGGCCTGCCAACCAGCCCAGCGGAAGATGTGCTGCAGGATGCTACACAATCTAAGAAAGGAAGAACAGTTTTGCGGCTCAGGTCTACAGCAACCTGGGTCCATCACAGACATCTGCATGCCCTGTTTACCTGCCTCGTGTCTCAGTTTCCCCACAGGGAGAAGGTAATTAGGGACAGATGCAGATCTGACTTCAAAGTGACGGCTAAGCCAACTCCCTCATTCCCACATGGAAGACGTGACGAAGGAGGTCTGTGGCACTGGGCTGTGGACACGGACAAGAACTGCAGAGTCGCCAGTTCTGTCTGGCTCTGTGCATCCTGCAAAGACAACATGCGTCATGGCTTTGGCATTCCATCAGTCTTTGGCCTGCACTGGGCAGGCAGGGATTGCTGAGGTCATGAAGGCAGCAAAAATACCAAATACCTTTTCTTTCTCCCTTGTGATTCAATGGACTTTTGGTAATGTTCCTTTCTCCACTGTTTATTCAGAAAGCAAGACCCTTGGAACTCAATTTAACATGGGTACTGGCAGGTGGGACGTATTCAAAGTTGTGTTTTGTGTTGAAGAAGTCTCAGGAAAATCCTTCACTTTCAACTCAACTTTTTCCTCTCTCATGCCACAATGAAGCAGGAACCTCTCTCCTCAGGCAAAGGCTTGTAGCTTTGCACTCTTCTGAACCTCTGAGAGGTGTGGGTCCATTCCGTGCCACCCAGGGTAAGGAGATCATTGCTTCGTACCTGTCACTTGATGTCTTAACCAAATTCCATTACCATGTTTTGTCCTGATCTCTCAGTCTCCAATATCTCTGTCCGAGATTCACTTAGAAAGAGATTCTTCCATCTTGATTTAGCTCAGAGCAATAAACAAGTTAATCCTGTAAATACATGGGTCATATAGCTTTGGTGTTACCTACATTGCTAATTTAGAGTAAATCTATCAAAATCAATGATATTCTGATCACTGAGCAATGGATTGAAAACAGAATTTGGAGTACTCAACCCTGTTGTGGCCAAATCGTTTCCAATTAGATGAATAATAACATTTTGTAAGGCTCCCTGGTGCTGTCCTGTCATTTGTGTTTCACCCACCCACAGTTGCTGGTTTGGTTCATTAGCACCCTGACTGCATTCTGGGACTTTTTTGTTGTTTGGGGTTTTGTTGTTGGAGGTTTTTTTCTGCCATGAAATAAATCGTAATTTACTTTGGATGCCGAGATTAGCACAGAGCTAGCATTCGCTATTCTAACACTTTGCTGCTGGACACCCATGTTTCTCCAGAGTAGAAGCATTTACTTATGTTGGGCACCAAAACATCATGATACAAGGAGTCTTTGGATTCATCTTTTTGGAGGTGACTATAATGAGTTTGAACTGCCTTTGATTAAAGGAAGGTGAAATGCTGAATAAACTATGACCAGCAAACCACAGGGGACTCCTAACAGCACAGTCAGTTAATTTAATCATTCCCCAATCTTCTCCCTGGACTGATCAGACAGCACCTTCACACACCAAGAACTATAATCCAGCCTTTAATGTTAATTAAGGTGTGACTGCTTAAAACTTCAACATTTTTTCCCCCTTCTCTTCCCTTGGCTGGCCACAACTGTTCAAGTGTTGCTGAAAGTTATTCTGTTTAAGTATTAAAAAATGCTTAGCTAAATAGGTTAGCTTATTTGCTTTTGCTGATAGTAGCAGTCCACCCACAGAGCCCTTTCAAATCTCTTCAGTGTTTTGGAAAGCGGATAAGGGACTTATTCAGTGACGTGCAAGTTTTGCCTGAGCCAGGAATGAAGCGTGCATTTCATGAAATGAGAAATAACCTCAGACCACACACAGAGTGTAATTTCTGAACTCCAGCTCGCGCTCTCTTCCCCTCGTCCCCGCGCACGCATACACACACTCCTGCTAAAAAGCAAGATGATGACTGACATCCCTAAATCCTTTAAGCATTCTTCTACAGCTAATGGCAGAGGGAGGTTTTCAGAGCTTAGGTGGCTCATTATTAGCAACAAGCTGATGAAAAAATGCATTACTACAGTATGTGCATACCATGCCAAAGAAAAATAGCAAAATGTCTATGCCATATAAACAGAGCTTTCAGGAGGAGAAACTGCTGATGCAAACATATTAAAGCTATTTTTACAGCATAGGGAGACGAGGAAAAGCCCTCCCCATGATTTTCCTGAAGAATAATGTTGGTTCTGTCATTTCTTGTTTAGTTAAGCCAAAATCAGAGAGGGTTTCAAATATTATTTTCCATTATAATCTAGTGAAGTAAAACAGACAGATAAGTTTAATGCACATAATAAACTCACATCCTTTCCTCTCCAAAGCATAGGAACTATGTTGCATGGCTGGTGAGAACAAAGCACGCACAGAACAGGCAAAGGGCAAACTTTTCCACAGCTGTTACTCCACTGCTTCAATATCATCTCCAGAGCTTAATTCTCGACAGCCTTACAGCAAGCGAGTACACTTAAACACTGAGACATTGGCCAAACCCCTGCTCAGTTCTCCTTAACTATTTCCTTTACGCTGGTCTAAAGGAAGCGGCTCCACTGCGTTCAGCAGGTAAGGCTCTCTCCTGCGTTACAGCTGTAGCACATCTGCTGCACTGACCCTGCAGAGCTAAAAACGAACGAGCAAAGGTACTTATAGATAGATTTCTGTACCTCAGTTGTTGCTTTGTACCTGATCGGTAACACCATCATCCAACCGAGCCACGGATACCTACTCCATCATCCTGAATACTCTGTATCTGCTTATGCATACAAACGCACATCTGCACTGGTATTGTACGCACTGCTGTTACTTCCACCAATAGTTAAGCTTGCTTAACACTTTCCATTATAGGACCCTGCTTTCAGTTGTTTATAACTTTGCCAAACTTTAAGTGCTCAAACTGAAATTTTCCATGCTGAGCGTCTGCATCAGGCTGATTTTTTCTGGTAAGTTTCAACTAAAATAGTACAGCTGTTCTGAGAATGGGGTTAAAGGGGAGCAATCTCCCTTTCCCTCCTGTTTTTCTTACAGACAATTCACTGAAAATCTATTTTGTTTGTGTGCTTTGGGAGAGATATTGAGGGAGAGAAAAGGAGTTACCCTACTGTCAGGAATCAGATTGTCAGGGTCATGCCCAGTACTAGCCTTCTGAAAACATGCCAAATTTTGGCCACGTTATAAAGTCCTAAAAACTGTTTTATCTGTGCCCCATATAAGTCTCCTAGAGAGTAGCACCATTATTTTCTGAACACGCCACTGAAACAGATGACCTCGACCTCACACACCTCCTCCCTGTCCATCACCAGACCGAGTGTGCTTCCTTCCCACAGATCAAGGGAGCAGCATCCCAATTACAAAAGGATCGATAGGACAGCTGTGGATTTTCCTGCAATTTCTAGTCCTGGCCCCCAGGAGCTGCTGTGGCACCAGAACTGAGAGCTGAGAATTTCTGCCTCTTGTACCATTGATACCCGTGGATGGTGCCCATGCAGGACACTTGAGAAAGCTCGTTAGCTTGGAAACAAGCCGAGGAGCTTGGGGTAACAAGAAAGAAATGGAAAAGCAGAGCAGACTCCAAGAGACAGATGCAACAGGAGAGCAGAACAGCCAGGGCATAATGATCCATTGTGTTAAATATACACTCTCCTCAGACTGTAGCATAGAACCAAGAATTCACAATTGCCAGCATTTTGTGTTCAACTAATTTCTGTGACATCTATTAGCAACTACATCCTTTCTTCCCCTAACTGGCTGGTCCACAGAAGAGGCTGTAACCTACTACTTCCTGCTATTAGCCACTCCAATCGGGCGAGCAACAGAAATAGTGATTCTAAATGATGATGATGATCCACGTATTACTTCTGAGTAACAGAATTCTGTTTCTTTTCGGTTTTATATTAAAGTTTTCAAAAAGCACATTGTCAAAACTGCAGTAGAAATACTAAAGTCATAAAACCACTAAAAATTTAGACAATGGCAGCACTAATAATGCTCATGTGAACTACTGTAAGTGCATTATGGTATAGTCTTTAACCATATTCTCATTGATACTAACTTTTTCCCCGAGGATATCACCCTTCTTCTCTGCACAGGACACCATATTTCTGGAAATATGCCTTTCTTGATTTATTTCCCTTTCTGCAGTTTTTCCCTAAGACTGTCCCAGCACAAAGCCAACTATGAAGAAACTCCAGGTTGCGCCTTCAGATCAGCTGCAGCCTCTGTCGCTGTGGAGAGGCCACAGCTTCACAGTGGCTACCATCTCAACTCATCCAAACCAAACTACTGGGTGGCTATAATCTTCTCCAGTCAACTCCCAGTTCCCTGCCTGAACAAAAACAAAAGGTAAAGCCAGACGTATATCACAGACTTCGTGTCTGTTACCTTGTAATCCTGCAAGGCTAAAAATGGAAGTTCTCTGCCACCGGGAGGAACACTCACTGCAGCTTCCCAGCGGTTCTGAACACCCACTTCTCACCTCTGAAGGAATGAAGCAACAAAAGGTAAATCGGTCACATGCTTAAACTACAGTAACTCAATTACAGAGGGTTTTATTGCTCGCTCTGAGTCTTAAACATGAAGCCTTCTATTAAGATGACTCTTGGGATTTCCATAGTGATGAAAATAAAATTAAAAAGTCTCATGCTATTTTTCTAAACTCCCTTAAACTTTCTAAAATGATTTTCTTACAGTCTTTATTTTTTTTTTTCTAGACACATCATCCTCAAGACTACCAGGTGACAGCTGTCTCTTCTCATGATAGAGGATAAGACTTCACGTATGAGGTGAAAAACTGTAACCACACTGAACCTACTACCACAGTCTAAATATTTAATCATGCAGAGAAAATACTTGCAGCATTGCAACAACGCCTCAGCCTTTACCTTTCTTGGGGTAAGGGTGGCAGAACAGTTTGACATTCTTGGGGGGTAAGGGTGGCAGTACAGTTTGACATTCTGGACATCAGAGTCTCTAGGTACAAACAGCTTCCGTGTCTTTGGCTTTTTCAGTCACTAGCTAGGATATTCCTCCTTTTACTGGTATTCACAAATGTTAATAGGTAGAGTGTCTGAACCAAAGGGTAAAGGAAAAGATTAAAAAAATAACTTTAAACAGCTTTCCTCACCATTACTGAGGATTTTAACCTTTCCATTACATAAGCAATAGCAAGTCCAACTTTAAGTGCCTTCCTGCTGCTTCTGTCTCTTCAATGAAATAGAATTTATGAAGAGAATTCCTTCATACTTATCCAGAAATGTTTCAAGAGAAATACCACAGTCTAGGTCAAGTGCATTTCCCTATATTTTTTCCTCCTTGTTCATGTGTGCAGCTTACAAAGAATCGGAGAGATGAATGCCACTGAACTCAGGTATTTGATTTCATAGATTTCATAGATTTTCTAGGTTGGAAAAGACCTTAGAGATCATCCAGTCCAACCGTCCCTAATCTCCCCTTAAACAATATCCCTAAGTAGTTCATCCACCCTATTCTTAAACACATCCAGGGATGGGGACTCAACCACCTCCCTGGGCAGCCTATTCCAGTGACTGACAACCCTTTCAGAGAAGAAATTCTTTCTAACATCCAACCTGAACCTCCCCTGACTAAGCTTATACTCATTTCCTCTTGTCCTGTCACCCATCACTAATGTAAAGAGCCCTTCCCCCACCTCCCCACCATCCCTTCTCAAGTACTTGTAGGCCGTAATCAGGTCTCCCCTCAGCCTCCTCTTCTCCAGGCTAAACAGCCCCAACTCCCTCAGCCGCTCCTCATAAGTTTTATTTTCCAGCCCCTTGACCAGTTTAGTCGCCCTTCTTTGGACTCGCTCCAGGAGCTCAATATCTCTCTTAAAGCGAGGGGCCCAAAACTGGACACAATATTCCAGGTGCGGCCTCACCAGTGCCGAGTACAGGGGCAGGATCACTTCCCTGTTCCTGCTGGTCACACTATGCTTGATACACGCCAGTATCCCATTGGCCTTTTTGGCCACCTGGGCACACTGCTGGCTCATATCAAGCCGGTAGTCAACCAAGACCCCCAGGTCCTTCTCCGCCAGGCAGGTCTCCAGCCACTCTTCCCCGAGCCTATAGCGATGCTTGGGGTTTTTACACCCCAAGTGAAGGACTCTGCACTTGGCCTTATTAAAGCTCATGCCATTGGCAATTTGCTACGGATCCAAGTTATGATTTTTCAGCCTAAGGCTTCTGAGTTTGAAACGAAGTGCCATCAGATGGTGAATCACCCAATTACAACAGTTTGATAGAACCACAAGGTTCAAACAACAGTATGTGGGTAAAATATCTATTATTTGTTTTGCCACAGGCCTGAAATCTGCATTTCATACAATCAGAATTTCTCTCCATGTATGTTAGAAGTAGATCGTATTGCACAGATAATCTACAATATAATTATATATATACAGAATACAATTTAGGGCATGTAGTATTGTAAAATAATAACATCCATTACAAGGTAACTTAAGATTCTGATTTTGTAAAATACTGCATACAGTGACATGTCAAAAGCAGAACAGAACATTAACATTTGATTAAAGAGAATATGTTCCTTGATATTCCCTCCAAGCATAAGACTCTTAAATTGAAAGTAGTGTATTGTAATCCAGCAATATATATATAACTGCAACTACAAAACAGTGGGAGGCGGAGAGAGAGGCAAGAGAAGCCTGAACTACTCTAACTGTGCTAGCACAATACCTGTACGTAGAAGGACCAAGCCAAGTTCACACCTGAATCTACTGCGCAGGTGATAAGACCAAAGCACAAAAGAGAAGTTCTAAGAAAATTGCTCTCAGAGGTACTTAAATTATGTTTCCAATTAGACCACAGTATGAATTTGTTTTCTTTGCCATTGCATTGCAAACCAGAACAACCAGAAACTGTGCTGGAACTTCCACTGCAGCCTGAACCCACTGAAGCCTGCACGGAGAGGCCAGCGCTGCTGACAGTTGTGAGCATTTACCTCAAATGATATAAACAGACATCTGGTATTTGTTTTTAAAGTAATTGGCACAGAATGATTTTCAGGGTGATATAGGAGATTATGTTTACATGAACATTCACTTGATGGAAACAACTTAATATCAAACCATAGGGGAAGAAAATCCCCTTAGTATAAACAGTTCTGTTGAAGTAAAACACAGATTCATTCTGAGTTGAGCTGGTATTCGTTCAGCATCTGTGCTATCCCCACTGCTTCGCCAGTGTCTTTAACTGATGCGCTGTTACAGATTGCCAATGTTGGTATCAAATATACTACCAACGTTGAGCCATTGGAACTTGCCACAACAGACCGGTGCCAATTCTAATGTAATTATGCTGTGTCTGTGCATTTTCAGAAAACAATGGTTTTAGCACAGCAGGCTTGCTCTCGCTCCAGCTTGTGTAAATTGTCTGTGCAACCTCAGTTCAGTCATGCTGCACTTAGAGACAAGGCCAGGTTCTGACTGCTCGATTCCATCCTCTCAGCTCAAGCAAACTCAAACTACAACTGAGACAACCTGTCCCCAAGCATCAGGCATATGCAACATACCTACATTCCATTACTTCTTTCGTCTTAGAGCACAGTCTTCACTTAGTCTTTGAAAAAGGAAATTCATCTTTTTGGATGCCAACTAAATTAGGATGCCAAGCAAATAACTCTGAAGCCCTCCAATCATCTTGTTTGCATATTTTCCTTCTCTTTTGGAATTAACTGGCAGAAACACGCATGAGATACAGACTCATTTAGCATCACAAGGATCCTCCTATGATCCATACGTGATCTATAGGAAAAATAGAAAAAGAGGCATATTTCTTACATGCTCTGAATCACTGCCTTACATCTCTACATCTCTCATATGCACATCTAGATGTCCAGCTTAGGTTGCAGAAACTGAGTTTCCTGAGTTACTTTAAGCTAGTTATCTACTTTTCAGGTGCCTTAATCAGGAAGGTAGAGTCTGGCACGAAGCCTTCTTAGACAACTATTACTCTTTTTCTACAGGATGCACCAGTCAAGATGTACTGAATTGTGGAATGTGCAAATGCAAGGAGAGAGAGTTTTCATAAGAATATTACCTCATTTGTTGCATAAGCTGGAAGGTATGCAGTGAGTAAAATATGCAGGGCGCTGCAGGAACAGAAAAACACGTGGCAGCAAAGGCAGTTAAATGCTTCCTTGGAAGAACCAAATCCTCTCCTCCTTCCGCTGTTCAGATTCTTAAGCAAGTAACTTTAACCATCCTTTTCATGCCTAGTTAGTGTATTCTCATCTTTGAAGCTTTGACTATGCTGTTACCAATTTCCCTTCCCTCCTATTAATGCTGCTTTCACTCACTGTGCTGAAGCCATGGCACTGGCGTCAGTCTGCCTTTCAGTGCTCAAAGTCATGACCTGCTAAAGCTGAGCAAATACATCCTTTCAAACTGCCTTATTGTGTTCACAAAATGTTTGTATGCACACTCTGACTTTCTCAAACATACTCATTATCTGAAATTATTCATTCTCCCTCTCCCAGACCAAATATGAGATCTGTGTACCACATGGCTACTCCCAAATCTAGTTATAAGCATAGCTCCAGTCTGCAAAACATGCTTAAGACCCGAGCTATACTGCAAATCAGACACAGGACACACACAGTGTTTTTAACTAGGTCTGGTGACAGTTTTGTAAACAGGTTGCTGACAGAGCTGCATTTGTTAGCACAGGCAGGGTCAGATTTCTTGCTCTTTCACTGGCAACCTGTTTTTTTTCCCAGTCAAAGAATTTCCATTGAAGGCAATGGGAACTATTGGTACCCCCTGCTAGGTCAGGGACCCAGAGCCAGACCCATAGGAACCTCACTGAGTAAAAGAACAAGGAAATGGCAGTAAGTAACGATAAAAACCTAGCAATCCATTTCCAGCTGAAAACGATAACAAAAAAGACACCCTCCTCCTCCTGGCTGACTTATATTGAGATCAAGTGATAACTCCCACGAAGCCATTTCCGCAGGCTAGGAGGCTGTTACGTTTCCCTCTAGCCTGTGCTTCCCTGCAACCATGCAGGGACCTGCACACAGAAGCTGTATGAACTCCACTCTACCATGATCTTGAACACAGCATTCCCCAACACCTCCTCCATTTTTAAAGCTAAACAAAACAATAATCACAGATTCCCAAGAAGACAAAAAGTATGTTTTGTTTTTCATATTTGAACAATATGCCTTCAAATGAAGGTCAAATTCTTCCCTTTTGAATTTGTTCAGATTCTTTTTTTTTTTTTTAAATCATACATACATCTTATTCATGAGAAGAAATATATAATACACAGATCCCTAGGGCACAAAATTGCAGTATTTATAGCTTAGGTGATACTACTGAGTAAAATATGCTAAATTTGCACAGGAAGCTACAGGCTGACATAAATCTTACTTCATGACATCTTCCTGCAGCTTAGTTGAATTGCAGATAACAAATGCATTTCCTCAAATATATTATCAGTACTTGGCACACATGTGAATACAACATGCACTTCTATGGGGGTTTTGATTTGTGCATATCAAAACCTTATAGATGAGAAACATAATTTCCTGAGTACTTCAGAAAAATGACGATGGCTTCTTACTTGGAAATCAGCCCTGGAGTTGAGCCTTGCACCTATACAGTTCCACTGCTCTAAGGTTCTTCTAAAAGAAGTAAAATGAGAAATCGTACCTAACTCAGATTTTGCCCTCTCCAGTATCTACTGACTTAGATCATGACTGACAAATTAGTGGTGCTCAGGTGAAATCTCTGTTTAGTGCCCTAATAACTGAAATCAACAAGGTTATTCAGCACCTCCTGGCCCTCAGATTGAGAAGCTACCAGTCCCTCCATTTGGCCTACAGTAAGATAAATTTTACCTACGTAACTTTCTAACAGGTATTTGTCTCTGCTGTTCTTGATGACTGCTGATATAGGCACTACGCAACCTATTATACAACATCTACACTTACTGAGTTTCCCTATTATCTAACTTCAACTACCTTCAGTGCAGTTTAAACCATTTTACTCTTCTCTTTTTGCTGTCAACATGAAAGCACTATTCCCCTGCTCTATGCAGCAGACTTTTTATGTGCTTGATGGCCATATTCTTCATTCCATCAACTCTGCTCTTCTTTAACCAATCAGCAGTTTGCCTCTCTAAGCAGAAGAATGCTGTAAAGAAAATCAGTAATGATGCCACCAGTAAAATGCCTTATGTCCTATTTATTAATATCAAGAAAAAGGGCCCACATATTTCCTGTCTTAAGTTCCTTCTTAAGTTCCTTAGCTGTACATAATTCAAATGTATCAATAGCTAACAGTTTTATGGTTTCTTTTATTTTCTTAGTTGAGATTTTTATTAAAAAGCTGCTCCAACTGACTTTTCTAAATTTCAGTCTGTGTCTTAAATATTGTTGGTTATAATACAATGGTAAAAGCATAGATTCAGGCTAAAAGAAACAGTTGGGGAACACATTTATTTTACAACATTTGCCTGAAAAGACCAAGCCTCTTACTGCTTTATCAGGTATGTTAAATACTGAGCTCCTTGTTCCAGGAAGCTCAGTCAGATTTCCCAGTTAAGTTTTAGATGGCGTCCACTTACAATAAGCGCATAACAGTTAACACAGAGACAGGGCAAAGCCTGCAACAGCTTCCCGTGACCTACAGTAGAAGCTGCTCCAGATCAAATTTAAGCTTATTTTCCAATGGGCAGTCATCCAGACCACAAAAACCACCACCGTTCACAGACTGCTGCTGTGCAGCTTCAGTGTCCAAGCTTTTAAAATTTCATAACATTTACCCTTCACATAAAACAATTTATACGGTATACTCAATGTATAACCCTATACTAATACAGCATTATATTTGAGATTTCCAAGATTACAAAAATCAGAGATTAGGGCTAAGGTTTCCAGAGCAACATGAAGCCCTGGCCTCTTTCCATTACGTGTCATGATAGGTACTCCTTCACATGATCTCACAGCATCGAGAAATGTGACAGACTACTTGGCAAGTGTCATTGCTTATCTTATAACAACTTCTTTGATCCGTGAAGAACAGTTTTAAATTCAAAAATTTATTACAGCCAGTGTTTCAGGAGTAAGATGATAACTTGTCAGTATTGACAAATTCCTTACTGCACATATACTATATTGTATATTCTCAACAACTGATGACGTGAACACTTCCTTTCTGAAATACTGGTAGTGTACTAAGTATTGCAATAAAAATGATATGCAGCAGCTTCCTCCTCCAAGTACATCTTGGAAAGTATTTAATATTTTCTCAGAGATGTGTAGATTTATCTATGCTTTGCATTCAGAATGCTAAATGGAACCCTGAGGTCATGTTTCTCGTCATCTTAGGAGGAAGAATGAGTATGTTCTGTTACAGAAGTAGCTGAATGGGGTACAGCCTGTGTTTATTCACAGCTGGGTAAAAAACCAACATTATTAACTATAATTCTATTTGATGATGCATGTGTTTGATGCACACATCAGAGAGGAGTTACAGCCTGCTCCTCGTTTTACACATCTTCATTCTGGAAGCTCAGGTCTGCAACTCTGTGTAGCACCAGCGAACTGTTGGGCAGAACTAAAAAGCCTAACGTAAAAATTATTTGCTCTGAAAGCTCGGAGTGTGAAGTAATAATACACAAACCGGACGTTGTTCAAAGTGCCACGATCACAACAAAGCCCGTTTCAACTCCAGTGTTGAGAATAAAGTCAAACACGGAAGACACACGTAAATACCTTCGCTTTGGCTGAAACACAGCAGCCAAAACAGGCACCCAGCATCCGTCATGCTCACGCCAGAGGAACACACAATACCCAGTGCTTCAGGCTGAAACCTGCCTACAGAGCAGAGGTGGCATAAAGCAGGGACTGCCACCAGTGCTCTCCTCAAGCACAGGCTGCTGCATAAGCTGCTTCTTCAACAGCTCTTGCAGTAGAACTATCAAACATTGCTATGTCCATACTTCCATTAAGGCCTGCCAGGTGCCACAAGGTAACACCTGCTCATGAGGCCCTCTACAGACAGACAGGAGTAGCCTCACGTTGACGAGCCCTGGTCCTCATGGGGGACTTCAACCACCCCAATATCTGTTGGAGGGACAACACAGCAGGGCATAGGCAATCCAGGAGGCTCCTGGAATGCATGGATGATAACTTCCTTCTCCAAGTGGTAGAGGAACCAACGAGGAGAGATGCTTTGCTGGACCTGGTTCTCACCAACAAAGACGGGCTGGTGGGGAACATGACGCTCAAGAGCAGACTTGGCTGCAGTCAACATGAAATGGTGGAGTTCAAGATTCTTAGGGATGCAAGGAGGGTGCTCAGCAAGCTCACTACCCTGGATTTCAGGAGAGCAGACTTCAGCCTCTTCAGGGATCTCCTTGTTAGAGTACAATGGGATGAAGCACTGGAGGGAAGAGGGGTACAAGAAAGCTGGCTAATATTCAAGGATCACCTCCTCCAAGCTCAGGAGTGGTGCATCCCAACAAAGAGAAAGTCAGGTAGGAACACTAGGAGGCGTGCATGGATGAACAAGGAGCTCCTGGACCAACTCAGGAATAAAAAGAAGGCCTATAGAGGGTGGAAGCAAGGACAGGTAGCCTGGGAAGAATACAGAGCGATTGTCAGAGCAACCAGAGATCATGTTAGGAAAGCTAAAGCCCTGGTAGAGTTAAATCTGGCCAGGGACATCAAGGGCAACAAGAAAAACTTCTATAGATGCGTCAGTGATAAAAAGAGATCTAGGGAAACCACAGGCCCTCTCTGGAAGGAAACGGGAGACCTGGCTACACGGGATATGGAGAAGGCTGAGGTTCTCAATGACTTCTTTGCCTCAGTCTTCACTGGCAAGAGTTCCAGCGGCACAGCCCAAGTCACAGAAGGCAAAGGCAGGGACTGGGAGAATGAAGAGCTGCCCACTGTAGGAGAAGATCAGGTTCGAGACCATCTTAAGAACTTGAAGGTGGACAAGTCCATGGGACCTGATGAGGTGCATCCGCAGGTCCTGAGGGAACTGGTGGATGAAGTTGCTAAGCCACTATCCAGCATATTTCAGAAGTCATGGCAGTCTGGTAAAGTTCCCATTGACAAGAAAAGGAGAAATATAGCCCCCATCTTTAAAAAGGGGAAAAAAGAAGACCCAGGGAACTACAGGCCAGTCAGTCTCACCTCTGTGCCCGCCAAGATCATGGAGCAGATCCTCCTGGCGACTATGCTAAGGCACATGGAAAATAAGGAGGTGATTGGTGACAGCCAACATGGCTTCACTAAGGGTAAATCGTGCCTGATTAATCTGGTGGCCTTCTGTGATGAGATTACAGCACTGATGGATAGGGTAAGAGCAAACTGACATCACCTACCTGGACTTGTTCAAAGCATTTGATACTGTCCCACACGACATCCTTGTCTCTAAACTGGAGAGACATGGATTTGATGGATGGACTACTCGGGGGATAAGGAATTAGCTGGATGGTCGCACTCAAAGAGCTGTGGTCAACGGTTCAATGTCCAAGTGGAGGCCTGTGACGAGTGGTGTTCCTCAGGCGTCAGTACTGGGGCCAGAGCTATTTAACATCTTTGTTGGTGACATGGACAGTGGGATCAAGTGCACCCTCAGCAAGTTCGCAGATGACACCAAGCTGTGTGGTGTTGTGGACACACTGGAGGGAAGGGATGTCATCCAGAGGGACCTTGACAGGCTGGAGAGATGGGCCTATGAGAACCTCATGAAGTTCAACAAAGTCAAGTGCAAGGTCCTGTATGTGGGTCAGGGCAATCCCAAGCATAACTACAGGCTGGGCGGAGAATGGATTGAGAGCAGCCCTGAGGAAAAGGACTTGGGAGTGTTGGTGGATGAGTCGCTCAATATGAGCCGGCAATGTGCACTGGCAGCCCAGAAAGCCAACTGCATCCTGGGCTGCATCCAAAGAAGCGTGGCCAGCAGGTTGAGGGAGGTGATTCTGCCCCTCTACTCTGCTCTCATGAGACCGCACCTGGAATACTGCCTTCAGCTCTGGAGTCCCCAACACGAAGGACATGGCGCTGCTGGAGCGGGTCCAGAGGAAGGCCAGGAAGATGATCCAAGGGCTGGAGCACCTCTGCTATGAAGACAGGCTGCGAGAGTTGGGGCTGTTCAGCCTGGAGAAGAGAAGGCTCCGGGGTCTTATAGCAGCATTCCAGTACCTAAAGGGGGCCTACAGGAAAGCTGGAGAGGGACTTTTTACAAGGACATGTAGTGATAGGACAAGGGGCAATGGCTTTAAACTGAAAGAGGGGAGATTTCGATTAGACAAAAGGAAGAAATTTTTCACTCTGAGGGTGGTGAGGCAGTGGAACAGGTTGCCCAGATAAGTTGTAGATGCCCCATCCCTGGAAGTGTTCAAGGCCAGGTTGGATGAGGCTTTGAACAACCTGGTATAGTGGAGGGTTTCCCTGCCCATGGCAGGCAGGTTGGAACTAGATGATCTTTGAGGTCCCTTCCAACCCAAACCATTCTATGATTCTATGAAAACTTTTGACTATCAACAGAAGCTGAATTCAAGCTGCAATATACACTTGAGTTTAAAAAAAAAGTAGCCAAATACCTACGAAATTGCTCATACTATTCATATTTTAAATAAATCAGCAATCTACACATGCAATTACATGATATTTTCTAAGTGCACAGGCACTATAGCAATGTATTTGAAAGTTTTTCAGACTACAATGCTCACAAAATGAAACTTGTTTCATTTATTAAGCCAAGCAAGAAATAAGTTTTCCAAGTATAAACTGCATTTGTTTTATTCCTATCAGACACTCAAACGTATTAAATAAATGGAAACAACAGTAAGTCTGAATTACTGAATGGCATTAGATTCTTCCTGAAATTCATCAGGAAACAGTGTATTTTTTTATTTTAGAAGACTGTGCCTGTTATCTTCCTTGCATAGAAAAGTAAACACCACCAAAGTATTGTCCAGATCACATCACCTCAAAGACATAACAGAAGTCTACAAAAAGAAAAAATGGGAGAAGAAAGTGTAGTGAAAGATGAAATTTGACACCTAACATCATTTAATGTGCTGTAGGTCTTGCACTGAATACAAGTGAACAAAAAACCTGGTGATTTTTCACATCAACCAAGCAGAGAAACTCACTGCTATAGGACATAATTAGAAGCTCCACAGCTTCAGAGAGACAGAGCAAAATCAGAGAAGGAAAGAAAAAAGAAACCTAAATCCCAGGGGGATTAGACACAAAGACGTCACCCCTATCTCATGAAGTCCCTGAGTCTCTAGTACCTCAGAAAATATGTGGAGTATCATTGTCAATTTTTTTTTTAGTATCATTAGATTCTGCTGCGATGACTGAGGGTGTCCAAATGGAAGTAAAGAGGAAAAATTACTTAGGACTGCTACGGAGTCTAGAAATCAAATCAGGATGTAAGAAAGCAAAGAGCACTCAGAACATTCAAAAAAGTTTAATTTAAAAAAGTTTAATTTAAAATTAATATATCATAGTTTATTCACACCTGTAAAATGTAAATCCGTATCATCATTAGATACAAATTCATTACTGTGCCTTTAATTTCATGGAGGTATCACGTTTGGCTGCATACTGCTGAAGTTACGCATACTTTAATGTTTAAGGTAATTATAGTGCAACTCACACAGAAAACTTTCATTCTACTACATTACACAATGTAGCAGTGGATGGTTCATCTGAATCATCAGGACTGTATTTTTTCCATAGAAAATTTTCATTTTTTTTCCAAAGAGAACTTTCACACACTTCTCTCTCCTCTGTC
Organism: Tauraco erythrolophus; assembly: GCF_009769465.1. Taxonomy (NCBI): domain Eukaryota; kingdom Metazoa; phylum Chordata; class Aves; order Musophagiformes; family Musophagidae; genus Tauraco; species Tauraco erythrolophus. The sequence goes on from NC_141496.1 coordinate 76,896,108, forward strand.
ACTGAGGGCTGAGGTGCTCTTTCACATAGCTTCTCTATGACTGCTATGTCTGTGAGCTTTCTGAGGCTCTCATCATTCTGCTCATTCAGCATGTCCCAGAAGTCTTTCGGTCTCTCCTTTGATTTTTCTACCTGCCCTGAAGGGAATCTCCTCTGTGATTCTGTAGGCCTGTCTCCACCATTTCTAAAGAGGTCACTGAGAAGAGAGGTATCTCCAAGTAAGTCCACAAAAGACTTTTTCTTACAAGTCTGAGCTTTTCTCTCCCCATTTTCTGACTGAGACAGGGATCTTTTTCTTGGCAGCTGTGTTCCTTTGGAGTCCTGCTGTCCTTCACAACTTTTTAAAGACAGCACCTCAATTATTTCTGATTTACTGTTTAATGAGCCAGATGCCATAAAATCCTTGAATGCCTGACTGTTTCTCCTTTCGAGATGTTGAGTAGCAACAGTGGGCGATTGTTTATATCTTGCATCAACACACATATCTTGCATGTAGGAGTCATTGTGAAGTTGCTCTACTTCTCCCTTGTGACTCTGCTGGCTCTGTGTTTCAGTAGTTCCACTCAGAAGTGGATCTTTAGCTGATGAAGATCTAGTCTTGGATCTTCTGAAATTTGCAATGCTTTTTTTTCTTCTGGAGCATGTTATACCCGATTCTCTTTCCTCATAATCATGTGAAGCTTGTGCTGGTATTTCAACGGGGAAGAAAGACTCCACCTCTGGATGCTTGGAAACATAGAATTCCTTCAACATCTTCTGCCTTGTTTCTGATGTAGCTTTTGCAATATGTTCTGCTAGTTCTTCCACTGATCCCATATCAAAGTAGGATACCATTTCCTCAAATTGCCTCCTGTAATTACCAAGAAGGAAAAACGTGTTGACACCTTTAGCTAGAAACAAAAGCAGCTTTCAAGCAACTAATTCAATTCACATACTTCACATATCCCAGCAAGTAATTATTAAACGTAACTTCCTTATTAGGAGTTTTGTTTGGTTTTGTTAGCAAAGAAAAGAAAGAATAGTGAGCTTAGAAGAGCTGAAGTTACTTTTGAATCTCAAACTCTTGTGTGATTTCCTCAGCTTACAAACTGTCCATTCACAGAAGACAGAGACTGTTCCGTCCATTCTACCTAGTGAGCTGTGGAATATTTGTTTCTGATAAGAGGCCAAGCTCTAAAGCATATCATTCTAAGCAAGTTAGCCACAGTTTGGGATCAGGTAACCTAAACGGAAGGCTGGAGAGGTGGGTTTATGCTCCCTTATCAGAGGACAGGTATGAAACATGTTGCCTTTCCTGTATGAGGGCTCGCTGAGAGATTTAACCCTGTTTGGCTTCAAATACCGCTCGACTGGCTAGCTCCAGCTATAGCCTCTGTGAGTGGTGATTGCAGAGAGCTTCCCACTCAGCCCTACAACCACAACACACCAAACTGAGGCACCTATTGATCTTCATTCATTGCACAGCAAATCCAGAGTACAACTCCGAGCAAGGTGCTAATGGATGACCTGCTTAACATTTAAGGGCGAACATGCTTAAGCTTTTCGCTAGACGTGGCTTTAGGATCTTGGAATAACATCCTTAACTACTTCAAGGCCTTTGAAAATTTTTATCTCGATAAACTGTTAACTAAGATTACAATTTTGAGTATTTTTAGCATGAAGGGTTCTCCTCTACCTGCCTCTCAAAGATTTAGGATTTTCAGTATCTGTAACAGTAAGCAAGTCTGGCACTTCAACAATAACAGTCTGGATAGCTGAGGCCAGCTAGCTAATATGACAGATTCAGAACCCTTAGCGGTATTACTGAGATACCAACTCTCACAGCAATTTATTTGTCTCAAGGCTGGATTAAAAATATGTAACAAATCCCAGTTCTATAGGTTTGCTTAGTTAGCAACAGCTTTCCGCTTTCTATTTCCAGGTACCATCTGGCTACTGTTACTGAACTTCTATCTACGTAATAATAGAATTTAAGTATTTGTATTAATAGCAGCAACAGTTTGGGGAAAAACAGAAAAAGAGGGGACAAAAAAATTATTATCCTTCCAAGCATGATGAGGGAAACGACATGTTAAAAAAAATATTGAGTCCCATGTTAAAAAATAAATACAAAATCCAATTTTTTTTAGCAGTCTTTCAATGAAAGTAATAAAAGCTGGGCAAAACCAGCAGGCAGTCAGAAGCTCACAGTGTAAAACTTCTTGCTTCTACACAGTTTAAATATTGTGTTGTGGTACTGGATGGCACACATACCATGAACACTGGTGGTGATGACATCTGCACAGCTATGCAATATATGACACATTGAATCAACACATCCAAGTGATTTGTGGGTTCAATTCATCTTATTAATCAATTATAGTACCCTGTAAAGCGTGAGTGGAAGTTCCCCATTAGTTTTGCTCTTGTCACAGAAAATCATCAATATTTCCTGAGGACGGTTGAAACGAAGACAAAAGCAACTGCTCAGAGGTACGTTCATTTCAAGCTTAGAATTTTACTTCCGCCTCACCAAAACAGTCTCACCTGCGGATTCCTTTAGGTGTCTTTCCAACCAAGAAGGTGGTTGAACCTATTCTATGCACTTTTTTGTTCTTTTGCGTCACAGGATGCATAATGCACAGGTGCTGCTGCTTACTGTTCGCCAACACTTCTTGCCCTTCCTTGATAATGTTGTTCTCTGCTGTGCCTTCTTCCAGGCTTTCTTCATTTTTCTAGTAAAATGAGACATGGAAATCGTCAAAACATAGTGATGAGCTCTATTATGCCCAACCCCATCACTCTTAGCTAGCACTCAATGGTTTGAGTGTTAAGGACGGGATTCAGAGCTGTAGTGTAAACTCTCTAGTCAGTCACAAACTTCCAGGGACACTGAAGGTAAGTCTCAGTTCTTTAAGGATAGGCGGGATAGTTTTCTAAACAGGTTAACTGCAAGGCTAAATGATGGACCTCTCTAAGCTCTCTGACATATAAACAGGGGTTATAAAAAATTCTTAATCTTGTGCCACAGGACTCAAATTTCAGTTACAACTGCCAAATATATTATATATTATATATAAACAGAAAATGCCTGTGTTAATAGCTTACAGTCTTAATAGATAAATTTATTCAGGAAGATATTATGTATCAAGATTAACAGATTATTTGGAATCGCTGCTTTCTGCTTGTTAATGTATGTTACACGATTTTGCACAATACACATTCCGAACTCTTAATTACTTCAGCAATTTACAAATTGCTCAAAGCAAAACTACAAATAATCATAACACTATTCAGAGATACCAAATTAAGGAAAATCATTTTTGTAAATATCACAATCTCTAATTCAGAGTTGTAAAGATATTTTCAGGCAAGGCATCACTATACTTACCTGTAAATGAACACAAATAAGAATTTACACAACACTTTCATTATAATTCTGATAGATTTAAACTGGTAAGATTAAAATTTTAAATGTAATGGTAATAAAAAGTTAATGTTTAAATCAAAGAAGATCATTTTACAGAACAACTCATCATGCATTGACAGTCAATGTCTAGCACAAAAAACATAACCCTCTTTACACCTCAGTTATTTTTCACAGATCCTCACAAGTTCTTGTCAAAACCTCCCCTTTCCCAAAAGGCAAGCCAAGGGAAACATGAATGTTAAAGGATGTTTTCAAAGAGTGCGAAAAAACACGAAAATCAGAAAAGTAACATTACCTTTCCCTGCTCCATCCCCCAAACGAGATCGGGGAAAGAACAGCTGCTTAGTGATGTCCTCAGTCCCTCTCCTAACACTACTTAAAAGATGAAAACACATGATGTGTTCACACCTTGTCATTTGCAGTTCAAAATTTGGTCTTGGATCTACAATGTTTCTTCCCAATGTGTTTCTATTTGATCCATGTCCACTTCCTTTATTTCCATGGGCTGTTCACAATGTTCTTGAGCTTTAGGATCTCACATCTGTTCTCAATCCATTACTTTGGCAAATAACCTCAAACTAGCATACAGAGAGAGATGTTAATAGTAAGGGACCTACAGGCATACATTTCACTGTTTAAGCTAAATGCGTAACTCCCAAGATTAAAATCTCACTGCACTATTAAAAGTTATACTACACAAAACTGAAACCAAGGCCCCAGTGAAGATAAAAACCCTATGTCTCAATAATAATGTTATGACGATAGTAACAAAATTAAGATTGAGTTAGCAGATGTTATCTATGGTATAAACATCCTACAGGTATCTTGCTAATTCCACATCCATTTAAAATGTTTACTTTTTTTTTTACAGGTTAAAGAAATTTACTTGGAAAATGTATTTTGAAGGAGAAAGCAATGTGAGTATTAGAACATTTATTTTGATGGAATTTTTGCATGAAAAATATTTACAGTGTTCAGATCTCACTATGATAAGACCTAGCGTATTTGTCGCTCTGTCAGGAAACCAGGCAATATATAATTTAATTCAGGCAAACTTGCTCAGAATACAAGCCTAACCATGTCGAAGCCTGTCTTAAAAGTATTTTAAACCACCATAAATGTGCATCCACCTATGTCTTATTAAAGACGACCAAAGTATATGATGCAGCAATACTTTGGTTTACACATCCGTTCAAACACAGAAGATTAAAAATCTCTTGGGAAAAAAGCCAAATGTTGTAAACACACTGAAAGTCATAAAATTGCTTGTCTTTGCAGAGAATCAGAATTAACGTAAAAAGTACCGCTAATTATAAATAAACTCACAAATGGTGTATTTAGTTCTGGAAGTACAAAACTTAATTACATTGACCCGTACTGCCAAACTCAAAAGAACCACAGCAAAATGCCACCAAATACACACAAAGAGCTCCTCCTCTTCTACCTAAATTAGCTGCTCAAAGCTTCTTCCTGAACGTAGAAAATATCACTATAAACAAGTTACCTGAAGAGGGGCAGGAGCCAATGCCAGTGAAAACCCATGGCCACTGTGAGTTACTCTTGAAAAACTTCTCAGCTATCTGGAGCAAAGCCAATTGATTAAATGGCGCCCAGTTAGGCTGAAACACAAGAACTGGCTCTGTTGAACTTGTGAATGTTTTTGAAAGTTTGCCAACTTAAATCCAGCCCCAAATCCAATAATTTCTTCTAAAAAAACAACATACATTTTGTCAGTAAAACTAAAACACTTATTTCAGATTTTAAGATGTCTCCATGCTCATTAAAGGTCAAATCTGAAGTTTTTTATTCTGAGCGATACCTAAATGAAGGTCTAGATAGAGGTAAGCTCTATACACTTATAGATGAAAATACTTCCTGTATCTTTCTTCTAGCATACCACTAAAAAAAGTGAAAACATCAGTTCCAGCACTGTCAACATTCCATACTATTTTGCTTCCTTTTGAATTTGACTTCATGTATTACTCCCTCTAATTCTTCCCTCTCATGGCCGATTTATTTCCAATTCTCTTTCAGTGTTTGCCTTCTAACTCACTGATTGAGATCTATTTCAAAATAAACATTTCCTTTCAATATCTTTCTATTTTCTATTCCTCGAGCACTTTCCCTATCAAACTATTTTGTGTGTGTCCCATTATTTGCTCCTACATGAAATCCCATGTGGACTTTACAGCACTGGCCATATACTTGATAATTCAGATGAATATCATCTGCATTAGGCAATCTTGCAAAGCAAGACTGAAATTAGAACAATGTGATTCAGCTCTGACTCTTGTTCTTACACTACTGATACTAGCACATGTAACAATCTATTTATATTATTGAATGTCAGATCCTTTATGAATTAATGAATGTTAAGCATTCTTGTCAGACATCATATCACCACACAAATACATACTATGTGTTAAAACATATTCTTCACGGACTGCATAGCACATCTTCTGATTAGCCTTCTGAAACACACATGATGCAAAGCCAAGGAAATACTTAGTATAGCATACAGTATCTGCTCTAGGTATTTTAAAAGAATGTTTACAAAAAGATTGACAGCAGTCATGAAAACGGTTAGTCTCTACTAAACATTTAATTATATTGAAGACACTTTTGCAGTGCATGTTATGAAATTTCCACTGTTCAAAGTGGAAAAGTTTAAGTGAAACTTGACTACATAGTCACTGGTCATCAAGTGCACCTACACTGAATTATCTGTAATATTTTGTACTTCTGCATTCTTCATGTTTTCTCCTTTCTCAAGCCAGTAGCTTAGTGGGAGGGAAAAACGTGCAGCAAAACAAATCCTTCGATTTTAAAGACAAAAAATTTGTATTGTGTTACTGTATGTAATGTTTTTAATGTTTTATTCAACTTTGTGCACTTCCATGTTATCAAGAAAATCGTCACACAAAGTTCAAAAGAAATAAACAATTTATATTCAAAGCCATACATACAGACAAAGGGCCACAAGCTATTTAGTGGAAGGCAACATTTCCTGGATTCAAAAAATTATGTCAGAAAAGGTTACAGCACAGAAAATATCCCAGTAAAAAGAGAGATAAAGCTAATGAAAGTACAGTAAAAGGAAATTGTGAAGTGCTACTGCAAACTAGGAAAACATAACATGTCAAAGTGCAGCCATTTCTTCGTGTTTTACACTTGTTTTCTTATCATATCCTCTCTTCATCTGCCGCACTTTCTCTGAAGAGGCTTTCCATGTATCGCAATGGGAAAGAAGAGGGATTTCTACATAGCAGCGCAGAAAACAGTTTAAAAAGAGTATTCAGAAAATTAGGGACTATTACTACATATGAAAAAATACACAGAAAACATTATTTTCACCTTTCATGTTCTATTTAGTCCAGGGAGTTTTCAACATAAACATGTATCTTCCTACCACAGAAGATATTTTCCTCCACCACTTCTTCTTTTGTTATGTATGTCTCTTATTCTTATAAGTATACAGCAAGTTTTGGATATCAATAATTCATTTCCATTCGTTCACATTACATATATGTTGCAATCAAGAGCCCAGCAAAAATGGTAGCATCTGCACATTTAGAGTCCCACACCAGTTCATATTTAAGGGTAATGCTCTTCAAGAAGGATGAAGACATGTAGATGAGCATCAAGCAAGAATTTAAGTGCCACAGTGCAGCAGTAACTTCTACTTAGAGATTCCGTCTTGAATCTGCAGAAACTCTTGGATCTGTTAGCTCCGTGTGACAGTCTGCCTCCTGCTGCATAGTTACAGCAGTTTTAAAAATAGTATGTACTTACCAAAACCAATTTTTGTCTATGTTTTGACTGTACAAAATTTTAGTATCTGTTCCTCCTATAACAGGCATAAAGAGGTGGCTCTACACTCTGGAACAACAAATCCTAATTCACATATAACATCTTCAGACATGACTGAGACGACTGTCCACCTTAAGCCTGTGATTTTTCCTTTTCCTCTCTTTAGCCCCTTCAAGCAAGGCAAAAAAGAACAATGTTCATGTTTAAGTACAGCAAGATTGAAATGCATGAGACAGCAAGTGAGCAGAGGCTAGGAGTAAGATGAGTATGGAAAAAAAGAGAAACAGACATTCAGGGATACTTTTTTTTTTTAAGCGCTTTCAAGTTTGTGGCAATTCAAGTCACCAGACTTAAGAGGATAATGAACTTCCTTCAAAAGCCTGAATCTGAAGTTGAAAACATGTTTGCGTAATTATTCCTCAGCCATAGTTGTACAATGTCTGAGTATCATCTTCTCTTCTACCGCCTGACTACCCAAAGTATCACTACGGTAAGTATTTTGCCAAATACTGACCTCCAGTCAGCAAAACCCTCCTCTGACTTCCTCACTCACAGCTGAAACAGTGTTAACAGGCTTTCCTCTTCAGGTATGCGTGAAACCACTGCTGCCAGATATCCAGGATACTTTCCATTGCGCAGCTTCATTGTTTGTTTTCACTTCTAAAACAAACAAGAAAGGCCTTCTCAAATCTCTAGCTGCCTTGCAGTCACCTAAATCATACAAAAGCATGAAACATAGTGAACTCAGTATGACTGTCCTCTTAAAACACAGCTTGCAAGCAAATAACAAACCCTTATGCCATATTCTACCTTGTATTTTCCCAGTCCCCTCAAAACCTGAGAGAACACATGACTTTCCAGATACACTGCGAGTTGCAGTGGGTTTCTGATGATTGTTATTATTTCGATCAGATGATTCTTACTGCATTACAGCAAATTTATCTGCCCAAACTACAATTCTAAATTATTTCAGCTAATCTTTTCCCCACCGGGAGCTCTTCCCATAATATGTATGAATTATTATGGTCTTTCTACAGGCTTTTCTTGAACATATGCTATTCTTAGATATTGTTTTTATTTTATCTATGTTTCCTCTAGTTGCCAGGACATATATAAATACTCTGAAATGTTTGCTACCTGACTGTTCATTCTTGGTCTTGTTTCCTTCTCTCTTCTACATGTATACATGCCAAACAAGAACTTCTTCCTAAACTACTCTGCATGCCAAGGAAGATAAAGTATAATAATGTTCACATAAAACTTCATGTAGTTTATCTAAAAATTATATCCATATAGTCAACATAATACAAAAATGTTATCAAATAATGATGAAGTCTCTACTTTCACTCGATTCTTAAGTAAACCAGAATTGCTTTTCTACTTACAGAGGATACGCTACTGAACAAACTATGTAGTTCAGAGGGTTACAGTGACTTCCATGTTCCACCGTTTGAGATAAGTCTGACTCTTACAATATCTTATAATGATTTCTCATGTGGACATTAAATTTCCCTCTGAATTTAACTTTCTTAATTGAAAAGCAGTCTCACTGAGACTGAATTTGTCTACTGTTCTAACAAAACAGGACTGTAGAATGAGAGGTAATCGTATAGCTAATGGTCAGTACTGCAATTTTCTTAGGAAAAATGAAGTGAACCTACCTTAAAATTTTGGAATCCTCTAAAACAATCACATTTATACCCAAACTTTCTGAACTAAACAAAGCCACTCAGGATGTCAGCTCTGAATACAAAGGTATCTAATGTTTGATTGTATCACAGAAGACCAATAGCTGAAATATTCCTCAAGCTACAAAAAATGTTAGACTTATTCTGGGTCTAAACTACTCCTCCAAAATATTCTGTCAACACCAAGAGACCAGTATTTAGCTGTACCTGCTGAAAAAAGTAATGATATTTTTTCAGAGTAATAGGTAATTATTTTCCCCTGGTTGTCATACCCAGCTTTTCTGCATGTACAAACCAAGACCAAGGACATTTCACAAACTAATTTTTTGCTTGGTAGCAGAGAATTGACTACTAAGTCAATTGAAGAAGGGTTGTGTTCTCTCTGTTTTGTATTTACTTCTGAGTCTGTTTCTTCTCCAATTGGGTAACAGAGCAAGAATTTCTCATTGGGAGCAATTTAATTTAACTTGTTGACTCTTTAACAAAAAGAACTCCTGTAAGTCATATATCACTTTCTTATACCAAAAATCTGACCATAAATCAATATAGTTATTATTACTGTTGAGAATGAGAGGAGATAATCAGCTTGACTCAGAATTCAAAGGTAAGGAAATTACTTATTCCAGCAGAAGCCTGTGGGCTTGCACTTATCTTCTCTCACCTCTGATCCCTTCATCGAACAGCAGCAAACCCAAAAGCTAGGCACATACACCATAATAAATATGCAACTGCATGCTTCACAGAATACCACATAGGAACTCAGTGCATTTGAAAAAAAAAAACAAAAGCAAACCAAAAACAAAAGCCATACTGAAACGGTTAATTCCATTGTAAACTGAAACTGTAAACTCAATAAAGAAGCATTACAGGCCAATCATTTGGGAACAATTATTTTAAAGCTGAATAGCATTCCCCATCCTAGAAGAGCAAGGATAATGGAATGTTATCTCTCAAAAGCCTACTCTTTGTAAACAACTATCGAAACTTGTTGAATCTGAAAGCTGTGCAAACACACTGCAATCAGTGTTACCATAACTGATAGAAAGTCTTTGTTTAAATAATCTACAAAATGTCAATGTAATACAAATACGATAAAGACGAGTTCTTAATAACACAACTTTTCTATTTACAGTATTCTCAACAGCACTTAAATCTGCACGGGAGATACAAAGGGCATGTTTTTTCCTAGGCTGACAGCATGCTTAGTTCTCTCATTTACACCACATTGCAATAACATAAAGAGGGGTTTACCATTAATCCAGGTTTTACTACAAAGCATCCCGTTATTTCTCTGTCAAACACTGGCAAGAGTGCCAAATGTCTGTCATCCAATTCAGAGGATTAAGACTTCTTTTATAGTGTGATTCTTGTACCAATTTATAAAAATACAGATATAGTTTCTTAGAGCTGGTCACAGTCTATATTTTGGCCTGAATTCATGCCGCAGAGGTTGAATATGACAGCTGGCAGGAAGCTGAGGGGAGAATACATCCTCCCCCTTTTCAGTCACCACATTTCTGTTGCCATAGTGATTAATCCTCCATTGAATAGCTGTCTTTGTACATTTCTTTTCAGTAAAACTTTAAGTAAACTTAAGTTGAAAACATGCAGTTGACTGAAAAAAAAAGACTCCACATATTCAACAGGTACAGTACAAGCTCTTGTGACTAATACTTTTCCACAAATTAAAAAGTGCAAACTAGCTGTAATGTGGGACATCATCAGTTTTTTCAAATTTAGTATGGTTTCTTCCCATTTTTTCATCTTTTTTGTGAAGTCTCCAAGGCTTCTCTCCAGTCTTCCCCATGCTCTAACTGACTGCCTCCGTATTCCTGTTGAAGAAATACTGCACAAATTCAGCTTTATAGGAACTAGACAAAGACTATTCCAGACTTCTGTACTTATGTAAAACATTTCACATAGGCTGTTTTTGTCAATTAACACAGAAATTAAGTAGGAAATTAAGGAATGCAGTCATTTACTTCAGAATAGTCTAGAAACTTCAAAAGAAGATATTTAATCTTGCCTCTGAGAGGCTTCTATTTCTTATGGTAGCTAAGAAAAAGTTTCACAAATAACAGTGCAAGTTACCCTAAAAACAAAGTAACAAGCTCCTGCACTGAAAATCAAGGAAGTTGCTTTAGAACCTGGAACTCACCAGAAAAAAAACAGTCAAAAACCCCAAAGCCCCTAAAGATACTTAGTAGATGACTGAGGTCTTAGAGAAAATGTTAAAGCTTTCTTTTTTTTTTTTTCCCCCCAAAATTAATAATGCCAGCATAATTTTGAGCAAAGTATCGTGAGTGAATCAAGATTTCCTTTATTTTTCTGGAAGGCTGAAATACCTGTAAGTCTGCTCTGAAAACTACAATTTGGCTTTGTAAGTCCACCATGTCCAGTCTACAGGTTCATTTCACGTTTTCTTTTGGAAGCTTCCCTCCCCGATATCCTTTTTTCCATGGTTACACAAGATAGATGAAAAACAAAATTAAGAACTATCTTCTGAACAGATAGTAATGGGGTAACAGAAGCAATAATCTTCCACTTGTTTTGTGCTTCTATGAGATGGCAGATCAAGTGTATTTTGTATTCATATGCATACGAAGCAACAAAGATCAGCTCTCAGTAATTTTTAACGGAGTGACTATCTGCCATGCTAAATGACATGCATTCTACCCTCATATGTTTATAATACTGAAATCTGGTGGGATTCTCCCTGCATCGTCGTATCACAGAACTGACCATAATTTCTGCCTTAACACTTACGACTTGCTATGAAAGATTACAAATGCACAGAGCAAAAAGAGACACTTAACTGCCTCTGAGACACTTAGGTTCTGGGATGTACGATAAATTTTTAGAACTACACAGGAATTTGAGATGTAGCGTCTGTATCTTCAAAGTTTCTTTAGGAACAGCTCTCTGCCATACCTCTGCATGGAACAAAAATCCGCGGCTTTGTTTTGATTACTGAGGCTCTTAAATACCTCTAATCATTGATGCTTCCATGCCTTGCACATAAGCAACATTACTAGAAACACCAACCATTAGAGGGATGATCACCATATACTATTCTTCTGTCCTTTTTTCTCAAAATCCACATTGATCTGACACTGCAAATTGTGGTCAATGGTCAGAATATGGACAATCTTCAGACACAGGATAATACATACAATTTGGGAACTGTTGGTAATAAGTTAAAAATTTTAACTGTAATTCTAAATATCCCTTAAATGTAGAATATTAAGTATATAAATATGATATCTATCTACAAAAAACTGTTAGTCTTTCAAGTAGCTTCCTGATTATACACGCAAAATAAAGTATATCTCCACTGCTGTAGATGGCTATTTGTGACAGCTCCATCTGTAACAAGACAACAGTATCTATCTTCATTTCAAATGCTAGTTCAACTCACCTACAGCTACAGAATGTTCTTCCACTTTTATGCAATCCCATGGACTTCTGCGATAAAAGGAATATATTCCCAAAACCACAATTTATTTTAGTTTCTTCAGGATTATGCGATAAAACCTTTCCATTTGTTTGCTTCTACTACTGTCAGGTACAAACTATCTTCAAATAGTTATTTTTAATTCAGATGCTGGAAAAGACTTATTGTGACTAATGATATTCAGCCAAAATATGGTTTATTCTCTTGCTTGTATACTTAATGCATGGTTTTACTATCACTTTTACTACTTTCAGATTTTACCTCACCTTTCATAGCTAGTAAGTTGTGAGAGAGCTCTCACAATGTTCTATTTTGATTTCTTGACAGCAGACTTCACATTCTGATTGCTGTTACCTTACTGTATTTTTGATAGTCATACAGAATTTATGGAACTACACACTAAACAAGCATTCAGTATTATAAACATGAACATTCTAGATAAACTAGTGGATTAACACAATTCCTTTTAGAATAAAGAAAAACAGAGTATGACTGCACTCCCTACCACCTTGGGAGAAAGGAGAGAGAAAGAGAAAGGCTCTGCAGCAATCTTGAAGTCATGTATCCAGGACTCTTACGGATCCTGGAGCACAAAGCAAGAAAAGCAGAAGGAACAGTAACAGGATCTACTTCTCATGAAAAGAACGAAGATTTTGTTCTTCTAAGCCTTTAATGGTACAGAACAATAGCAGATTAAAATAATATGTTCTATTACTTCAGAGAAAAGGCAGCTGGGGTATATGAGTGCTAGCACAGGTAACTTTAAAGACAGCCTGACTACCTATTACTGGGTAAAAAAAAAAATATGCTTGACTGAAACCTACAGTTTAAAAGATTAAGAGAGATTTGACTGTGAATTACGTCAGTGCCAACAGACCAGATCTAACACAGACCTTCCGAAGTCAAATTAAGGAAAGAGACCATCCTCAAGATAAACATCTTTTCTTATCCTGAAGTTCAAGTCTTACACTTTTTATAATCAACTTAAATCGAAGTTTACTTATTCGTGAGTTACTTGTGTTCTTAAATAAGATGTTCTACATACCTTCAAAGTTCTCTTTTGAGGAACAAAACTCCCTGTCTCCCATCCCTTCTACCTTGGCTCTCCAAGATCATCTTCCCATGCAACCTCTCTCACTTTGAAGGAAAAGTCCTCACAGGTTTTGCAGTCTGCTCCAGTTTTAAGCAGTTTCTACAACTCAAGTTTGACTCTCCATGCTTCAGCAATAAAGGAAGGACTAAAAAACCTAATTTATACTCCTTTTACATACTGCAGGTAGAAAACCAGGAAGACTTCTTTTATATTGTTTTCCAGCAACTTATTTTTGCTGTTACTTATATTCGAATAATTTCCATAAAGTAGCTATTGAAACTAAAGAACTTAACGTTGGATGTAAAAGTTCATGGGAATTGAATTTAGTGAAGTCAAAACGTAATTACATGACTAACGAACAGCAAGAAATAAACAAAATGTCAATGTTCTTACAAGAGGTTATCTTAATTAATTACTTTTGCTAATTATTTATTCGTTTTTTCTTATTATTTATTATAACATTATTACACTTGTCATTCTAGATTCATATCTAGCAGGAAGCAAAAATGCTTCACTCAATCTTCAGCAAAGATTTGCAGAAAAAGTTGTATTTCCCAACTTACAACTCATCCACTTTGCTAGTTTTTAGGTGTTCTTTCCCAGAGATATTAGTTATTTCTTGAAGAACATATTTAAACTTTATTAACTCAGAAATGCATTATTATAGACAGATTGTAGAGCAAAATTGCAGAGCAGGAAAACACACAGTTGGCACAGGTGAACTGAACAGCACAAAAGGTATTTTACTTCCGTCCCAAAGAGACCTATCCATGAAATGAAAGGAAGAGATCCTTTCTTGATCACTCCTACTTAGACAAATTGAATAAATGTGTCTAAAAAGGGACATAAATATTGTCAGGACATTATTCAGGAGCCTTCACGATGCTATCAAATAAAGCTTCAATAGAGATACACTGTAAAAAAACAAGCTTCTAATCAAGAATGTGATCATTGACACCCAGAGCAAACGGAAACAGCTACCCAATTTCTGAAAAACAGTTAAAACAACGATGCTAGAAATCAACATCAGTGAGAAATTCCAGCTGACAAAAGTTCTGTTTTTCTTTCAGGAACTACCCGGTTACACTTAACATTCCTGTATTTAATTCCATAGTTTTATTTGATGGAAATTTAAACTGTTCAGCTGTATTTTTAATATTATATATAATGCTACTTTAATCTGTTGAAAAACTTTATTATACTTCATTTGAAATCAGCATTCTCTTTATAACACCGTTAGTTGCTCTGACAGGGAATGTCTTCTTTTAAACTGACGGCAAACAAGTGAAAACTGACCAGCAAAGACCGATGGCCAGAAAAGCAACAATGATCGTGTTTTTCACAAATGTTTTTTTAAATAAAAATAAAATAATGAAGAAAGGAAAATAGTAGCAGTAACATCGTAAGCAGACCATATTTGAAAGTTGTCAATGAAGCTCTGACAGCTTTTTCAGCACAAAAATTCAAAGCTCCACATTTAAGAATAGGCAGCCATCTAGGAATTATTTCTAGATTAGTGCCTCCACGTCAAAGAAAGAACAGGAAGAAAAGGAAGAGGCAGCCTTCTCCATAATTATTGATGGTTTTCCTCCTACTTAAATCTCCAAAAGAATTGATACCACTGTTGCTTCTGAGTGAAAAATAGATACCTTAGAAAAACTGACTGACAAGTGGATCAAGAGAGGTTAATTTGTAACAGTTGCAGTCCCAGAAACTCTAAATAATGAGATGTAAGTTACATGAATACTATGAGACCCACAAACTAGTTTTGAACGCAGGTGGATCAACAGACTCTTATTCAAAGTACTCTCAGTTTTCTTTCATTTATATTTAGTTTATTATTGCTGTCAGCCATTGCCATTAAATAAGGACCTTTCTGCAGTATTCTTGAGTATTTTTGACCAACTTTTCTGTTAATAAAGGATATTATAATGCAAATGTCTTAGAACTGAAAAGGCCTCACTTTTACTGGTTGGCCTAGTTTGATTTCCCAGTGCAAAAATTCTTTGGCATCTCTGCTAATGGCTTAATTAAATACAGTACACCAACCACATTGGAAGAAATTCTTTTAGCCGCTGCGGATGTTCAACACTCTGGAATGACACAGTCTTCTGTCTACAATTTCTATAGTGATTGCTAATATGTTTGTAAAGACTAAACTGTACATTCACCAATTACTTATTCTGTGCTTGTGTTTATTTTAAGAATCACTCTAGGAAACGGCAAATGTTTATTACAACGCAAACAACAAAGCAGTTGCAGATAATCAGAGTAGATTAAAACCACTGCATAATAAGAACAAAAACGTGGAAGCTGTACCTGAATTTATTCCAGATTTGTATGTATTCCAAATGTAATTAAACAAGATGCATGACAATCAAAAAGCATAAAATGTATTTGTTGCTGCAAATGAGCACTCTCGGTAAAACGCAGTTTTACATTTCAGACATTAAGCATAGACAATATGACTATTACTTTAACTCATTATAGCAACTTCATGTGTCCACTCAAAAAACCAAAATCAATCTGAAAACTGATTTATGTTTGACTTTCTATGTCACAGAGATGCTGGTATGTACTGTGGCAACTGGATTTTTGTTAACTGGATCCAGGACAAACTGAAGTTTTTTCAAGCCTCAAATCAGAAAAACATGGCACAGAATTTGATTTCAAGCACCCAGTCTTTACTCTTACCATCTCTCTCAGAAAAATCCCACAAAGGGTGCTCTGCTGCTTAATTCCCAACTCTTCCAGGGCTGGCGAATGTTAAAAAAAACCCCCAAACAACCCACAACAAAAACCAAAAGACAAAAGTAATTTATTAAACCTCCGTTTGTGCCTCCTCCTCCCATCCTCAGTGGCTTTGATCATACATGGTGGCCACTAATAGAAAAACAAGTTCGTTAGGGCTTTTTAAGATGAAAAATGAGGATAAAAACAGTAAAAAAAACATTTCCCAAACACTTCTCTTTACCTTGGCACTACAGACCGCTACATTAGCGGGGAGCTGGGAAAACTGCTTCAACTCAAATACGTCTCGCACTGCCCACCGGCTCAAGCGATTCTCAGCCTTGCTGGATCCAACCACGTTCTGGTTTGAATGAATATATGCCACTTCTTGAACACCATCTGATATATTGGAAGAAAGGTATAATCAAAGATTTGTTCCAAAACCCTGAAGGTACACAATTACACTGAAGTAGTATATCATAATTTTCAAAAGTTTTACATGAAAGTTGTAAAGCTTCTTAGGATTTCACTCAGCATCAAGTTTCTCAGCTCTATGAAATGAACAACAATCACTAGACTTATTCAGATTTATCCAGACAGTTTAATATTGTTTCCATTTCGGTGTGTTTTTTTTCAGATGGATAAAGGAGAAGTTTCAAATCATCTATGATTTCATGGCTGCAATATTAATGTCTAAAGTCTCATCTCTAACAATCAGATCTTCTACATGGTATTTCAAACTCCCAAATCACACAGATACTTATGCGCATGAAAAAGAACTTAACAGCTCTGTCAAGACTTAAGGTTTTACTGTTCAAATATTTAGATTCGTGAATTTTTAATAAATCTTCAATCTTTGCATCTTTCAACAGACATTGAGCATTTAACAAAACATTACAGAGCAACCCATCACCTCAGAAAACAGGAAAGTAAGGTTAATAGGTAGAGACACAGAAAGACATTACTAAATAATTTTGCTGAGTATTTATTAGTATCTTGTAACAAAAACATGTATAGCAGGAGGAACTTAAAATCTGCCAATAAAAACAAACTAAACATGTTATTTCTTTAGTTGAAAAAAAAAAACAGAGAAATTAAATAATTAGTTACCTAAATATCTGTCCATTGATTCCACTTTTTGCTCTTGATGTTGAAACTCAGTATTACTTGCAGAAGTTCTACGCACAGCATAATTGCCAGACTTCATTTCTGCAGCAGAGGTATCTTGGATACGATGAAGCATGTCAGATCCAAACCGAACTTTGTGTCTCTGTCTGTTACACTTAGAGCTTTCCTTTCTGCTATTAATTTTCTCAACTGGTAAGTTATCTTCAGAGGATGAAAATTCATCTATATTCTGAGAATCACTTTCCTTTTCTTTCCTATTGGGCTTCTTTGACTGTAGCAGAGATTTGGAGAAGCTGCCTAGTCCATTGTTATGGGTGTGTCTTTCTTTCCATTTCAAAAAGCTCGAAGTTCTTAACTTTCCTGATTCAGAATTATGGGAAATTTCAATATCATCAGACTCATCACTTATGTCACTTGCCCCTTTCAAATCTCTTGTGCCGTTCTTGATGTCTTCAAAAGACGTGACTTTGCTGAAATTTGACTCAGTTCTATGCAATCCAGGTTGCCTACTGTCTCCCTTAAATACCAATCCATCTTTTTCTTTTGCTAACTCTTCACAATTTTCAGATGCTGACTCGTAAATTTCAAGTTTTTTAGTAAGCATTGGTTCTTGGTATGCTGGAACTTGGGTAGGAAAGATGACATCATCATTCTCTTCAGAACTCTGTTCAGTTTCAAAGACTACATCACCTTGCTCTGAAACGCACTGATCCTCACTTTCTCTGTCCCCTTCCTCCTCAGAGTCTGACAAAACACGCCAGTCTGTACTACGCGTATCTTGTTTACCCCTTCCACCTGGTGACTGAGCAGCTTTCCCACCCTCCAAAACATGCGCATGGCTTTGACGTTTCTGAAAATCACTACGCTCACTATGCATATTTGTTCTTACGACCTGATCATCAGCATTTGAATGATGAGAGTTATAACTAGTATACTCTTCTTTGGTAGTTTCAATTTCTCTCTGCAACAACTTAGAGAATCCACACTGCATTAAGGAAAGCTGTCCCTTTGTTACCATTAAATTATTTGCATTGCAAGGCTTCCTTCTGTCAGATTTTTTCACAGAAGTTTCCAGAACATCATCATCACTAAAGTCATCACAAAAATCCATTTCTTCTCTCTTTAATTGTACTTGAATGTTTCTAGGCTCTCTTGCTTCTTTACAGTCTGGTTGTTCATACTAAAAATAAATTAAAGCAAAGGTATTTGAAACGTAAATAACAGACTGAAAATACATCATTCCAAAGCCATGTAAAAATGTCGATTTTCACTATGTTACTCAATCAAAAAGTATACAAAATAGTATTACAATACACAATGAGAAAGCATACACAAACCAAATCAGAAAGAGAAGTTATATGAACCTCTTTGGTAGATCGTATTTCTTAGCAGAACAACAACAAAGATAACCAAATACATATATTTGAGACTATATATGCTGCACACTGCTAGAACAAGCTATGTCTTCACAATTCACATCCCTATTTTTCTAGTTTATACTGATCTTACTGCAACTTTTCATCATTCTAAGGCAGTCTGAAAAGCAACTTCAAACCTTAATAGTGTGTAGTGACATTCATCAAAAAACACAATCTCCCAGCAGTGGTCAACCTCGTTGTAGATGGGGGCTAACTCAGTTTATAAGAGCTATGAATACATAACATTCTGCTCTTAAAATTAGTTAAGTCCTACTGACATCAAACAAAAATTACCTCCAGGCAACCTTAAAACATTTTGAAGCTACAGAAGTCCAGAATACAACTCCAGAACTGGGTACTATGGAGATAAGAATTATGAGAATACGTAAATGGAAAGTCAGAGGGGTAAATACTAAACTTTTATACATGAAGAGAAATTTTAAAATTAATATATTAATCCTGATATCACCCTCATCAAAAAAACATTTAACACAAGCTAAAAAGTTGTCATTTGTCTCAAAATCTACTGAGAGATCCTGACCATACAGTGATGTATTAGCAATGTGAGGTTATCATCAATGTGATGGCATACTGATTTAAATTAGTACAGATATTTACCCACAGAAATCTCAAAAAAAGCATGAGATAGTGGCTAATTTTCAGTACCTTTCAGTGTGATCTAATCCAATGGTATTTTCATGCTTAGAGGCCATATAGTAGACCTATCTGACTGTTTCTGAAATTATCTGAACACAATGTTCAGTCAAAAACATTTATAAAAATGCTCCCTTTAAACTCAGCCTTTACAGGAAAAAAAAAAAAAATCTTGTTCCTGAAGGAAATTATTAAATAAGCTATTAAAAAAAGAAAAAGACTACTGATTGGTGTGAATCACCATCTGATCACATGAACTAAACAGCGCATGTCTTCCACACAGGTCCACAATGCCTGAAGCAAGCTTTTCAATCCTCTAAACCAATGGTACTCCTTTCCACAATTCCTTAACTAAAATTTTCTAAACGACAGTAGGTATTAAGATTCTCAATCAACTTCTTGATCAGAAGGCTGTCATATCATATTGTATCACGAGGCTGTCACTCTTAAGGCGCTACAGAGCAATGTTTCAGCAAAGAATCTTGCTCTGCAGTAACAGCATGTTAGTAATACCTTCCTTCAGACTGAGGATATCCCAGTGTTGCAAAGGTCATAGAATACCCTATTACCAGATGTTCAGAATATTCCACTTTAAACACCGACAGCATGACATTACCTAATGCTTTACAATATGTAAAACCAAGGGCAAGCAGACAACCGAAGACACCAAGTGTAGTCTAGGGTAAAAGCATTACCAGCCTAACAACATACTGTCCACATTTGCCACTGTAGTATCAGGAACCAGAGAGATTGCCATGCTCTGGTCCATAGTCCACAAACACACCTCACCTTTTCAGAGCTGCATGGAGGAGTTTCTTCCTTTAGCCATGTAGTTGACGTCATGACTCCTGCTTCTACTCGCCCTTCCCTCTAAAACAATCAAGAATGAACAGAATAAAAACTGTATCTGTTCAAGTTAACGAAGGCAAGTCCAGAAAAAAAAGTTTTTATCTTTTTCTACAGAGATAGAAGCATCAGAAGTACAATGAGCGAAGTCGAGACTAAGACTTATATTTTGGCACTTACTGCTCTTTGATCCAACCCATAACCTGCAGGAAAAGTAACATACTGCATAAATTGGGAGGATCTTATGTGTATACTGTTTTAATGATTTTTCACTTTTTTTTCAAAGCAGACCTGCTACAGTGTTCATATTACATACCATGTTTTAATTTAGAGAACTTAAGTTTAATATCCCCAAAGCATGTGTTATTACATCACATTAGTCTTTTCGCTATGCTGTCTTTACACTGCTATATCACATTCCCCAGCCTCCTCCTAGTATAGGCAAAAATACCAAAAGGAAGGATGGAAAGAAATAAAAGGGCAGGACTTCACACCTCCAGGATGTCTTTGGTAAGACAGGATCCTTGAGTCCTAAGTTTGAAAAGATTATGGATCCCAAAAAGCTCTCCTTGATGTTCCTTTGATCCTTGCACTGCCTCAAAATACCGCTTGGCATTTTCGCTTCCAACCACCGCACAGTGAAGTTGCTAAAACAGAACAACACAAGGTATTTCAGAAGTGTTTGCTCCAACAACATGTCAGAATTTCCTGGCATCCAAATTGTATACACAGCTTTAGTTGGAGCAGGCAGAAATTCCTAAGGGAGGATAACCCTGGCAGATGGAGGTATAATCGATGGGGGTATACTATGAACCTGCTTGGTTTTATGAACAAAAGACATACAAATATTTCAAGTCTTTCACTTCATTGCTGTCTAGTATCAGATACCCACTACGCACACTACTGACACTCCTCTGTATCTTGACTGCTCATCCTTCCTCAGTATTACATTCTTACTATTTTTTCATAGGCCTTCGCATTGCATGCTTACTTGGTAAGGACTAAATAAAAGCCACAAGATTACTCCTACTGATCTCTGAATATTTTAATTATCATGTACTCTTGCTAAGCAGATTGAACGGAACTGACAATCTTCCAGGTGAGGAGGAAAGACAAGTAAATAGTTTGTCAAGCAGAATTATAACGTTTTCAAAGCCAGGCAGGTTTAGCTGCATTCCAATGACTGCAAATTTTCAATACTTACATAATTAGTATATTTGACTTTAAGTGGAAGAATGTCAAAGTCATGGTTTTATGGATATCAGACTTGTAGTATTTTTTGTAACTGTAAGCAGTTGGTAGTTGTTCCATTCTATTCACTTCCAGTTCTAGCACTGAATAGTCACTGTCCTAGACAGGACATCTCTTGAATTATGTAGGCCAATAACTATATAGTCAATTCTAGTTCAACTTTACGCAGTTTACTCTTTCTTGAATTACGCATGGTATTCACAAAAAGTATACTTTGTGATACATATATAACTTATTCAGATTTCTATTATGTTAGATTTCAATGTTAACTTTCAATGTTCAGATTCTTTAATCACATACAGCTAGGTCAGGCAACCAAACACCGCTAATAAAAAAAATTGAGCAATTTTAGAATCTAATAGATCCCTCAGTAAGAACACATTACAAACGTGATAAACCACTCTCACATAAGTTCATTTCATGAAAAGGATGGATGACAGCATTTAGTTCTGAGAGCATATTTATAGTTCACCAAAAGCCACACATCCACATACACTCAAGGTTTCTGAATTTTCAACAGCAGATAAAGTCATCTTCTTTACAACTTCCTGAAAGTTTTCTAACTGTGCTCAAGTGTCAGTAGCAGAGAATGCAGTTCAAGTGTAGAATTAAAAAAAAATAAAATAATCCCCTATTTACAAATACTCTGTTTATTGCTTCTTACTTGACTTGAAAAACACAAGTCAACTTGGAAAAAAAAACAAACCACAAACAAATGAGAGTCTTTCAAGAAGTTTTATACATGCTTTCTGGAAACTCTAACAGATAACATTATCCAGGTCTTCTTTATCTATAAGATCACGAACTCCAAAGACCTCTGTGAAGCATGACACTCTCCTTCAGGATTTTAGTGAACGTAGTTGGTCGTAATTTGCTATTGGTCATTTTGTTAGAGACCTCTTCTACTGATACTTGCTATTGAAATGGATCCTTGAAAGTACTTTGCACGAGAGAAACTTTGGAACAGGATGCTCTCTGAGCTTTTCCATGAATGCGGATATGAAGAATAAATCAAGTGGGTTTTTTTTGCAACGAATGCTCTTTTAAATCTCACTAAAGTAATGCCTATAGAGCAATACAATTCCTGCCTCTGATGTGTTCCAAAAACTACATTCATGAGCTTTTACGCTTTTAGACCACTGTCCTTCAAAAGTAGTTTTTGGACTTAGTTGTGTTTTATATTTAACTCTCTTCATAAGTATATGATTTCAACTATGAATACAATGTCTTCTTCATTTTGAGCTTCTGAAACAGTCTCTGAAAATTGCCCAATTACTTATAAGCACCTCAGCCCATCACCTACTACTTTTAATTTCTTCTTAACACGTTTCCTCTTTTTTTTATTTAGATCATTTTGTCAAAATTAAACATAACTAATTTTTTTTTTTTTGCTTCTACAAAACATTGAATTTAAGTGAGATAAATTCACTCGTACACTTTTGAAAGTAACACTTCGAAGCAGGTCATACACATTATGGAAAGCAGTTGAAGATTTGATCTTCCAGCTGTGGGGTTTCTGACTATCTGCTCTGTGAAATCAGATACAATGTCCAAATACTTGATCTTAGAACCTTATCTGTCTCTTACTTAAGTCTGTATGACGATAATGACAATCTATTCCTGTATTTTCCACTCACTTAGCCTCCAACCTCCTCCTTGTAAATAACCCAGCTACAAGAGCTTATCACTGAAGACTCAATACCAAATTTTTCATATTTATGGCCAAAATCTGACATTATTAAGTTAATTCATCAAATTTCATGCAGCTTTCTTTAATATATTGTATAACTTGCCCACTGAGGTGACTACTTTGCCTTTTCTATGTAATGCATTCTTCAGGACAACTGTATCGCACTGATTTTCTTCCTCTCTCCAAGTTTATAAGCCTATAATGCCAGTATCTTAAATCAAAGCCAGTCATCCCATTTCTTAAATTGAAACTTCTGTTCAGAAAAATACGTCCATATTTCATCTAGTTTCTCATTATTCTGCAGCCTGCTCTTTATTGTTCATGTCTGAGTTTGCTTATTTTTTGTTTTAATTCTGATCTCATCAGGAACCAGTTGCTAGATTATGTGTTCCTCAAACCACACACTTTGGTTTTCCCACTCTCAGGTTTTTAAACTTATCAGTGCAAGTCGCAAAATTTAGAGAGAGCAACTGTTTCATGTTGAGTATTCTGGCAGACAACATCACTTATCTTCATAACAGCAGCAGCTACAAGCTGTTTCATCCTCCTTTTATAAGCAAGTTTTTAAAGGTAGGAGAGTAGCAATGTCTTCTTGCTTTTCAACTATAGCATCAGCACGATTTCCGCTTTCTTTCTCCAAAATTTAAATTCTGCCTGAATCAGTCTGCCACAAATACTAACTACAACTTCCACAGATATATTTTACATGTTTTTAAAATAAAATAGTTCCCTTCCCTGTGTAGCCTGATTAACGTATATGGCATAATATAACTGTCAAAAGTTACAGAAAAACGTGAATACAAAGATCGTTCTGGTTTGTTCTTTGACAACTGCTAAATGATGTATCTCAGATTATATGTTAAAGTAACAGCATATATCAACAGAACTGAGGTAAACTACAATTTTGCTATAGGCTAGCTTAGCTTTCAGTCATTGCAACAGCTAAAAAGAGCTCCCAATTTAAACAGTTTGTGAACTATACCTGTTTATAAACTTGTCGCAAGTACATCATCTCCTCCACAGTTCCCAAGGATATCAATCTAAACACTTTAACATCTCTGTGTTGGCCAATCCTGTAAGCTCTGCAAGGACAGGGGCATATTTAAAAAAACGTATTTTTTAACAGCAGAAAAATAAAAGAGTTCTTAAAGGCAGTAAAATAAATAAATTTTAAAACGTCATTCCAATAAAAAAAGGAGTACTCTAAATCATTTATGAGCTGGTTGGCTTTTGGTTTGTTTTGACTTTTCACTTTTCCAAATTTTCCTTGGTATTTCATTCTCTTTTCTTTTACTCTTATTTTTTCAAGTTTCTTCCTGGGCCTATCCAGCTGAAAAAGCTTTCTCTTCAATTTATCTCAGAAGGTGTGTCTCCCATCTCTTTTGAAAACACATCTTCCACAATGCTTTCTCAGTATGTTTTTCCCTCTGTCTCCATCTGCTCCAGCACAAGATATTCTCCTATTTGCATTATACAGGAGTCACATCGCAGATTACTTGGAGCAGTCTGTTCTTTCTTAACTTCATATAGCACTTTGCAAGTTAGGACATAATAAAAACAGCTAACAAACAGGCAGTGTTCTATCTAAACAGCAAATTCTGAGACTTCTAATACATTATATTTGAAAATTCAAGAGAGGCTGGACCAACTTATGGAAATGTGATCTTACAAGGATTCTTTAAAGACAGTCCCTTTTAACAACACACATTTTTGATACGCATATTGCTCTAGAACATGTGTACACAAACACCTCCTAGAAGTCAGAAAGGCACCTAAACTGGAATTACCTAATTGGACAGGATAACAGAAACAAGTTTATTTCTGCTTATGAAAATACGTAAATATAATGAATTTTGAAGGCTTCCAATATTCTTTACTTCAGCTATTCAAAAGTCTGTCCTGAATTCCAAGGGAAACATCCTATGATCAAAAAGCCTTGAAATAAAAATTCAGATTTCTGGAAATCCTCCAACGGCATAGTATTAGAGATGGAAGTGAGTGCTGCAAAGACACTAATCTCCACAAAACTGAAGCAGAAAATAATATAAATGTTTTTTTTTAAGGATTCTGGAATTCAAAACATCACTTGAACTAGGGTCAATTACAACGTACAAACACAGGAAAAATCCCATCCAGCAATACACACGCACAAACACACTTGTTCTAGAGATCACAAAAAGTCACAGTAAATATGGCTTTTGCTTTTTTTTTTTTTTTTTAATGAGCATGTGGCACCATCATAGTGCCACAAAAATAAAATGGAAAATAAGGCCACATAGGCCACAAAAATAAAATGGAAAATAAGTAGTAAAATTCAGGGTTAACAAGAACACCAAAGTTAAAAGATAATTTAGCTGGATGTTTCGTACTGTCTTGTGGACAAGCCAGACTACGTAGGAAATTTCTTCCCTTAGGAAAGTTTAGCTAGACAATTAGATTACAGGATCAAAGCAAAAGAAGAGTATAACATGGATCAGGTTCTGTATTTTGAGAGTGTACCTGTCAATAGCTTGAAGATCATTTGCTGGGTTCCACGTAGGATCAAACAGTATAACAACATTGGCACCAACAAAATTAAGACCCAGTCCACCAGCCCTAAAAAGAAAAATGAAAAAACAGAACTATTTGAAGTAAGAAAAGTAGAACAGTTTTTTTTTTTTCCAGTGTATTAGGTGCATATTAGCATTAAAAAAAAAGAGGACTATAGAGATACTGATAACAGTGGGATACAGCTTTGTGTTACTGTTAATAAGCACCAAGAACTTAAATAACCACTGCTGTAAAATGCAGTCATCTCACCCAAGTAGCGAAAAAATTGCAAACTGTATGACAAGCTGAGTCAATCAACTGCTACCACCTTACTATAGTAAAAGTCCTGACTGCTACTTCATACCCACGGAGTTCCAAGAACTATACTGAAATTCATAACCACTTTTATGCCAGTTAACACTATAGAAGCAGGAAAGCTACTGCTTAAATAAAAAGTCCGCATTAAGTTTTACTTCCTCTAATCCCAGAACACAGTTTTGACAGTAATGCCATGTAGTTTCCACTAAAACGGTCACAGCCTAGGGTAAGTCACATCAATAAGAACGAACAACTGTCACACGCATATTTGTAGAGCATGGAAGTCAACTGTTAAAGCTATAGTTGGCCACACAGCTGCATGTCAGCAACATTCACACTTGCCATTACAAGGAAAAAAGTCACTGTAAGAAAACTGTCTGCTGTGGAGGTAAGGAGTCACAGGGGTACCAGTTACATGGTCTTCAACATTCAACAGCTGTACTGGGCTTTCAGGTAAAGCCTGCAAGCCAGCAAAGAATTTGAGCACACACTTAATCTGAGGCAGCTAACTAACGCCCTTGCTGAATCTAACCAAACTGCTCAGTCACTTGGAGTTTGGCATACGCATAGCTGGATGATTTGATAGGAAAAAAAGTGAGGAAAACAGCATTTTTCATCCAGCTGCGAAACAGGCAAATACTGAAAATTCTTTTCAACTGGCTCAACTAGCATTCCTACAAGAAGTTCCTATATAAGCACATACCAAATACTATTATTAACTATTAAAACAATTATTTTCATTGACATAGACAGCATTGATTTGAAGTGTGGTTTTTTTTCTGAATGCAGTACCACAACATTGAAAAAGTCAATTTAATTTAATTTACTAAGCATCTGGTTTTAATAGATGACTTTATATTCAGCTTGTTTAAAGCAGTGGGAAAGGTAAAAAGTTTCCAGGGATGTGAATAAATGAAGACAGAAACCAAAAGCTTATGGAGGCCCACCACCTTTTGGTTTTCACGGAATCCTTGCTAACGTAAATACAGTTACGGCCTCTTCCTTCCAGGTGTGGTGTGGTGTTGGGTTAGTTAAATCTGGAATGGGAGAGGACATGGGAACCTGCCAATATTAACGGAGGTTTCCGGAGGATGAGCACTCCAAAGTTCGAAATGCTGAATAAAAATCTTTATATTTTTCAGAATACCTCACTGTATTTTGGTGTGTTTCTTTTTAGTGAGGACAGAATTCAGCCTCTCATCTAACCAAACCAACTCTGCAGTCAGACTGAAACATAAGTCAACATGTTTTTCCAAATGCTTTCTCATAAAAAATTGTAGTATTTGGAACTGAAATATGAATTAAACCTCAGTGCAAAGCCTTAAATGTCAGTAAACCAAATTGACTATGAAAATTAACTAAACAGGATACTTAGCTTTATAAAGATTTTAAGTTTCGATATTTTTAGGCATGTCACAAGAAAACAGATACAGCAAAACAGAAAAAAGAGTTGGTCCTATATTCTTCATGGACTGAATGAACGCAGTAGTTAGTTTGTGCATTGTAAAGAATATCTTCCATTTTAGGTATCATTTTGACCAGAGGTTGAAGTCATTATTGCAAGACAATCCATGCAAATTACTATAGTACAGCTCAAATGAAGCGCCTTGTATGAAATGTCTCTTAACAGTTCTCTTTCAAACAACAGTTTTAAAAAGACCACCTTATTTAAAACTGCATACCATGTTAAAAAAATGGCTTGGTTTTATATCCTGTCACTCAAAACTTAATACCAGTGTTCACAAATTACAAAACAGTATCACATTAGGAAAGTTCCCATGAAAGCAGTGACTACGTAATCCTATTTACTGAGGTACATTATTTATAGTTTAAGTTCTTTGTTTCAGTGAGATTTTGTGGCTGGGAGTTCTTTGAATGTGATCACATGCACACTAAAAATTTACAACACAGTTGTGAAGAATTTAAGTGAAACGAAGCCCTGAAAAAAGAAAAAGTAATGGACAGCAGTCCAGTAATGGACAGTAATTAAGAATGCTGCAGGTGGAATAGAAGTGCATACTGTAACCCTTCACAATAAAAACTGTCTAGAAATTTCTGCAACCATCATCTCTTCATCATCTAAGCACTTCTCTTTACATAAAGCATTATGGATAGCTATATGACTATGTGTGACACTAACTGCAAGACTTGAGGTTAAGCTACACACGGAGATTTTTATTTTTATTTTTATTTTTACTTTTATTTTTACTTTATTGTTCAAGGCTGTAGCTCTCAAAAAACTCACCAACCAATTCAAATCAGGATTTCCAAATGTCTATGGGCTATACATAAGAATTCCAGGCAGAAACAGTATTTTGCTGGTATAAAAAAAAAAACAGAGTATAAAACAGGAACATTGTAAATTTAACAGTTAAGTCATCAGCACTGTCTGCACTGTAACTCACTAATTTATATATAGGAGCTTCCTGTTTAAAATTTTACGTTAACTGTGTCAGTGGAATATAATGGCAAACGCAAGATCACTACGCGAGGAATTCATCCTTTGCAGAATGCATTTTTGCAGCCAAAAGACTGTGCAAGTATTTTCAGCGAAAATCAACATTTGGCTCTTCGAGCAATGGGACTTTCAAAACACATACAAGTTGACTACACAGAGCAGTCAGCCAAAAACTTCCCAGCAAGTACGAACAGAAGATTATGACCCAACTCTGTCAGCTTACTATGTGTTGAGAAATAACGAATATACTGTGAAGTCCTCAAGTCTGAAACCTGAGTAAGTGGAAGGATGAATCTCTGGTAGAGTAGAACTGGGATAAATCAATTTCTAATTTCCAAAGGATTACAAAATTAGAGCTGCTTCCATTACTGTATATCAAGCAAGCAAAAAGATAACTTTTGTTTCCTGTGACAGCTACACAAGAAATTGTACCTTCTGTTTTTCTTCGTAAACACTGGTTATATTGACTGCAATTCCATCATTGTTTGTTTCTTCCATTTACTCAGTAAGACGAGAAACACTAAGAAAAACAGAATCAAGACTCATTCCTACAGCAAGTGGAAATTTAAAATCAGGATGCAGAAGACCTGCTTGCTCAGATCTTAGCAATTCTCATAAAGCAGAGGAGAAAGGAAGGGAGGATGTCTTCAGACATTTTAAGAGGCTTCAGTCCACAGCAGTGTCTGTTTACTAACAGCCAAGACAACAACTCACTTCCTCAAAAAAGTAATCCCTCACAAGGTCATGAAGTAAAGTGCAGAGTAACCTATTTACTGAAGACTAGAAACGCAGAGTGAAACAGACTACAAATAAAATTTTCTTACATTGTAGATACAAGACATATGTTAATTTCTTGAATACTGTTGAACTCCCTTACGACTCTGATCCTATCTTCTGATTTTGTATTTCCATCAAGTCTTCGGTAATCTAGCCCAGATGCCATACAGTACTGTTCCAGTACATCTAGCAACTGGGTGGAAAAATAATAAAAAAAGATTAAGTGCTTAACATTATCTTTTTAATTAAACATGTTTCTCAAATATATTTTCTATAAATCAAGCCTTGAAACTCAGCTTTCCTCATTCTGATCTCAACATCCTCAACACTCTTCAGCTGTGATTCTACAGCTACATTAAGGACAAGGTGATTGATGTTGGTCTGCAGTGGTCTCACTCAGTCTTCCAACCCTGGCTGCCTGTCCTGCTTCTAAGTGATGCTGAGTCAGTTCAACCCAATAAACAGGCGGGCAACTTAAACAGTTTCCTACCATCTTAGTGAGTTACAATGACTTTAAGTATGGTAAATGAGCACCAGAGCCAGCACAGAGAAAGAAGCTGGTATGCTCAGCCAGAGTGCACAAGGACAAAGTGAAAGAGACTGCAGTAACCAGCAGCCAGTTTGGTCTTGAACGGTGTGAAGCACAGCCCAAGAAACATGAGCATTTTACTACTGTATCTAAATAGTAAAGTTGCAGTCTACCTTACAGTCACAAAATTATTAAAATCATTAAATATTGAAGACTGAACTGTCATTAACACTATTATTTTTTAGTATTTTTTACACTATCATTATGAATGTTTAACTAAAGAAAAGTGTATTACAGTTCACATCATTACAGGAAACACATTATTCCCAAACAAGAAAAATCAAGGATCAAGTCCCTTAAAAGCCAAGTGTGCATACAACTCTTGCTCCAATTAAACATTGTTTCCAGTTCAAACCAG
The DNA here is from genome assembly GCF_009769465.1 of Tauraco erythrolophus. NCBI lineage: Eukaryota > Metazoa > Chordata > Aves > Musophagiformes > Musophagidae > Tauraco > Tauraco erythrolophus. The sequence goes on from NC_141496.1 coordinate 76,926,307, forward strand.
CATAGTAAGTCTCAAGGCAGAAGTTTCATCACTGGTGATGGTCAAAAGCCAATAGAACAGAGGAAGTTTAACTCTTTCAGCGTCAACACAAGGGTTGTAAGATACTTCAGTCGTATTTTGCTGTTAAACTGCTCTAACTAAAGACCTAAGAGCTGAACTCAGTACAAACGACGTACACCTGAAGTAATGCAACAATTTTAAAGCTCTAAGGAAGGACAAAGAGCATTACATTTGTAATACATACATATGTTGAAACATAGGGTTTCAACATGCTTCTGGAGTATGGTACACTGTCCTTAGTATTTCCCATAGCACAGAGAGAAAGAAAATGTGGTTGACAGCTGTCACCTCAGTGCTTTAAGCTTCAGAACCTACTGCTGCAGCTAACTGACAAAATAAAAAGATCATATGGAGCTCACCTTTGTGGAAAAGGAGAAAAGAAGAACTTTATCCTTGTTTTTTCTGAAGTGATTTAAAAGCTGTTGAAGGACCTGTAAAGGAACCACAGAATACAAATTAAGAGATTTTTATCTGCAGGTCAGCTCACACACGCTTACTTCTGTCTTCAGCCTTTGAACAGGCTACACCATAATTAATTGTTTGCAAAGCCAAGCAGAGGGCTAACAAAAAATATTACTTTGGCACATCTATTTTGTTAGTAAGGGAGATGCTGAACCCATGCATTTTTCAGTGATCTACATGGAAGCCCTGCTATAAAAAGGCAATTATACTACTAACAAGTAAATTCAGAAGCTATTTGTGTCAGTGCATAGACTGCAACAAAACGTTACTCCTGCGAGAGCTCAGAATGGGAATTTCTGCATTTAGCATTGCACACAATTGCCCTGAAAGTTTTCTGTACTACATCTGAGTTTAGAACTTCTTGGAACTTGTCTTCTTAAAATAATCAGTGAGATGTATGCCCCTCCCCACTCCCACTCTCGTCTGTTGCTCTGTTTACTGTAGGATCCAGCTTCCCAGACTCTGCACAGACCTTGAAATGCCAATAATTCGCCCACACACAATGTTCTTCTGGTGGGGAAGCAAATAATCCAGAGTCTTGTGTATAACAGTGATACTGTTATTTTCAAAAGAAGCATGTCCACATCTGGCAAAGCCAGCTCTAGAGTACCATGCAGAAGCAATATACAAATGGGAAAGAGGAATTTTCTGTACCATATCTGTAGCTTCCTCCCACTGGGCAATAAATATTTAAAAATTATATTTACTCAGTGATAAATACATAAACTGTTAATAGACACTGATTTCTCTAAAAGTCTAACAAATCTTTGACAACCAAATAATGAGAAATGTTTATATTAAATTTGCGGTTCTGAATAGTATCTAGAATATAAAATAGTAATGCTACATCACTTATAAGCTCCTTTGTACATATTAGCCAGCCAGTTACAAGTGAAAACAAGGTACAAACAAGGTAATTTTTCCCTGGTTTCACTGTAGAACAACATATAAGCCAGGATTTATTTTACTGGAAAAAAAAAAAAATCCACAGGTAATTTTAGAAGAGCCAAATTACTTACATTTGCATTTCATTTAGTCACATTAAGAAAAAGAACAAAAACAGTGACTTGCTTTTAAAGTGGAAAGAATTTGGCTACTGTATTATTGTTGTTATTATTGAAGTATAGGTCAAATAATGAATTTCCTGTAAGAGAACATACAAACAAATCCACCTAGTCTGTTTAAATAAAATGAATCAATGTCATGCCCTTTGGGATTTTAGGTGTTCTGGAGTAAAGAACAGCTCTGATGAACAGGGAAAAGCAACGAACAGTGTTGCATGAAAAGAGAAATTGATTCTATGCTTGCACACCGAAGTATTAACCTGAAAGCTGTTACTCTGAAAAATACTTGATCACACTTAAGCAAAAGTAACATGCTCTTTGTAAGAGTTCACATGGATTTAAATTCTTATGCCCCTATTACTACACACTGTGAGTTGTCCAACTGTGCTGAAATTTTACCTCTCCCATCTGAGAATACCTTGTTTGTATACAGATGTCCAAGCCAGCCTAGAGCATTTGTAAGCATTCCATGCCTACCTGGCTTATTAACAGTGGAAGTTACTATTCTTTGCAAAGTGCTCTGATAGACTTTCCATTTTCTTACTGAAATAACAACAATATACCAGGCAAAATAAAATCAATCCCATATAGTTATTCCTACATGCGCAGGTTTTGGCTAGGGTACAGTTAATTTTCATCATAGTAGCTAGTATGGGGCCTGTTTTGGATTTGTGCTGGAAACAGTGTTGATAATACAGGGATGTTTCAGTCACTGCTGAGCAGTGCTTACACAGAGTCAGGGCCTTTTCTGCTTCTCACCCCACCCCACCAGCGAGCAGGCTGGGGGTGCACAGGGAGTGGGGAGAGGACAGAGCTGGGACAGCTGACTCCAACTGACCAAAGGGATATTCCATACCATAAGACATCATGCTCACCAATAAAAGCTGGGGGAAGAAGGAAGGTAGGGGATGTTTGGAGTGATGGTGTTTGTCTTCCAAACTAACAGCTATGCATGCTGGAGCCCTGCTCTCCTGGAGATGGCTGAACACCTGCCTGTCGATGGGAAGTGGTGAATGAATTCCTTGGTTTGCTTTCTCTGTGTGTGCAGCTTTGGCTTTACCTACCAAAATGTTTTTACCTCAACCCTCAAGTTCTCACTTTTACTCTTCCAATTCTCTCCCTCATCCCATCAAGGGGGAGCGAGCAAGTGGCTGTGTGGTGCTTAGTTGCTGTCTAGGGTTAAACTATGACACTAAGAGATTTATATTAAGAACAGAATTCCAGAACTCCACAAATGGATGTGGAAATATTATATGCATAGTTTAAAAAAAAAGTTATTTCAAGTGCCAGACACTTAATAGACCTTTCCACTTAGAAAGCATATAGAGTCTCTCTAAGCCAGAATTTTAACAAAATTGTACAAATAACCAGTTACTGTAGGCTTTTAAAACTACCTTAATTTTTCTTACTTCTTTTCCAAGCAGTCCCCAATTGCGTGAACAATCTCCAATTTTTGTGTTTAAAACACAATGGAATCACTTGTTCTTACACTTTGCAGGTCCTCACTTTCTTACTTCATGATCGAAAAAGGATGGTTTCCACACACGGCAGCACGTTTCTTTCACTTCAGTTCTCACATATTCAACTATTCCAAGTTAAAAATCTAGGCATGAAATTAACCTTGCAATAGAAAGCATAAGCAATGTTTTCTGAAAACTGTTATGTTCTGCAGTATGATTGGAAACAAAGAGATAATTCCACAAAAATAGCTGAAGTGCAGGTCACACTACTTATTTCTCACCTCCCACCATACTGAGGACATACTAGTCACAGGTATACCATCAATGCTTATTCCTGTACATTTGGATTACAGGGACTTTTTCCAGGTTCCGGTTATAATCTGAAATACAGCAAACCTGGGGTGGCACTTTGTAAATGCTACAGCTTGCAAAACACGTAGAGATGACTACAGCCACAACACAAGACAGGACACAAACACCAATATGCCCCACTCTCACACATCCATTCAGGCAATTCTGGTTTTACTGGTGATGACAGGCACACTCCACAGTACGAAAAGCTATGTTTCCCTACTTGTTTTATCTCTGCTTGATGAGGGAACAGAAGGTACTTTAGCGGATAGGTTAACCTTTTCAACCCTTCAAAACAGTTACAGTTGCTTAGCTAATGAACTTCACTGACAAATCCCAGCCATTCTCTGGCCCTCAATAATTCAAATAAATGCCATAAACTTTTGTTTTGCAAATATGCTCATCTACGAAAGAATAATCATCTGTGCCAAAATTTCTGGGTAGCCTGTACTAAAGTTTAATTTAAAGGACTAAATAATACCTATTTAGTCTATACTACCAGGTGAAAATTACACAGGTATTTCAGTTAGTTTCCAGAATTTATTTATAGAACAGAAAATGTAAAGTATTACAGTGGAATAAGGCTATTAAAACCATTTTACTATAACTGGTCTAATTTTTTTCCTGAATAAACATGTTAAAAATATAAAGTTGTTTTCAAGCTCTAGTACCTGATGACTCTTCTCTCATTACTTTGTGATGGTAAGAAGACCTTCTAAATGGAATACCTTCTGAACAACTTTGTTTGCAGAGCATAAAAACCAAAATCACCCTAAAGAGCTTCTGTTTTAAAATTTAGAACAGAAAATAAAAGATTTAGACAATCTTTTCTTATAAGCCAAACATCCAATGCAAGCAGCAAGAGCAAAGAAAAAAAAAAAAAAAGAGTCACCACACCACCAAACACATATGAACCAATTTCTGGCATTATAATTATTCTGAAGTCAAATTTAATGGACTCAAAACCCACCATATTTTTCAATGATGGCTACTTGGCCCATAACATAAAACTTCTCCTTCCAGGCACAGAGGTATCATCACAAAGTTCAGAATATTCTGTTTATAGTAAGATATATTTCATGATTGTCATGGTTTAGGCCAATCCAGCAACTAAACTCCACACAGCCCCTCTCTCACTACTTCTCCAGTGAAGCGAGGAGGAGCAAAATACAATAAAAGGACCGAGGGTCAACATAAGAACAGAGAAGGAGCACCCACCAACCATGGTCCCAGGCAAAACAGACTCGGCTTTCTTAAAGCAAAGCAATTTATTAAGAGTTACTTTAAAGGACAAAGGGAAACAAAACCGGTTACTTGAGAAGATAAAGAGAAAACAAGGCCAGATCTTAAAAACAACACTTCCCCACCCCCTTTTCCTTTTCTTCCCGGCTCTACTTCCTCCCTCAGTGGCACAGGGGGACAGGGAATGGGGGAATGAAAGTCAGTTCATCCCATGTTGTTACTGCCGCTCCTTTTCTTGAAGGAGGAGGAGTCCTTGCACCCTTTTCCCTTGCTCCAGTGGATCCCCTACTCACGAGGAAAAATCCACAAACTTTTCCAGCATGAGTCCTACCCGCAGGATGCAATCCTTCCCCATTGGATTGCACCAGTGCGGGCTTTACCACAGTCTCGGATTCTTAGGGAGCTGTTGCCACTAGCTCCGGCGTGGGTCGTCCCACGGACTCCAGATGCATTTCTACCTTGTTGTGCGTCCCATGCTTCACGACTATCTTCAGGCCTAGGAATCTCTTCTCCGACATGGGCTTCTCCACGGGCTGCAAGCGGGTCCCTGCTCCACCGAGTCTGTCCTGGCTGTAGGGGGGCCACGGCCGTCTCACCACCGGTTGCAGGGGAAACAGCTCCAGCACACCTCGTCCCGTTCCATCTTCACTGACCTGGCGTCGGTGTGGCCATTTCTCTCAGATTTCAGTCCTCTCTGGGTGAACTCGGCCCAGCGGGCACCCCAGGAGAGGGGCGCTCCCCGAGTTTCCCAAGCGGCTCTGCCGTCGCCATTCTCAGCAAGGGTAGCCTCCGGCTGGGAGCCAGGGAGCGGGAGCAGTGCTCTCCTCCCTTCTCTCATTGCTCCTGGGCAAAGCACCTTTTCCAGTTCCTTTGTCCCAACTTAAATAGGGCAATTTGCAGAGGTGCCGATTGGCTCAACCCCGAGGAGGATGGGAGTCCAATCTGGTGGCCAGAACCGGGTCTGACCCGGTTCCAAAACCAGGGAAGTCACAGGGAGCAACTCCCCTCTCCTGCCACCCGCCCGCCCCCCCGCCATCAAACCATCACAATGATCCGACACAAAATTCAAGTTCCCCTTAAAAGAGAAAGTAGATCAATTTCCCTCAAAGCAAGCAATTCTTTCAATAATTCTGAGATAAATTCTATCCAGTTTGCAATGGACTGAAATAGACATTACAGACTTCTAAAATAAAGCATCATATACACAAAACTATAGGTCACCAACAGTAGAAAAATATTCCATAAATCTACCGGGCTGTCATAAATGCAGCATTTGAAAATGCTTCTGTTTCATTATTAATAAAGTGAGAAACAAACCACACAAGGAAACCCCTCATAAGAATATCATATCATAGTTTCTTATGTTAGAAGAAAGGAAGGTCCGTATGGCTTTTTATCTTTGCCTACTACTGCACTGTAGTCTCTGAGACGACTTTTTTAAAAGGTTGGAGTAATAAAATATTGTCGTGGTTTAGTCCAGCCAGCAGCTAAGCTACCGTGTGGTGCTCGCTCACTCCTCCTGCCCCACTCCCCGTGGGGCGGAGAGGAGAAAAATGTACCAGAAGGCCTGAGGGTTGAGAGAAGAACAGGGAAGGATCACCTATCAACCATGGTCCCTAGGAAAACAGACTTGGCTTGGGGACAAATCAATTTAATTCATTAACGGTTCATTCAGAGAGGATAAAGAGAAACAAAAGCTAGATCTTAAAAACACCTTCCCCCCACTCCTCTCTTCCTCCCAGCTCCACCTCCTCCCCCGGTGGCAAAAGGGGACAGGGAATGAGAGAGAGACTGAAGGTCATTCGTAACACACTGTTTCTGCTGCTCCTTCCGCAAAGGGGGAGGATTCTTTACACTCTTTCCAGGGCCTCTCCTCATGTAAAATAGTCCATAGACTTTCTCTGATGTGAGTTCTTCTTGCAGGATGCAATCCTTACCCAGCAGATTGCTCTAGCGTGGGCTTTTCCCACAGAGTCACAGTTTCTTAGAGCACAGCCACCTGCTCCAGTGTGGGGTCCTACACTGACTTCTGATGCATCTCTGCTTCATCAACAGTTCCCAGCAGTGTGGGGGTCCTTTCCATGGAAACAATTCTCTATGACCTTCTTTAGGCACAGGCATCTCTGCTCCAGCATAAGCCTCTCCATGGGCTGCAGGTGGATCTCTGCTCCACCGTTCATCGCCACGGGTGGCAGAGGGGCCCCCTGCCGTCTCACCACAGGGGAATCCCAGCTCTGGCACACCTCCTCCCGCTCCATCTTCACTGACATTGGTGTCTGCATAGCCATTTCTCTCAGATCTTAATCCTCTCTCCACTGCCGCCACGCTGGGCCCAACCAGCTTGACAAACATCAGCAGACCCATCAGGACTAACTTCGCCCAGCGGGCACTCCAGGAGCAGGGTGCTTTGGAACTCTTCAGGCTGCACTGCTGCAGTCATCTCCAGTTGAGAGGTAGCAGCCCAGTGTGGTCAACCACCAGCTCAAGAGGCCAGGGGATCCAGCCCACCGCCTCCTCTCTCTTCACTTTAGGTCCAGCGCAATTCAGGTTCCTTTGTCCCCATCTTAAACATGGCATTCGCAGAGGTGCTGGCTGGCTCCGCCCTGGCCTGAGGGGACAGGAAGTCCAACCTTGCCAGAAACTGGTCTGACTGGTTTTGGAGCCCTGGAAGCTTCTTACAGGGGCTCTCTCTGCAGCCCGTCCCCTGCTACCAAAACCTCATCAAATAAACCCAGCACAAATGTTCTGTGAAAGACTTACAGTAATTTTTTTAAATTTCCTTTCTTACTTTTCTACAGAAATTTATATTGTGCCTAACTCTCATCTACCAAACATACTGATGAAATATTTTTCAGTATAATTATTACTTCACAAACACAAGCTTGGATTTTAAAATTCAATTTTCCATGACACACACTGCACATTTTTTTTAAAAAAAAGGAAATTCATCATACCAAGGGTCTTCTCAAGAAGATGTGCTTATTTATGGTTTGGGGTTTGTTTTTCTGGGAAGGCTGTGGGATTTTTTGTCTTGTTTTTGTTTTGTTTTGGGTTTTTTGCAGTTACCTACACAATCTATACAAAAAATACCTAGAAACACAGGAATACAGATCAGTACAGACTGATAACAAGCTTAAACATCAGAAACTAAATAAAAAGCACAATCAAGAAAGTCTCCAGTACCATAAAGACAAGCATTAGATTATTCACTAACAATAAAAAAAAAAACACAAAACAAGAGGAGTCATCACTACGCTAGTAGCTCATTATTTCTCACTTTGTTCTACCTGGGGGTTGGACTTGATGACCTTTAAAGGTCCTCTCCAACTCACACTATTCTATGATTCTACTTACATTTGGGCGATTTACGAGATATGTAAACTGGCCTGGCACTTATCTTCTGGTAGCTCAGAGATTCATTTTTCTAACCACGCGGACCTCTCAATGTCAAAAGTAAACATTCAACCTGCCTGACATCTCATCAGTATCAAGCCATCAGCACAAGCTCAGTATACTTAGAGATCACAGCATCTGCTCTCTTGCCACCTCGATTACGCTCTTACTCTGGCACTGCAATAGCAGAACCATCTTCTTTACCACCCAAGGCCACTGTACACAAGTATGAGAAGGGCCTTACTGCTACCAGCCAAGGCTACACCCCACCCACGCAGCCACAGCCAGTGGCACCCCTAAGAGCACGCTGCAGTCTATGCCATCACAGAAACAACTTTGACCTAGTGCCGTGGTTTGAAACAGATTCCTCCCAACAGGCAGCTCAGTACGCTGCAGACTTCAAAGGCAGATAATGTTAGAACCTCTGCCTTAACTCAGGCATTTTTGCTTGCCTGTGTTGTTCACTAGAGTGTCAAAAAACACATAATGAGGATGTCATGAGGCAGTGCTGGAGTGAAGTATATAATAGCACCAAGAGAAAAATTTCTAGAGAAAGCAGAATTAGTTTTAACCAATAAAAGAGCAGCTTCAAAAGCACCACTGAAGATCATGTCATGGTTTTTACAGGTATGCATTAAATGTTTGCTGGTGGCTAATTTTAACAATAAAGTTGACTTTCAAGAGATAATGAAGTGTATATAACAAAGGTAATATGCAGTCCTCTCACATGTATGTAATATCAGGAAATAAAGATGTTGCTTGCGTAATAACAAATCAATAAAGTGATAACAATCATTACTCTTACAAAAAACGTGGCCTGGCCACTTCCTTCCTCCAGTGAACAGACAGAGAAAAAAATATAATACACTCCATTCTGCATAGCTTCTCACCCTCCAGTTACTCTTAGCTCAGAACACTTCTAAATCTAATATGGTTTTCTTTTTAATTAGCTACATTAGACATCTTTTTCAGTTATTCATTCAGTTGCCCTCCGAAACCAGTTTCTGAGGTTAGAGGTTTTACAGGTTTACACTAAACACACTTATTTTGTTCATCTTTAGCCTGGCTCCCTGGCTCCGCTCCTTGACGGAGCTCCTTGAGCTCCTTTAGCTCCCACTCCCTGACTCATTTCATGTCCAAAGGGTTAGAAAAGACAGTAAACACTCAGTACATCTTCTCCAGTTTCATGTTACTCATGACTGTCTCTCTCACATTCATGCCAAGACATTTTTTCCAGGATGGACAGTCCCAGCGTACTTGGTTGTTTCTGTGCCACAGCACTGATCACCTTTGTGGCCCTTCTCTGAACCTTTTCAAGGTCTAACACATGATTTTTGAGAGGAGGGACTGGAACTACCCACAATATTGAAGGTGCTCATAAATCATTACGTCCATAAGGATTTTGTTCTTCTTCTTCCTCAAACATTTCTGACTGCCACTGAGCCGATGGTTTCATAGAACTATCTGTCATAGTATTGTGACCCCAACCCCCTTGACCACAAGGTTCATTTCTGTGAACATCACTAAATATGCAAAGCTAACGTCTTAGGACATCATAGCATCACGGATCAGATCACTCTTATGCAGTCTTTGCCCAGAGGCACCTGGATCCAAGACAGGAGACCTCTGCTGTGGAACCACCACATAAACAGAACGATTAAAAAAACCATAATTATTAAGTGTACATTTTCTTATATCCATAGACTACAGCTGCAGATCTGTTCTCAATACTAATTTTTCCTCTAAAGAATACGTTTACCTTCATTTTTCCACTGTACTTTGGATCTGAAATTGTTTCAAATGCTGCATCTTTGCTTAACTGCACAAAATCTGGGAAGCTGGAAAATACCTGGCTGCACACCCGTTTGATATGTGCTTCCTGGAAGAAAAGCAGAAAGTTTGAATAGGCGTTAAAAGTTAGAGCTACATTGGGATATCAGCAAGCTACACAAGGAGTTAAACAGGTTGAAAAAGGCAATCTGCCACAGTAACTCAAGCAGAAAGAATCACGTGTTTTTATTCGGTTCACTACAGAAGTGCCGGATAAAACATCTCCTGTGTTTTTTTGGTTTGCTTCATCTAAAAAAGAAAGAACAACCTCATCTGAAACCATGGATTCCAGTTCCTAGAGTAACAGACGCCCAAAATCTCTTCTCCTGGGCAGAGACTGCAATAAGACTGGCCAGAATTGTAAATTTCAAGAATATGATTGGTTCGAGGTTTGCATTACCCAACAGTCATGTATCAGCATTTCTCTTGATGCTCTGGCATGATAAGCCAATATGGAAAAAATTACATATTGTTCCACTGATATGATAAAAAACAATACAGGAAATGCATTTAAACCGTTCAAAACCCACATTAAAGCTCCACTGCTAGAATCTGAGTAGCTCTGTGTGACCACACACATTATTTTCCAGAGGAGCAGAAAAGATCTCATCTCTCACCTAAGAATAACACATGTGATGGACTTTAGCATTAAAGGTAAGAAACACTACAAAATATCATTTTTTTCAGTAGGTTAATAATTATGTATGTTGTAAAAGATATTAAGTCTCAAAATACTCACCTAACTGTTATTTCAGTGGCTATTTAAACTCTCAAATGTTATTCCAACAAAAACTACATACACAATATAAAAAGAACCTCCCCTGAAAACATCTGGGTATTTACTGCGTATAAGGCCCTCGACACTAACAGTAACATTTCCTAAAAAGCAAATTTGCCTGAATGGAACAAATTTGCCAAAATTAGCTAGAATTTTCTTATTTCCATTTCCCTGTGGCTTCTGAAAGGAAGTTGTAACATCTCTAAATCCCTTTGCTTATTGTTGGATCTTAAGGATCACATACAAGCACTTTTAAAAACTCTGTCATTTGTGGATCTTCTAGGTTACTTGCCACAGTAACAAGATAAACTGATACTCTTCTCTCATTGAGCATTTTCTACTAAAACATGCTTCTTTTTATTCAAAGAAGCTCAGCTCTGAATATGAAGTACTAGAGATAAAAACCATTCTAATTGCTTATTTATTTATTTGCACAAAGACATTTAAAAATAAAATACTTGTTTTTCTTACTGGGCACTTGTCAGAAACGCAACAGAACTACAAGAAATCACTAAAAACTACTCTTTCCCCTAAAGCTCTCCAATATTTCTATAACCCTTATTATCAGATATGCATCAACTAACTGAACATACTGTTGTGTAACATCTGTATCTATTAAATAAGGGATACATTCTGAATTACTGAATGAAAAAGGAATTCTGCAAAATATCTTAATTTCAGTTAGTTGAGACTTAAAAAGGAAGCCAGCAGCAATTTTCAAGAATTTTCATCCTATTTTCCACAATGGGATGAAATTTTCCACAATACTTCTGAAGCTAACCTGCTGCTTGCTAGTGTTGTCCGTCTGCAGTAGTGCAGCATGATTTGAAACCTTCTGCAGGATTGTCAGGTAACTGAAGCGCAGTGATTTAATGGTTTCACCATGAGCATTTACCTACAAAAAAAAAAAAAGAAAGAATATTAAGAACGTTTAAGCAAACAAATACTCCTGCAAATAAGAAATAATTTTATTTAAGTGCTATTCTTGCAAGGTTTAATGCATTAGTGATTCTAAGTAGCACTATAATCAATCCCAGTAAGATACATACTGTATGCTGAACAAAAATGCAGGAAAATTTCTTTTCTCTTAGCTTTGTGATCCCATTGATAGAAAACATCATCTCAAAAAGAGAAAAAACCCACAGCTATGTTCATAGTTTGCTAAACATTTCAGATATTGTGATATCTGCAGAAATTACTAAGATAACCAAGAATTCCTTGTTAGACAAAAAGACAGTAACTTTAAAACTGATTTAAATGTAAATCAAATCAGAGCTGTTTGAATAACTCTTACCCTACAGCTGCTAGCTTTATACATTTCTGCTGTAGAGAAAAGTAAAGTTTTATAAACAGCTCACGTAACATAATTCAAGCAACTTCAAACATTCTACAGTGCAGCAGCAGCAAGAGCATCAGCTATATTTCTGGTTATGGTTGGCCGATTTGATCAAGATTCGTTTTCCTTTCCCTTCTCAAGTTACTAAATTTCATGGTTAACTTTGGAACAGCCCATAAGAGCACTTAAGTACCTGCAGGCATGCCTAATGCCCTTTGTGAATTAAGTTCAACAGCATTTTACTTTTTTCTACAAAACATCATGAGAAACAGAAGCCTGCAAACAAGTAACGAACACCACTATCCATGGAATATTAAACAGGCTGATAGAGGGATTGTTTTTAAAGAAAGATGCTACATCCTTTGAAAAAAAAACCAAAACCAAACGCAAAACAACGAACAACGCACTACACAAGAATCAAAACAGCCCAGATAGAAAATAGGGAGAAGCAAGTATGAGACACATGCTTTTAAATGTTAGAGAGACATGCTTAATCTGAACCTACTGAGTGATATATACAGAAGAAATACAAAGCTAGACTAATTGAGTGTTAATGAAATCCAGAGACGACAGAAGAAATTTACAGAGCTATTACTCGTGAACAAAGTTCTGCTTGTGCTCTGTGGCTTCTGTCAGGAGTCCTCCCTTCAATGAAGCAAAGCAAAGTGCATGTTTAGTGGCACAGAAAGACACAATCCAACTGCAGTTACAAACAACACAGGCAAAGCCCAGATAACCTGCTGGGTCCAAGATGCCTCTGATCTGCAGCTCCTGCACCGACCGCCTGAGGTGTATAGGAGCAGCACGCCTGACATACTGAACATCCCAGTGCAAGATCCTTGCCAACATCGACCGTTTTACAGGTGCACTTACTAATTCTACAAACCCAGAATTTACTGAATAAATAACAACCATCTGCTCACAGCATGCAAAGCACCTTTGCTGTAATCCCCAAGTGCCTAACTCCATCATTCTCGTGAAGCAACCACCCATGTTTCCTGTTGGTATTTCCCAAACAGATGGCCTACAATCATGCAGCCATCTCAATCAGCTCTTCATCAGCGGAAAGTCTCTTACGAAAAACCTTTCTACCACTCAAACCAGAAAGACTATGTTCTAAAATCCAAATGGTGCAAGATCTTACCTTGTAACAACAATTCTTCCTTTTACGACCGCTGTTGCAGGTACAGGGCTCTCCTGCTTGTAACACTAAGCTTACATCCTCCGTCTCTAGCACAGCCTGGTACACCGCTTTCTGGAATTCGGTCAGGGAACAGTACACCATCTGCCAAAGACAGAAAACCCCCAAAACACAATTATTTGCAGCATACAATGAAAAGCAAAGAACACTGCATCAAAAAATGTAAAATATTGAAAATAAGGTAGAAAATAAGAATATATTTGCTTAAATAGTTACACGAAATTATTCTACCACCAAATGAAAAAATCTGGATCTTGACACTAAAATAGTATGAAATTATAGCCAAAATGTATGTATAGTTATTTTTCCCCTCCCCAAAATTCTACAAAAAGTATCTATACCAAGCTAAAACAACCTGGTGTTAGTTTTCCATAAACCTTTCAGTATGGCTTTTGTGGAGGGATAGGAGGAGGAGGAGGAAAAGTGAGAGAAATAAATGCGTAATCGTAATTAAGGATTCCCCTCTGCTTTGCCAGTTGCTTAATTTACCCTTTCTTTCCTTCTTTTAGGCACTAGCTGTTGTATGGTACTACCACAGGCAGGACAAACAGAGTAAGCAATGAGAAGGCAAGGATCTGCACAGTGCTATGGTCAAAACTCTTATCCCTCTTCTTAGAGACCATGGGTGGCATCTCCATGACATCTTTAGTCTTAAGCAGCGGGAGACAGAAATCCCAAGATCATTCCTTAACCTAGGCCACCCACACAGCAGCAGCACCATGCTGAGCTATAATAATACAGCAGTAACTTGAACATATACTCACATTAACAAGAGAATGAAAACCTGCTAGATTTAGAAAAGCAACTGACTGACATTTGTGTTAATCTTTCCTTCAGAAGACAGTTTAGATGACGTTATTATACACTAAGGATGAAGAATAAATACCACATTCTGATAACAAAACCAGCTGAAAACTAATGTGTTCGTCTACTTAGAAGGAAAGCACAAATATATCTAATAAAAATTTATCAGAACTCTTAGCTATAGCCCTACGTATCATCACTTTACATAATGTTTACAATACCACTAGATTACCAGGATTACAGACCTATGGACAACCAGCTTTAGGTTTGGGGTTTTTCTTCTACTTAGTAATCAAAAATGAGAGAGTTAAAAATGAAAAGTATACTGTTCTATGTACAAAGTGTCAAGCTGCAAATTCAGAAGTCCTACACAGAATTTCAAGAGATTTACATACATTGCATTGGGTTTGCACAGATAAACACAAAAGTGCACATAAAATAGATGTGTAAATCACTAGTCAAAAGTCTAGCTGAGCATTTTCATGCTTGATTAACTCCATTTCAACATGCAGTAATAGTAATTATGTGAACAAAGCACACTACTGCATGTTTTTTCCAAGGCTCTGGATTCTTCTTAAATTCCTAAGTCCAAAAGAAAACCATAAACTACTAAAGGCATGATGAAAGAGAAAAAAATACAACAACAACAACGAAGGGGAGATATATATTCATTAGCATTGCATTTGAAATGCGCAGGTGCTCTTACCCTGTCCTCCTTTTTTGGCAGCTGATGACTGATAAGCGCTTTGGTACGTCTCAGAAACCAGCCAGACATTTTCCTTGCGAGCTTCTCCATGGCTTTACGACCTGTTGCTAGCTCTCTTTTAGTTGCAGTGTGCCTCTGGCCATGCTCCACCGGATCAGAAAACTTCTTCTCAAAATGTAGCCTGCTACCCAAAAGTCCTGGTACAGCCCTATTAATAAAAAAACAAAAGGGAGTGTGTGTGTAGGTAGGTGTGTTCAAAGCAATACAGTATTTTCTTTGCTCCAAGCAGTCTATCCTTTTCCATTGATTCAAAGTGTATCATAAACTGTTTCTAGCTAAAAGCAAGAGATCTTAAATTAATAAGCACTAGAGAAATTAATAAAACTTGTGTTTATAAATAGAAACATATACTACCTCCAGACATGCCATTTTTTAGTTTACTTACTGTGATCCCCAAATGTCAAGGAAAGGATTGCCATCTCCAGAAAAAGTAAAGCTCAGCAGAGCAACAGAAGTCACAAGTAGACAGTCTTTAAACCACAAGGCTGCTACTGTTCAGAAGTCTAAACTGTTTCAATTTTTACTGTTTTTATTAAAATCAGGTTATGCACATACTGCAATTTACTAAATAAAATCTTAAGAAACCCAAAAGAAAAAAGAATTTAGTAATCATTGGCAGTACTACATACAGGAACAATCTATTAATATCAGCATAGCATGCAACACTAAGCTTACTGTTAGAGTATTTCTTTCCTGATATTACAATTCAGTCTGTATTTCCTTATATTTAAGGCACGTTTGCTTTGTTCCTCCTCTGTAAAGTACCCTCTGTAAGTCTTCTATGTTTAGATTTCTATCTAGGGTTATTTCCACCCCCGTGTCTCCATCAAAAGTATTTCTAGACAAGACTGTTGCTTTCCAAATACATGCACCTGTGCATTTTGAAAAACAGCAAAATATTATTACGTTCAACTTTCAAGTAAGTCAGAACGACCAGCGCATACTGGACACAGTAAAGGCACAACATTGCTCAAAACTGTGTAATGATTCTCAGCCTACTGCGTGGAGGAGAGACGAAGAATAAAATAGTGTCCTTAAAGAAAGCTAAACATAGGGTAAAAAAGAAAGTAATTTTAACCGCTTCCTAAATTCCTCAAAGCAGCCAGATGATAAAAGCAGCTCCAAATCTACTAAACAACAGCAAAATACACACTGCAGATGTATCTATCAGGAGCTTACCTCCAATACATCTATGGAAAAACATACACTCTCACAAAATATTCAGGGTTTTTGGGGGAAGGTTGTGGTTGTTGTTTTTTTGACCCAGATGGGCCCAAATGATCCAGCCCTGTCCCTGTCTCACTGCATAGTTAACATACAGAGGTGTTCAAACCATAAAAAAGATAAATTATTTACCAGTCCATAACACACCAAAGTTCCTTCATATTGTTTTGAAGAATGGTTCCAGTAAGACCTATGCGAACATTGCATTTTAATGACTTCATGGTTTGAGTTATTTGAGCCTTCGGATTCTTGATTCTATGTGCTTCATCCACTATCACAGCAGACCATTCTACACTGCAGATCAACAAGAAATATTGTATTAACTGAAAACTACTTATCCCATCATCCCACATACACATACAAAGTGAAGTCAGTCACACACGTAGCCAGCCGTGATTATTGTAAGACTTTTTGTAAAACTTTTTGGCTTTCCCATTTTACACTGTATTATGTGACTCAGTTTCTTTATATTCTGTTTGTTTAGTAAATTCAGTTGCCATAGTTGAGTATAATACCTAAACTATACAGACAAATAAACAAACTACTGTTAAATGTATCAAGTGTTTTCTGTGAAGAATGCAGCTTTCAATCTCTGAAGCACTCAATCCAGCACATCTCACCAGCACTAAACCCACTCATAAGTTAGAAAAATTAAATAAATCTGACGGTATACTATTGAACATGCTTAAAAATGCTTCATTTTTCCAACAAAAGCTATCCAGTGTAACAAGAAGCAGACTGAAAGCATTTCAATCTGCATGGTTTCCTACGTGAAAGCACTACTCAACTTTAATATCAATATGATACCAATATGGCAGAGGAGTTTTAATATTTTGTGATTTTGTGACTAGGAGGAACATACCTAGAAGCAGGGACAGAAAGATATTTTGCAGTCAGTTCAAGCATAAAACTTGGAGGTAGAATGACTTGTACACTGTGATACTAATTTAAGTCATTAAGTTGCTACAAAGAGATTTATTAACTTTATGAGATCACTTTTTATATATATATATATATATATAAATGAATACTTCAGAAAAGAAATCATGCTCACTTTGATCATACTCCGAGCAGCAAAAAAGCTGAAACAGACATGTTTAGAAGGAAACTTCTCTCCTGAGCAGGCTGCATTTAGTTAACTAATCTCAAGGCTGCTCTTGCGACGTTTTTGTTGCCTGCTAAATATTCATTCATATCTGAGTTCCTTACATTCCTAAAAATCTGCTAAAAATTGGAGTTCCTGAAAGAAGCCTAACAGATGACCATATGCTAGCTCCTGCAACTTAATCTCTCATTAGGCTGATTCACACGCATAACTGAGTCTATGTATTCTTGTTAGTGATAATTAAAGACCAGTTTTTGAGGCCAATCCATCATTCTAGCTAAGCAAGACACATCGCTTCTTCCAGCGCTAAGATCATGGGCCCATCCAGTCACACGCTCTGCAGAAAGAGTTTGGTACATCTGTGTGCTGAAGCAGTCAGTCACACACCAGATCTGCTCTGCACATACACCTATTTCCTGACCACCGTCTATTCAATGACCAAGCCTGAAGAGATCCTCAGGAAGACAACAGCAAGAATCAGGGCACCAGTAACACAATTCCTTTAGTCTTGTACTATCTGCACTTCTTTTTCAGACCTGAGCACAGACAGAGCTGGACATCCGGTTGTTTTGGTGATGGCTGTCCAGAACACCACAACACTCGCTGGAGCCTGGACCTTTCCCAACACCTAAAAGGACAAGATCTGCAGAGCCACTGACAACACCCAGCTGCAAAGGGCAGGCTGCTACTACCAGCTAGTCACACAACTTGTACCCTAGTTCCAAGATGACAGAAGGAAAGAGGACCACTAGGATCAGATGAGAGCCTAAGTACTCCTAAACATACACAAAGGAAATGCAACACTCCTAGTCTGAAAATGCTGACAGTTGTGGAGAAAATAAAGTAGGACTTCTAATACAATCTGCTGTCAGAAAGACCTTGATTCTGCTAAGTCCATCAGTTACTTAAAAAGACACACACAGACACATATACACATCCTATACCTCCAAATTTTTAGGACTCAAGAATTTCATCAAGCTGGTAAAAAGTGCAAATAACAAGGAAAATAGCTTTTGAGCAATTGCTAAAAATTCCAGATCGTTTTCTCCTTACACAGTACTGAATGACAGAAATATCTTCCGCATACTTCTAGCTATCACTGGTTTTCAGGCAGGCAATTCCTGGATCTTTTAGAGAACACTTCATGAATAAGCTGACAGCAAAAACTAGCTTTATGAAAACTGTTCAAACTTCTCCCAAGCATCTCACTACAAAGCCAGTAGAAGGTAAACTCTCCAAAGACCATTAAATGGGATTCTCCTCTTCCACACAATGAGTCATTGGATTTAACAATAAATACATTACACAGAAAAAACAAGCACTTGCAAAGAACAATGCAAACTCACACAGTTAAAATTCTGCATGTAGAAGAACACATTAAAATCATTACCTGTTAAACTCGTCCAAATACAGGCGAAGCATCTCGTATGTTGTAAGGGCAACTTCATATTTCCCTTGCTTGATGCGACTCAGGTCGTCATCCTTTTTACTGCCATGTAAGACAGAGACCTTAAAGTACCCCCACGTGTCTAACTCATCCTTCCAATTGTACAGCACCGAAAGGGGGGCCACTATGAGGAAAGTCTGAAAACAAACAGCTGTTATAGTATTGTTGGAAAAATTACAACATAGCACTTTCTCAATAATGAAAGTCAAAATCTTGAGATTTATTTTACTGCTTTATAGTTTGAATTAACTCTGTCACTTCAAAGTGTTGTATAGAAGATATCTGAAGAGTCAATATAAATTCAAAAATAAACCAGTGTACTCAGATTATGTAAATAATACAGAAGAAAAATACTGTAATACTACAAAAGATATCAAAGTAGTGCTACTTACTCAAATTATTCTCTAACAACTGCACTAAGACATGAGACACTATCACTTTGCTTTATTATAGCATCTATATTTGTGTATCATAAAACGTTTTACAGATGGAGAAAACAAAAGGATGAAGAGTGTGAGCAGCTTCCTTCAAAGCTTCCTATAAGACTAGTCAATACAAGACTTCAAAACAGAAATACTGAAAAGGGCTTAATAATTTAAGACAGCTTGTACAACTCATTTAATCATAGAATAATAAAGTAAATTAGGTGGGAAGGGATCTCCTGATGTTTCTAGTCCAACTTTCTGGTCAAAGCACCAGCAACACTGAATTCGTACATTTAGGGCTTTTCCTACTCAGCCATTCAAACCCCCAAGAATGGCGTGGTCCACAACCTCTCCCTGTGAACTATTCCAACACTTCATTAATTGTGAAACTAAAATTCTTCTTCCCTTATTCCAAGACAGAAGCATTCTTGTTCTTTTCACATGAAGCACTATCCCTTCACCTCTTCTTCTCTGCCTATCTTTCACAAGGAACCTGTATCCATTATTCACAGAGCTAACGTTATATGAATCATTCTGCCAGTTAAATATTCCAATTATTCCAATAAAATTAAAAAAGCAATGGAAAACAGCAATTGCATGGGTCCTGTGATGAGTAAAATTAAAATGATCTTCAGATTTCCCTCATTCACACGAAATCATAGAACCACAGAATGGTTTGGGTTGGAAAGGACCTTAAAGATCATCTAGTTCCAAACCCTCTGCCGTGGGCAGAGACACCTTCCACTAGATCAGGTTGCTCAAAGCCTCATCCAGCCTGGCCTTGAATACTTCCAAGGATGGGGCATCTACAACTCCTTTGGGCAACCTGTTCCAGTGCCTCACCATCCTCATTTTAAAATTTCTTCCTTATATTTAATCTAAGTCTGCCCTCTTTCAATTTAAAGCCGTTGCCCCTTGTCCTATCACTACACGGCCTTGTAAAAAGTCCCTCTCCAGCTTTCCTGTAAGCCCCCTTTAGGTACTGGAAGGCTGCTAGAAGATCACCCCGGAGCCTTCTTTTCTCCACTAAGATCATGGAGCAGATACTCCTGCTAGAACTTTTATATGTATCCCTATTTGCTGTATTCGATCATCTAGATGATTGGTCAGTCTTAATTCTGACATTATGACAGTCATTCAAGAGGTCACAAGAATATTAGCAATACATTTTCCAAACATGTGCATTTGCCGTAATTATTTAAATATGATGTTAATATATAAGCACACACTTTTCGTACTTTAGAAACAATATCACACAAAAGTGTAATTTTCTATTCACTGACAAGGGCTTTTCAAAGTACTCTAGCCACTAATCTCATCCAGATATTTCCTAATGTTTTGTGTTAGTGCAGATTAACAGTATTAACCGATCAGACAATAACAGCTAGATAATGCACTACGATAATCTAGAAAACTGGAGGTTCCCCTAACAGTACCAGGAAGGCCCTGAACTCCTAATCTACCTAAGAAGCTGAATATTAAAAATTAATATAGAGAAACTCCTAAAGCAAACAAACAAAAAGATTCAAGTATTGCCTTTACCAAAATCCTTAAGCTTGTATCACTAAAAGCTGTACCTTCTTGCGGTTAGACTTTGATTCTTTTTTCATTGTCCTCAGTAAAAATTCTGGCATATTATTTTCAATATCTTCACGTGTTCCCTTTTTGTGCAACACTGCAGCCAAAAATGAAATCACCTTGAGAAAGGAAACAATTCTCAGTGATTATGTACAAAAATGCAAACAGAAAGTTAGTTAGTGTCACTGAAAATACATATTTAGGACAAAATTCTGGAGAGGATTTAGAAAAGGGGTTTGGGGGGATGAGGGTTTTTTTGGTTTGGGGTTTTGTTTGTTTGTTTTGAATCAGCATGTTTTTAAAATGAAAACCCCTTCCCTGGGAGTATTCTGAATTCATCATAAAAGCAATTAATTGCTCCATTTTACTCTTTTGCTCTCTAAGCAGAGAAGTCCCAAAAGTACATAGAGATTATGAATGAACCAGCAAAAACTAGAGATGAGGTGTGCCTTGCATTCTGTGTCATCTTCAGGAGGACACTTGAATCTTGGATGAGAAAACAGATAAAGAGATACTTAAAACATTACTTCTGCAAAAGGAAGAAGAGGTTTACACTAGAGGTCAGATTTTTTACTAATACGTTGTTTTCTGTATGTTCCATTCCTTCCAATTCAAGTTACTATCTTCAAAAACAGTTTTTTCTGTTGTGTGGGATCCATACTCTCTCATCTGTCCCAAACCAGTCAAGGTGATTTCCGTTTAATTATAAGAAGACACTTATTATCATAATACAGCACACTGGGGACAAACATCCCAGCACGGGCTATTCCGAGCTGCTCCCATGGATATCCAAAACAGGAAGAAGGCACAGAACATTCAAATCCATAAAATCCCCTTGGTATCCATGGGGCTAAGCAGCAGCAAGAACAGATGCATCATCAGAGAGGTGCTCTTTTGAAAATTCAACAGGCCCCCTTTACTCTGAGCAACCAGCTCCAGCCTTCCTTTTGCAGCTGGTACACAGTTGCTCATAGCAGGAGAGAGGTAAATCTATCATCTGTTGATTTCCAAAAAAAACGAAATTTGCACAGCTTTCTCCCTCTGATGACACAGCGAAAAGAACCAGCCAGGAGTGCAGAAAGGCAGGAAAAATACCTGAGAAGAGTAAAGGCAGATGAGCAGAAGAGAGAGGAAACCCATTCACACATGGGACTGCAGGGTGGGAAAGAGATACGTAGAAGAAAACCAAACATTGTTATACATAATATTTCATATAAACTGAGGCTAAAAAGAACTGCAAGTTTGCACATGCTGTTTGACTTTAGGAGGGGTTTTTTTGTATCTTTTCAAGAATAAGAATAAAATTCAACTGAACATAAAATCTCCATGTGTCTTCCACATCCTCCATTTTTGGAAGAATTATGCATCACAAATTTGTTAACAATAACAAAAGACTGTAAAAGGGCAACTCTGCTGAGATACCTTTGGCTCTTCCACATAAAGCAGGAAGCAACCTAAAGGCCTTAATAGGAAACTTTAATGTCCCACAATCACATTAAGATACAACATTACTCTACTTGTCTCCAAGTCTTCAACTTCAGCTTGAAATAAAAGAGCCAGTCAGGCCATTTAAGCAAAAATCAGTTCGGAAGCACAAAGAATTTTAAAATGCAGAAGTTTTCTAGAAAAGTCTTTATCTCATAAATCAACCTGTAATTCAGAAACAAGAAGGTTCAGCCAACTGACAAAGATAAGACAAATTTTCTATAAGACTAGATCAGTCACTGGCTCCTTGATGAATTTTAATTAATATTTATTCTTTCAAAGATACGCATCTTTTCTAAACAAGTGAAATCCTCTTACTTCATATCCACTGAACTGCCTTTCCCATTTGAAAACCATAAACACTGAGGTTTATGGATATTCTTCAAAACTTCTACTTTTCTTCTGCAAACTTAATACAGTGATTAAAAGAAATAACCATCGGACATAAATTCCACACAAGAACACACCGTCACTGTGTGAGAAACATGGCCAGGTGTGGTGGGTTAGGCCGCTCCAGCAACTATACCCTACACAGTCCCCTCTCACCTTCCCTCACCCCAGGGATGAGGGAGAGAATCAAAAAGGAAAAAGAAAAGAGACCCAAGGGTTGAGATAAGAACAATTTACTACTACCGCTACCTATATATATATATATATACACACATAGATATGTACAAGGATAAACATATGCAAACGAGTGATGTACGGTGTAATTGCTCACCACCCCTTGACTGAGGCCCGTCTCGTTACGAAGCTGCAATCCCGAAACAGATAAAACTCGATACCACGATCCTGGACAAACGGGAGGCCCCGAGACAGAGAGCAAGAGAGAGAGAAAACACTCCGAGAGCCTGAGAGTCCCGGAAGGGCAAAAGCCCTTCTTTCCAGCTGACCCTCACTTTTACACTAGGCATGACGCTGCATGATATGGAATACGAATTGGCCAGTTTGGCTCTCCATTTTAAGTTCAGGTACAAATTGTAAGGAGAGTCATGGACCCCTTGTCCCGGTTATGCTCCCCCCTTATCCTGTGGTGCTCCTGCACACTGGCAAGAACACAGCAAGCTGAAAAAGTCCTTGAGACCTCAGTGTCAACTATAAACACCAGTGCGCTATCAGCATTCTTCTCAGAGCGAGCCTCTGAGTAAAACCAAAACACGGAGCTCTTCCAGCTGCTAAAAAGAGGAGCTAACTCTGTCTCAGCTAAAACCAGGACACCAGGTAACTAGAGAATCAGTTCTGAGATTCAAAAAACACAAGAGATGGAAGCAAGACAACTCCATTTTTCCCCCTAGTTTACTGCTACTTTATATAGACAGCCCTTGCTGTATTAAATCAGGTATTTGCAGTTCTAAGCAGAAACAAACTTCCACAACTACCGAGTTCTTAAACTGCCACGGACAAAAAACATGGCCAAGCTTAGGCAAAACACAAAGTACATGGATGTGGTTTAGTTTTAATAACCATCTGTTAACAGATCAGCAGCAGCCACCCAAATCCATGATGCACATCTAAATGCTCTATTCAGAGAAGTTTTGCCAGTTCACTTTACTCGCTCCTCTTGTCAAGTCTGCTACAGAACAATACTTCTTTGTGCTGATGGGTGTCCATCAACAGTCTCCCAAATAGAAGGGCAACAGATGCTACAGCCAGAATGTGTCAGGAAAGGAATGACCTTGCATTTGGCACACGAAGGGAGAAAAGAGAGAGAGACAGAGACGAGCCACTGTACGACTCAAGCTGCTAGCTTAAAACCAGACAGATTAAAGACAATTTTCAAACAGAAAAACACCCTAATTTTAGTAAAATAAATAAACCGTTTGGGCCGCACTGATTCAAAGCACAATGGGAAAATCCAGCTATACTTTGTCCTTTCATCAACTCAAGCTGGATTTCTGAAAGAGTGGTAAAAATAACATGGAACATCTAAGGACTTTTTCCAGAGATAGGAGTAAACGTGTCTAATCCTTCTTGTTCCTAGTACAGTGAAACTATTGGTTTCCACAGAAAAAAAGGAAAAAGGTATTTGAAGAGCTACAGTCAGGCAAGAGGTGTAAGTAGTTTTAGCATACTCCACTGGAAATTACTTCCACAATGCACAGATAGCAATCCTCCAAGTGCATTCAACATAACATGAACACTAACACTTTAACCACCGTATCTGCCTGTGCTTACACTGAAAGGGGCCACATCCAGTTTTGCAGCCTGTCAGAAGTGAATCTTAAGCACAGCAATGGATCCTAGCTCTAAGTGCTGTCCTGGACGGTCTCATCCTACCTCCTCCACCTCCAAAACAGAAAAGGAAGGTTAAGCTTCACTGAGGGGTGTTTTCTTGAACATGCTATTTTTAAAAAAGATTTACATCCCACAGAAAACACACTGCCAAAAAAATTATATATTCTCCCAAGGTAACAATCAAAAAGAATACCTGTATTGTCTTTCCAAGGCCCATATCATCTCCAAGAATACATCCCCTTTTATTAGCATAGTGGCTGTACAGAAATTGGGCTCCTTCCCTTTGATAATCACGCAGGTATCTGTTAATTGTATATGGGATAACATCACCATTGTCAGATAATTTAAAAGCAACTGCAGGAGATGGGAGAGTTCGGTCGGAAAAATAAGGCTTTTCCAGATCACCATCATCAAATATCAAGCTTTTCCAGGGTCCTCTACTGGCTTCGACTCTGCGAAGTTTAGTTATCAGTATTTTTCTTTCTTCGGACTCCAAGAATGAAACAAGAGCAAATGATTTTCCATTCTCGTCCTTTTCAATAGAGGATACTGTTCCTTCATGAAGTTTCCCATTTTCAAGACAAGGGGCAAGGCATTTCTCCCCAATATGCCAATTACCTATAAAAAAAACAAACAAGCATACATAGTGATAAACTGGTCAAATGTATGAAGTATTTCATTCTGTCACACTAACAAAACACTGGATATCAATTTATTTGACAAAATGCATACAACTTAAGATAAAAGACTTTACTGATGGTAGCACTAGAATTAGGATACTGAGTACTGCTTAGAACCAAATCCTGAGCTAGATATTACATTATAATTTGCTGAAGGGCTGCTATTTTATAAAGATCTGAAAGTCTAAAGGAAAAACTCTCACGTAAAAGCCATATTCTGACATATTAAGTTCACAGTGGCTTCACACAGGCAAACACCGTCATGCTGATGCCCACAGGTTTAGTATCCAATTAACAGACCACATCAGCTGGTCAAAAAGGCTTTCTATATCAGATACACTTCTGATCTACCTGAATCCAGTACTGCAGTGCCAGTAAATTGTTTTACAAATATAATAGCATAGGAAAACATAACCTTTCTCCTAACATAGGCTGGAACAGGTGAAAAACCCTTATGTTTAAAAACAACGGAAGTGTGCTTTAAGAAAATTTAGTATCATATCATTTGCCTATATTGTTCAAAGTGGCTGATTACTCAGCAAACTGCTTACATAGCTGTCCAGTCTGGAACTGTTAAAGTCTATTCCTCTGTGTGATCTCACCACGGCCTTAATACAGCACACAAAATATTAACACCAGAGATGACTGAACTGCTTCATTCCCAGCTATCTCAGTTTTACATTGCCTGCACAAAGATAATTTTTTATGTAGTATGTGTGCTGCTAACACAGAAAGAGGAAGATAAGAACAGCAGTTCATGAGAGTCGAAAGAATCCACATCATTCTGACAAGGAAAACCCCAACAAAACATCTCTATCAGAAAAAACAAGGTCTTCATTCTTCATTGTAAAAAGAAAGACCTAGTAAATAACAGCCACACACAAAAGTCTTCCAAACCTGAGCTGTGGAAGTGTTGGCCTTTTGTCTTTGTGGAAACAATTTCCAACCTTCCCCTGCTAAGCCACCCCAAAATAAAGAACTTTCATTGTTTCTTATCTATTTGTTGGAACACGTTCTGCTACTTCTGAGAAAGTCATTAGCAGCAGCAGCAAGAGACACCTAAGGCTATATGGGAAGGAGCAAGACAGAGACAACTTTGCACCAGAGTTAAGTATTCGTACTTCACAACTATGATCAGTGACAGTACACCTTTCTGGGTGCATCAACCCAGTCACTGCACAGAGGTAAGGGAAAGAAAAGAGGAAGTTCTGGAGGCAAGAAACTCCACCTTCCCCAATTTTTATGCGTCAGTGCAAAAAAATCATGGAGAAGACAGGTGGTTCTCACTAGTTCCTGACGTCATGCAAGTGTATGCTTACAGGATTATTCTCCACAACATATCAGTTAGATCAGTGACAATTACAATTCATTTTTAAAAACTAGTTAAATTACGTGCATTAAAAGAAAACAAAGACAACCATGTAGCCTACTATTGTGCAACCAGCAGTGGCCATAACTTGACAACCAGGTAACAATAATAATAGCACATGCGTACAGAATACCGCTCTTCTAAAATTCTTTGTCCTTAAAGTTTTCCTCCTTTAGCTATAGAGATTTCCTGGGCCAGGTGTGGTTTGTCTATTTAGCAAAGCCCAGTGGACCCCTCTCTTTCAAGTAGCTCCATTCCACCTTCAACACATGCAGATTTCCTGCATTCAGTGTCTTCTGACTATGAATTTCACGGGTCTGCTCTCTAACACCTGAGAAGCTTTAGCCTGCTGTGAACTTGGATCCCACAACCTAAACTGATGGCCCACTATCTCTTATGCTAACAAGATCATAAACCATGACCTCTCTGTTAGACTCATCATTCTGCAGATCTTTTTCATAACGCCCCCCATCATCCTTGATGAGTCCAAACCCCACACCCTGTGATCTGTATGTAAGCTGCTCCAGAGCACCTTCAGCCATTCCCCTTGACCTTCTCAAACGCTTGAGGCTCAAACATATCTTTTTGAGGCAAAGATGAAGCACAAACACCATATTTACAAATCATACACAACTAATGTCTTTAAGGGATTTGTACTGTCTCTCATACATGCTCAATTCTGTGAAAAAAAGCGTGTGCATGAACTCGTAGTAGCATCTACGTGTTTCAGTAATTTCTCAAAATCAAGACTGAAAAAATGAAACCAGCTATACAGAGCACACTTAAATATGCAAAACAAAGTTTAAAATAAGAGAGGGCAGTTCCGTAACTACTTTCTTTTACAGTAATATCTGAAATGTTCAGTAATATCTGAACATTTATTAGTTTAAACACTCTCAAGTTGAAACTATGACTGAAGATGACAGTGCCTTTGTTTTTAACTAAGCATTTACTTGAGTTTAATGAGTTGCATATGACTTGTCAGAATTAGGATTCCAGGTGCAAAGTGGAATAAATCGCACTGGACAACAGTTTCAGTTGCTGCAAACTGCAAACCTAGTGAGAAACAAGGAACAGAATAAAAAAAAAGGGAAAGAAAAGCAAAGCAATGGTATCAAGGACACCAATGTTTCAAAACCCCAGAAAATAATGCTCTACAAGCCAAAGCAAGAATTACTACTTTAACTAGTCTGATTCACTAACTTCTCAGGGTTTGAAGCAAAACTACGATTTATGTAGGGTACTATCTTTAAAAATGAAGAAAATTATCTGTATGTCTTCCTAGCATGGGTACAACACACATGCCATCAATGAAGAACGCTGGCATTTAAGAAGCCTGCCTATACTTACCCTTTCTATCAAAGCTGAAAAAAATGTGCCATTATATATATTGACTGTACTAAATCACGCTGCTACTGGCCTACTGTCACACACCAGCTCATTTCGACAACTACTGCTCTACAAAAAAAAAAAAATCCAACAACAAAAAAACAATCAACAATACCATGAATGCTTTCTAACTATTGAGGTTTGACCACTAAACGTAGAGTGCAAAGGGTTTTTACACTCCAATGACTGTAAAAGCAAAATTCAAGGATACTACAAAGTAAACGCATTGCCCTTCTTAAAACGTAAAGCTTAACTACCCAGTTGTTAAACAGTAGAGGCTAAAAAATCCCAAAACATTGTCTTCCAAGAGATGTTTAGAGTTCATCTAACCACATTTCCACTTCTCCCACGAACCAAACTCAAACGTTTCTGATAAACGGAACGTCTTTTAAAAGAGTTTTCTCACTGAATACTTCTAAAACATGGACACCACCGTACTTTTTACACTCAAACCCCTCAGCTCCACTGTCCGGCAAGGCCTCGCAGCACTGTGCCACACAGATGTGCACACAGACGTGCACGCAAGGCGCTCCCACCCTGGACTACAAACTACCTCCTAATTTCCACACCTGCTCTCATCTACCAGTTGGGCAAATGTCAATAAGAGCCTGAACACCGCTCTGGAAAGACACACGGAAGATGCTTACCTGGGACATCATCACACATTTTAACTTTTGGCCGCGCAAAGCCCAGCGGAGCCCGCGGGCAGAGGCACCCGGGGGCAGCGAGGACCAGGCGCCGGCCGGGCCCGCCGCTCCGCGGGCCGACCGCCACAGGAGAGGCTAACGGGCCGGTCTAGCGCCCGCACCCCTTCGCTTCAGGCCGCACGCTGCCCGGGCAAGGCACAACGGGCGAGAGGATGAGGAGGGCCGAGGGTCACCGAGCAGTCAGCTGGCGGGCACCTCACGGCGCCTCAGGGGGGAAACCGCCGCTTGCCCCTTCATCTCCGCACCACTGCCGGCCCCGACAACGGCCCGGCGCTCCCCCCCACCCCGACCGGGGCGGCCCTCCCCCTCCGCTAGGGCACTAGCAGGCGCCGTGCCCGGGGACGGGGGCGAGGAGCCCCTCCGCCGCCGCGCTCGCCCCGCCCCGTCGCCGCAACCCCGGCCACAGCCGGGGCGCGGAGATGGCGGCCGGGGGGAGGGGGGTGGTATCGCGAGAGGAGCGGCGCGGCGGGACGTCGTTCTTAAAGGAGCCGGAGGTGCGGGGGGAGGACCGGAAACTATCGCGAGGTTTGCTGGTGTGTCGGGAGAGGCGGGCAGGGAGGGGTTTGGGCGCGCGGCCGCGTGGCGGGAAGTCGTGTGGGTAACGCGCGGGGTCGGTCGCGGTCACGGTCCCGGTCCCGGTCCCGGTCCCGGTCCCGCCCGGCGCCTCCGGTGTGGCGAAGGTTTCTCGGGCAGCCGGTGTCTGCGGTGCCGCGGCCCGTAGGTGCCGGTGGGGCGAGTGCCCTGGAGAGCCCGGAGCGGGGCCGGAAGGAGGGCGGGGCTAGCGAGGTTGCCGCATATCTCAGTAGCGATTTAAGGGAATGGTACATGAAGGACGTGAGATCCCAGATCCTTGCTATTGCTTGGACAAAATACTTTAACAAGCATTTAATAAATAGTGCGATACTAAGGAGCTTCACTTAAGAAAACTAAGAGAGTGTAGGTAGTTCTACAAGATCTAAAGCAGCTTACGCAGGAGGCATCAGTTTGGGATGAATCTGTCATTGCTTCAAATTATCTGATAACGTCAGTCATTTTAAAGACAAGTTTGAGGAGACATTAAGCATTTGGGAAGAAAACCCTCTTTTTTGGCATGTACAGTAAAATGTACGTAAGATGACATGCAATGAAGATGGATAGTTAGACTGGGTAATCGAAATTCTGTGTCCTGCAGTGTTTTCAGAAGCAAGGCAAGGCAATAAATTTTCAATACGTGGGTCTACGTGCTGTTCCTGTATGCAGCTGACATGTCTGCAGTTACCTGCCTGCTCCAAGAGTAACGAAGGCTTATGCAACCTGGAACAATGTTAAGTTGATTCTTTAAGTCGTGTGTTATTACGCAGAATTTTGTTCTGTTGAAAGATACATGATTTTTGATTAGCCAGTTATATTAGAGTAATGAGAGAATAGTAGGCATGAAAGCCTGCAACAATAAACTACATGAATATCAGGCACCACGTATGTTGGGTAAGGTTGTTAAAAAAAAAAAAAGTAACACAAAACAAATAAATTGCTTTGTTTTAAAAATACACATCTAGTCATGCACTTAACTGCATTCGTTCCAAAGGATTGTGACAGGAACGATATCATCATAAAACCAAAGCTGAAAACAGGATGACATTTCAGATTTTTAAAATTTGGCAAAATAAACACAATGTAACTTTACCATGACCTCAGATACTTAATACACCTCAACCCCCAGAGCATCTCAGAAAAATCGGTGAGAAGATAGGCTCTGATTCTATGGTGAGCTTTTGAACTGGATCACGTTTGAAGCTGAATGTGTGTTCATGCCACAGGTGTTTATTTGAGGAATAGTATGTTGTATTTGATTCTTTCCGAGATATTTGTGCTTAGTAAGGACTCTCTTTGTGCAGAGTGCAGCAGTTATTTTATAGTCACAAATACAATATTAGAACTTCACAATAGAAGGAAATAAGAAACAGATTAAACTCTTGCTTAAACACTTCAACAGGCAGTAAAATTCTGCCTCCACTCCAAGAATCCCATTCTGTTTTTTTGTCTGTGGTAAGACCTCAGTGGCTTAGCTGGAAACAGAATTGTGCCTGAAAGTTGCACCTGGAGATGAAGCCGCAATAGGTAGTCCAAGGGTCATCAAAAGAGACTTCAGGGCCTTGGGAGGGTTGGTAAGGGTATCTGGAGCACAGGTTATTTCTTCCTCTCTCTTTCCAGTTCTGGGAAGAAATGGACCTGCCAAGTCTATTAATACATGGTTCTGTGGCTGGTGTCACTGCCACAATTCTGGGTCTTTCAATAATGGGATGGCCTACACAGCACCAGATGGGATTCAGTTTTCCCAAAGGGGCAAGAGGGTCCTTGTTCCTGAACTAGTGGGGCTCACTGATAGAGTTTTAAATTAGACTTGAAGGGGGTGACAAGCTGAGAGCACCTGAGGAGCAGCAGAAAGGAATTCCAGCCAGTAAGTCAGATTCATCGGGGACTCAACTTAAATGTCGCTGTGCAAACACACTTAGTATGGGAGATTATCAAGAAGGAGTTAGAGGTGTGTTCACACCTGTCTTATTGGCATCACAGAGACATAGTGGGATGAATCCTATGACTGGAGTGTTGGAATGGGAGGATGCAGGCTCAGGGAGAGACAGGCAGGGGAGATGAAGAGGAGACATTACTCTCTATATCAAGGACCAGCTGGAGTGCATGGACCTCTGCCTGGGGATGGGTGAGGAGCTTATGGGTCAGCATTAAAGAAAGAGCAGAGACAGGTGACATTATAGTGGGGGTCTGCTACAGGCCACCTTACCAGGAAGACTGAGCAGATGAGGCCCTCTATAGACATATAGGAGCAGCCTCATGTTCACGAGCCATGGTCCTCATAAGGGATTTGGACCACCCCTATATCTGTTGGGTGGACAACACAGCAGGGCATAGGCAATCCAGGAGGTTGCTGGAATGTTGATGATAACTTCCTTCTCCAAATGACAGAGGAGCCGAGGAGGAGAGGTGCTATGCTATGCTGGACCTCTCACCAACAAGAAGGGCCTGGTGGGGAAGGTGAAGCTCAAGAGCAGCCTTGGCTGCAGTGACCATGAAAAGGTGATGTTCCAGATCCTTAGGGTAGCGAGGACGGCACACAGCAAGCTCACTACCCTGGTCTTCAGGAGAGCTGACTTTGGCCTCTTCAGGGATCTGCTTGCTATAGTACCATGGGATGAAGAGGGGGCCCAAGAAAGCTGGATAATATTCAAGGATCACCTTGTCCAAGCTCAGGGCAGTGCATCCGAGCAAAGAGGAAATCAGGCAGAAATGCCAGGAGGCCTGCATGGACATGGAGCTTCTGGACAAACACAAACACAAAAGGGAAGCCTACAGAGTGTAGAAGCAAGGACAAGTAGCCTGGGAGGAGTACAGAGAAATTGTCTGAGCAACCAGGGATCAGGTTAGGAAAGCTAAAGATCTGATAGAATTAAATCTGGCCAGGGGCATCAAGGGCAACCAAAAAAAACTTCTGTAGATATGTCAGTGATAAAAAGACATCTGGGGAAAATGTAGGCCCTCTCCGGAAGGAAATGGGAGACCTGGCTACCCAGGATATGGAGAAGGCTGAGGTACTCAAGGATTTCTTTGCCTCAGTCTTCACTGGCAAGTGCTCCAGCTGCACAGCCCAAGTCACAGAAGGCAAAGGCAGGGACTGGGAGAATGAAGGACTGCCCACTGTAGAAGATCAGGTCTGAGACCATCTAAGGAACCTGAAGGTGTACAAGTCCATGGGACCTGATGAGGTGCATCTGTGGGTCCTGAGGGAACTGGCAGATTTGCCAGTTAGACAGTCGCTAAGCCTCTGTCCATCATATTTGAGAAGTCGTGGCAGTCT
Source organism: Tauraco erythrolophus (assembly GCF_009769465.1). Lineage (NCBI taxonomy): Eukaryota > Metazoa > Chordata > Aves > Musophagiformes > Musophagidae > Tauraco > Tauraco erythrolophus. The sequence goes on from NC_141496.1 coordinate 76,958,548, forward strand.
GGTGAAGTTCCTGCTGATGGGAAAAGGGGAAACATAGACCCATTTTTAGAAAGGGAAAAAAGGAAGACCCAGGGAACTACAGGCCAGTCAGTCTCACCTCTGTGCCCAGCAAGATCATGGAGCAGATCCTCCTGGAAACTATACTAGGGCACATGGAAAATAGGGAGGTGATAGTCAACATGGTTCCACTAAGGAACCTCGTGCCTGGCTAATTTGGTGGCCTTTTACGGTGGGGTTACAACGTTGGTGGATAAGGAAAGAGCAACTGACATCATCTACCTGGACTAGTGCAAAGCATTTGATGCTGTCCTGCACAACATCTTTGTCTCTAAACTGGAGAGACAGGGATTTGGCAGATGGACTACTCCGTGGATAAGGAATTGGCTGGATGGTAACACTCAAAGAGTTGAGGTCAACAGCTTGATGTCCAAATGGAAACCAGCGATGAGTGGTGTTCCTCAGGGGTCAATATTAGGGCCAGCACTGTTTAAACATCTTTGTCGGTGACATGGACAGTGGGATTGAGTGCACCCTCAGCAAGTTTGCAGGTGACACCAAGCTGCGTAAGGTTGTGGACACACTGGAGGGAAGAGATGCCATCCAGAGGGACCTTGACAGGCTGGAGAGGTGGGCCTGTGAGAACCTCGTGAAGTTCAACAAGGCCAAGTGCAAGATCCTGCACGTGGGTCGGGGCAATCCCAAGCACAGGTACAGGCTGGGCAGAGAATGGCTTGAGAGCAGCCCCAAGGAGAAGGACTTGGGAGTGCTGGTTGATGAGAAGCTCAAAATGAGCCACCAATGTGTGCGGGCAGCCCAGAAAGCCAACTGTATCCTGGGCTTCATCCAAAGAAGCATGGCCAGCAGGTCGAGGGAGGTGATTCTGCCCCTCTACTCAGCTCTCGTAAGACCCCACCTGGAATACTGCGTTCAGCTCTGGAGTCCCCAACATAAGAAGGACATGGAGCTGTTGGAGCAGGTCCAGAGGAAGGCCAGGAAGATGATCCAAGGACTGGAGCACCTCTGCTATGAAGACAGGCTGAGAGAGATGGGGCTGTTAAACCTGGAGAAGAGAAGACTCTGAGGAGACTTTCTAGCAGCCTTCCAGTACATAAAGGGGGCCTACAGGAAAGCTGGAGAGGGACTTTTTGCGAGGGCATGTAGTGGTAGATCAAGGGGTAATGGCTTTAAACTGAAAAAGGGTAGATTTAGATTAAATAATAAGGCAGAATTTCTTCACTCTGAGGGAGTTGAGACAATGAAAGAGGTTACCCAGAGAAGTTGTGGCTGCCCCATCCCTGGAAGTGTTCAAGGCCAGGTTGGATGAGGTTTTGAGCAACCTAATCTAGAGTGGAAGTGTCCCTGCCCATGGCAGGGGGTAGGAACTAGATGACCTTCGAGGTCCCTTCCAACCCAAACCGTTCTATGGTTCTATGAAAATCCCAGTCAACTCACTAGAGTCCCCATTACAGTTAGATAAATTCTTGTAGCTCTTCCCTTAAGGAGGGAGAACAAAGGGAGGAACACACCCTTAACAGGAGTAGTTGGTTAGCATGTCAACAGGTGGTTTTCCTCTTGTCATTAAAATTCCTCTCACAGGTTAGAAGATGTTTCTGTATCTTTACTCCACTTTGATAAAAAGCTAGAAAACAAGCTGGCCTATGGAGATTAGGACCAGGCCCATAATGATAGTGTTTTTAGAAGCCAGAAGATTATTTTGTTCTGTCCTGTATCTTTGAAAATTTTTTGAGTATGACAGCCCTTCTTTCAGAAAATATTTCTATCTCAAGGTAGAATTTATTTGCTAGGATGTCAAGAAGGTCTCACACCGTGTTTCTGCAGGCAAAGGTTTGTAAAACAATTTCATTTTGAAAAGCTGTTGCTTTTAGTTGGAACTAGATTATCTTTAAGGTCCATTCCAACCAGACCGTTCTGTGATTACTGAAAAGTTGAATGTATCCAAACTCCATATGAAAATTTGAACTCTGCTCATATTTGACTTAGTTTAGATTTCGTAAGAGAAGTGTTAGGCTCTGATAACAACCAAAATGAACAGGATGATGAGGATAAGCACTTTTTAAATATGTGCTATATCCCTGAAAGCATTTCGTATGTTACATTGTGGCCTTCCTGTTCACTCTTCTTTGACAGAGAGAGGAGATAAATTAACTGATGTGCATCTGAAAAGGGCAGCTTAGTTACATTTACAGCATCCTCCATGTCAGAATGTCTGAAAACAAAGCAAGCTAGTGATTCTCAGTTGCACTCAGCGTTTACGAGTCTAACTCAAGCCCTCGGAAAGTACAGGCACCTAGAATTTTTGAAAATGAAAGTCAATTGTTTAATTCTATACTGAAAGAAAGAAGAGGTGGCTCGGTTCCATGGTATTGGTTAAGCATGGCAGCATTAGAAGTGCTACAAAGGGGAAGTCGGTGATGTGATGTGTACTGAATTAGCATTTTGGAAGGCCTTTTGTCTCTCCAGCAGTTCATTTGCCACGGTATTTTACACATTACCCATTAACAGTATTCAAGAAGCTCTCAGAGTTCTTTGTGGAAATCAGACCAACGGTGCTGTGAAGTGTGTGTACACTGATGCACACCCCACAGGGATCAAAGAAGGGATGTTTGAGCCCCTGTGTGCAGCTGCAGGGCTAGAGGGCTAGTCTCTTTGGGATCACAGAGATGTGGCAAGATAGCTCACATGAGTGGAGTACTGCTGTGGACAGACATGGGCCAGGAAGAATGAGCCAGGACAGTGGGGAGCCGAATAGGCGTTTTATGTGAGAGCAGCAGGGATGCATGGAGCTCTGTCTGGTCGGTAGTGACCATGAGATGGTGGAGTCCAGGATCTTGAGAAAGGGGAGCAAGACAAATAGCAGGATCTTAACCCTGGCCTTCAGGAGATCAGACTGCCCAACCCATTAGTCTTCAACAATGAAATGACTGGCTTGGTGGACTAGGGGAAAGATGCTTATCTTCAGCATGGCTTTCACCACTTGTTCCTGTAACATCCTCTATATAGAGACTGATGAAGTATGGGCTAGATAAATGGGCAGTGAGGTGAATTGAAAACTGGCTGAACTTCAGGGCTTAAAGAATTGTTATCAGCAGCACACAGTTCATCTGCAGTCCTATTACTAGTGGAGTATTTTGGGGTCCCATACTGGAGCCAGTACTGGCTATTTCATTAATGACTTAGATGGTGGGACAGAGTGCACCCTCAGCAAGTTTACAGATGATACGCAATTGGGAGGAGTGGTTGACAGACCAGATGCTTGTGCTGCCATCCAAGAGGGACTGCGACAGGCTGGAGAAATGGGCAGGTAGGAGTCTCATTAAGTTCAGCAAAGTCCTGTGCAGCAGTATAGGCTGGAGATCAGCTACTTGGAAAGCAACTTTGCAGAAAAAGACCTGTGGCTCCTAGTGGACTGCAAGTTAGCCATGAGTCAGTGGTGCACCCCTGCAGCACAGAAGGCCAACAGTATCTTGGGCTGTGCTAGGAAGAGCATTGCCCAACACGTCAAGGGAAGTGATCTTCTGTGTTCAGCTTGAGTGAGACCACATCTGAAGTGTTGTGTTCAGTTCTTGGCTCCCCATGACAAGACAGACATGGACATACTGGAGAAAGTCCAGGACCATGAAGATGAAGAGATCGGAACATCTGACCATACAGAAAAGGCTGAGTTGGGATTTTGTAGCCTCAGGAAGAGAAGTCTCAGGGGACATCTTCTCAGTGTGCATAAGGACCTGATGGGAGGGCATAAACAAGATGGAGCCATGCTTTTCTCAGTGGTGCCCAAGGCAAGAGGCAATGAGTGCAAATTGAAACAGGAAATGCCATTTAAATATAAGGAAAAGCTCTTCAGCTGTGAGGGTGGCTGAACACTGTGACAGTTTGCTCAGGGAGGTTGTGAAGTCCCCATCCTTAGAGATACTATTCAGGACATAGGCCTGAACAACCTGCGCTAGGTGACCCTACTTTGAGGTTGGACTAGATATTCTTTAGAGCCTTCCAGCCTTTTTAGTAGGGCCTGTAGCAATAGGACAAGGGGTAATGGTTTTAAACTAAAAGAGAGTAGATTTAGGCTAGATATAAGATGTTTTTTACAGCGAGGGTAGCGAAACACTGGAACAGGTTGCCTGGAAAGGTGGTAAATGCACCATCCCTGGAAGCATTCAAGAACAGGTTGGACAGGGCTCTAAGCAACCTGATCCACTTGAAGGTGTCCCTGCTCATTGCAGGGGAATTGGACTAGATGACCTTTAAAGGTTCCTTCCAACCCAAGCTGTTCTATGATTCTAAATTCAGCCATTCTGTGATTCTTCAAAGAAGTGTGTAGGACAAACTGAGCTCTGGCTAACTGTCTATTATTTAAAAATTAAGAGCTTTAAATACCAGGCAGATTCCTTAGCCAAAGTCAAGTTTGTCCTGTAGCCCAGTCCCAAAAGACATGGCACTGATGCTTACCTAGCTATATGCATATTTCCAATTTCATCTTCCAGTTATTCTTAATGACTCGTAAGATCTTCAGGTCGTTCTTCTCCTTTATATTGTCAATTGTAAAATAAAAGCTTGAAAATCCTAACTAAGGATGCCTGGAAGTGCTGCACAACACCTGAATGTGCACGCAACACCTAAAAAATAGATAACACCTTGAAATTTAACTCAGTAAATCAGATATCCCTTGTATTGTTAACTCATTCTCAGGAAAAGTCTAGCCAGTCCTAAATCCTACTAACTCTGAGAAGCCAGAGTAGTATAATTCTTATAACCTGCTACAAAACTGTCCTTTAAAGTTTGTCTGCCAGATGATGTGTTACTGGGCTTGAATAAACCTGAGAGACTGATTCCACAAGTGTTACAAAGTATTGATTCATTTCCTCGAGTGTCTGGTTAAAGAGTGACTTGAGGAAAATATAAAGTTTTGTCCTTAAATAAATATTGTATGTAAATGGATCGTGTCAGCAACACTCAGATTTCATGATTGCCTGGAGTGGGAACTGGGTAATGAGGCTTGTCAGCTCCGTTGGATTTGCAGCAGATATTTGTGTAGAGCAGTTTTGAATGTTTCAGAAAAATATGTGAACATTTAAAAGGCTTGTGGACCAGTCTCTGTTATGTTCTGGGTCTGGTTAAAACAAATCAGCATAATTGTTCTTCAGAGGGTCTTTTATTATGTGTTACACATTTCACTTTACAAATAAAAATTATTTCAGAAATGGAAAAGAGCTTTCCATTAGTAGGAGTAGTAGTCATAGAAATGGTTTATGGGGATTACAGTTGAGTTTGCTTCCCGTAATCCCTTTTTTCCTTGAGGAAAAAATAAAAAAAAGTGTTTGCTTCCTCAGGTTTGATTTCACATTTTTGAGTTTTGATTGATGGCTAAGCACGAAGGGAAAGACTTAAAAGCACCACACACGCAGAAAGAGAGTGGAAAAAGACTAAAAATGGAAAGAGATTTTTTTTATTTTCTTTTTTGGTGTGGTAATGTGGCAAGCTGTCCTCAAGAGATAAGAAAGTCATGATTTAAAGCCTCCTAAACAGAGAAGATGCAAATGTGATCTAGTGTGAGAAGCTGGGACATGCAGCTTTCATAAATAAAATCATGAAACTTGGAATGCTCATCCCTTGTAAAGAGCCATCTGACTTCATCATCAGGTCCAACATAGCCAAAGCATCTCTAATCAAATAAAACTAGGGTCATCTTGGGAATGTGATGCCAGCTGTGAATTGCTAGGCTCCTACAGTAATCCAAAAATAAAGAAAAACTGTATGTAATTATAGTCTTAAATATTTTTTCCCTTTCTGACTTGTTTTAAGCAATTTACCTCATTACTTCTGTGAGCCACAACCTGATGTGTTACACTTTTGAGGAAACATGCAGAGACATACACACAGACACACACATAAGGATATTAAGAAGCAACTCTGAAGCTCTGTTAAGAAGTTACGACTCCTGTTTAAACAAAAAAAAATCCTATTCCAATACTGTAAGTAGAATGCAGTGCTTTATACAAATTATTTCCTGTGTTTCTTCTTCGTAGTATCTACACAACACATCTAGCAAAATAGGGTAACTTGATGAAGTGACAGTTTTTAGAGGAATATTATAACTGTGTACAAATATGTTAAAGATGTAAACTGGAAACAGACAAGCTAAACTGGGGACTTGTCAAACAATTCACCAGTCAGTTCCCCTAAAGCATGTAAGAATGACGCGTGTTCATATGGAAGGCAGGGATATTTTTGTTCCTGGGGGATTTTTCCCCAACTCTGAAGTCAGTTAACCTCTTTTACTAGGAGGATCAGACTGCCGTTGGTGCCAGAAACCACAAATGTCTGGGACCAGTATGTCAGAGATTTATTTCTGCTGAATCAGCTCTCAGTATAACAAATACATGAAACCAGTAACCCAGGCACAAGACATTTTGTAACACAATGGGAACTGCACTGTGAAGTGTATCTTTAATTTAGAGAAATTCTGAGCCCCTGCCCAGTGTTCACTGTTACGTTAAAAAAAATAAATATACTTTTTGTGACACCAGCAACACATTACAATACTAGTAAAAGTACTGATAGATTTTTCAAGTCCTTGCTTATGGATAACACTGAAGATAAAATAGAATACATAAAATTATATGATTTCTAAAGCATCAAAAAAATTACTAACCCAGTTATATTAAAAGTTGCTTTAATTTAAAGGGATCATCAGAAATACATTATATATTAAATGAAACAGTAAGTTGCCATGCATACCTTTTATTTGGTTGCTGTCAGGTATCTGATCACTGTAGTAGATAGCATCTCGGTTAGGTTTATTCAAAATGACCTATCTATTCAGTTTGTACACATACATGTATATGCATATGCTAGTCACTGGCCCCCAGACAAACTGAAACTCGGTCCCAGTTTGTAGTTAAGGCTTCCAAATGCAAGTATCAACAATTAAAACTTAATATAGCCACAGAATAGTAAACTCGATTCATATGCCATAATAGCTAAGCCTTACTGTCCAAATCAAACTTACGTGGCTTCCTCAGCTGTAAGAAAATTCTGTTGCTTTGAACATCACTGTCCTCTTATTTTCTGTGATTCACCTTGTCCAATAAATTTTGAGTTGATACTAGATTTTTTTCAAGATGTAGCATATAGCATAAGTTATTTATAAACCACAGAAAGAAACAGTATAGCTTATGAAAGGGATTACTGTTACTGTTAAAAACATACATATGTTTTCTAGCTTTAGTTTATCTCAAAGACAGATAATAGGCTTCCTTATTAAAAAATTATTGAAGCCAAATAAACCACAAATATTCAGTCTTACTCTGGGATTGGACCTCAACCTTAATGTTTTTTTCTTATTTTTAAACATTTCTATTTTCTTTTTTTTTGTAATATTTGCTGTTAAATTACTTTTAAATTACTGGTTCTGCTAGCACGTTTTAAGGAACAAACCAGGGCCAAGGAAGGGGAGTTCAGAAGCATACTTTTGTTTCTGAGAGTGATTGCTTGCTGACATTAAGTAGACTTGTAACAAAGTTAGTTGCACTGCCACAGGGCATCACTGAGCAATGGACCTGCCTTCTTCAGCATGATGCTCTCTCGTGCTGAATGCTTCATTTTGCCCTCTAAAACTGAAGTATAGTAAATAAACAAAGCCAAAAGGGGGAAAAAAAAAGCCAGAGAGAAAGACAAAAATATACGGCTTTCAGTTGCTTTTGCTTCTGTACAGGCCTACCAAGGTAGTCCAGAAAAATTCAAGATTACTGCTAGTCCAGAGCTTACCAGCGCTTTCCAAATTCAGCTGTCCCTTTTGGGTCAGTCCTAGGGACTGATTCTGCCTGTGTGGGTCTTGGATCGTAAGTATAAGGCACAGGTAACTGAATTCCCAGGCCAATTGTCGAATGTAGGCTGTTGACTTTCAGCAAAAAGAAGGACATGGAAAAAATCCAAATCTGCAGTCATAGGTGTAATTAAAAGAGAAAAAAATAGCAGAAAAAATGTTCCCAAGAGCTTTCTTATCACAGCCAGTCACTCATATTGTATGTCTTTTTTTTTTTTCTTAAAGAAGAGATTAACTTGTCACTTGTACCCAGCTCTATGTGCGTAGGTGGGATGAAATAATTCTGTTAAGACAGATGTGCTGTTATTATGACTTCACTGATGTTTATCATCTAACTACTACAGCTACTGGAGCCATAAAAATAAATGGAGCAGCAGCAGCCACTATGGAAAATGAGGCAGAAGAGAAATCTAGCCTAAGCCAAATTGTTGTCTTGAGGTTCTGTGTCTTCTGTATGCTATGAATAGCGTTTGCATTCATGTGCGTTGGTGTGATGTTTTCTAAGAATACTTCAGGCAAAATATAGAAAGATTAAAAAAATCTCAGTTAGTAGGTGACTGTATTCATTTATACTTGTATGTATATGAAGTTAATATCACTAGTACAAAGTAGCATAATCAAGTCTGTTTTCTGCAGAATCTGAGGTGCTCATTTACAACAGAATATTTGTATAGGTATACAGAAGAAAAAAACTAAGTGCTTAAACTTTTGCTTAACGCACATTTTCTGATCAGTACCATCCTTTCACAGCAAAGACAGTAAACCAAATTCTTTTAACTGAGTGGACTTAAGCCTTACCTTAAGTGATTTTCTAAAACAGAATGAGATTAATCAATATTTAATGTTAGGACAAATGAGAGCCTAGGTTGTTATGTCATTGCAGAAAGACCACAGAAGGCAGAGAGATTTTCACCGTGTTTCTAAAAAGCAATGTAATCTTGATTCCTTTTAAAAAAATGAAGGAAGGCTACTATTAACTCTAGTGAGGTAATAGGTTGTTTTGACAACGTCGTTATCCAGATTTATGGATGTATCTTGCAGCTTCATTCAAGATCTAATTCTCCTCAATCACTCCAAAGGCTTGGGGACTAGTGATTGCTGGAATCCTCTGTGGATTACCCCTGATCCTCAAGGACATGAGTGCAGTTCCAAATTAACTTCCAAATACATTTATGTAAACGGTGTATCCTGCCTCAGAAAGAATAATCCACTGTGTTCACATATAAACAGAACCTTTAAATATGCAACAGATGTTCCATTTTTTGAAAAGCTCTTGAATTCATTGACAGGCCTTTGGCTAAACTGATGAATTAATTTGTTCGGGGCAGATTTCATAAATCCTCTAATAATTCTTACCCTTACACATCTTGACTTGATTTTTGAGATCTGCGGCATGTGTTTTAAATGTTTTAACCTTTACTACTTTAATCAGGTAACATTTATTTCAGGGCTGGATGATGATCGGTCATTGAAAGATATAGTTGACTAGGAAATAAAATCCAATTTGTCAGTTAAACAAACCACATCTGAAATAAGAAGAAATCAGTTTGTATTACTGGATCATTGAAATGCTTAGCGGTTTTGATGTCACTCTCCCTTTCAAGAATTATAGTGCTGGACTGCTAAATATTGTTGGATGCAGTGCTGGTATGCAGAAACCGCAGTTACTGTGCTTATGTACAACTGATTTCTTGGGGTGGTTCGAATGTAAGCCTTCAGCTCTGTACTGACACTTATTTCTATCATTTTAAGCTATTTTTCTTTAATACTCAGAGTCTAGGTACCAGTTTAAACAGCAACTAAATCTATCTGAAAAGCGATTTTTGTCTAAGCTGTTTGCTTTGGAGAGGTCTTTAACTATGTTAATGCCTCTGAATTAAGGTATTAAATTATATAAAATAATATAAGGGTTTTTTATTGACAGATGTGTTTGATAGAGCAATAAAATGTGCAGATAAAACTGCATTAGAAAGATTTTTGTCTTCCCTTGCTAGACAACTGGCATGCTGACCATGTAAACCATCATATATTTTCTGACTATAATGGGACATTCAGAGGTTCAGAAGTCTACAGTCTCTAAGATATGATACAAATATATTACATTTGTGATATTTTTATTTCTGATGAAAACCATAAACAGAGCAAACGGCCATTTTTTGGTTCTTCCATGATGTTTGCTCCTAAATTTAGGTTTAGCTAGACTTAGAAGAGTCAAAGTACGTTTGTGTGAATCCACAGAATTATGAGTGTTACAGCCTAAGTAGAGATGCTGACATCCATTCTGTAGTGTTTGTTGCTTTCTTGCTTGATGCATTTCTAAATGAACTCTGCTACATCAAGCAAAATGATGGACTTGTGAAAAAAATGCAGGATTAGACAATACACAACAAAAGCAGACTCGCCTATCTGAATTCAGCCTTCAGAAATAGAATGAGTTCTAGTTAAAATCCATCTAGGTGGTTTACATTTATTTGAAAGAGGTCTGCAGTTAAGGTTTCTTAATCTAGGCCAGTTATGTATATATGCTTCTTACATCTCTAATGTGAAAATGCTGTTCGTTAAGTGGAACTACATTTAATGAGTGAAAAAATAGTTAAAAAATGAAAACTCCATTTACTGTCTTACTTTCGTTTGTCGTTTTCCAAGCTAGTCTGGAAACAGGAGACATAACAAAGCATATTTTTTTCCCTTGGTCTGTTCACCAGGTTCTTTCTTGCCAGTTCCTCTGTAGGCCATAGTAGTATCAGCTATCAGTTGACTAGCAGAAGCCAAGCAAAATGTGTATTAACTGCCTCCTATCTGCCTTTCCTTTGACAATGCCACTCGTATTGGCCTCTACACAGGTGACAAATTTCATTAAATTTTAGAAATGTTATTATAACAGAAATTTTTAAAACTTGACCAGACAGATTTCTGAGCAACATATTCTCACCTGAAATTAGGCCTTCTTACAGCAAGAGATTGGGTGTACGATCACCAAAAACCTCTTCTGACTGGCTTTGTCAAAGATTCTGTGATTCCGTCTCCCTTCATTTGAAATTGGTACAAAGACTTGGAGATTATTAGAGGAGACTACTAGACAATACCATGGCACGTGTTTTCCAAAGTCATATGGAAGATACAATGTGGTGCAATACCATATTGATTTATATTTGAACGAAAAGATCCAAAGCACAAAGTGCACATAGCTGAATGTTAGTTTATCCTGGGAACCACTGTGCAGCTTGCACTGGAACAACCAGAATTCATTGTTTTCAGAGGTCCTTTAAAGGTATGGTCTGGAGAAGTCAGTCAAAATCTGGTGTGTAATTTGTTTCATACGTCATATTTGGCACTCTGTTCCCACTTCATAAGTCATGAGGAATTGTTATTTGTGAGAAATTAACTGCTTTTGTCTTATTCACTAGTGGGGGGTTCCTGCAAGGTAAATCTAGATTACAGTATTGTCAGGGATGAGGATTGGTGTTAATATGCTGTCTCCATCGTAGTAAGAAGGCAAACAGATCTTGTGCCTTTGAGTTGCTCACCAGAAACAAACCTAGCCACTGGGAAGAATGCCTACAGGAATTTTCAAATTGTTGTCGGACACTGTAGCTTACAAATGCCAAACAAACTGCAGTATGTCGTGAAAACAACTATGTGATTACCCAATTCTCCACTTTGCTATATTACCAACTTTGAAACGTACTAGTACAAAATAGATGACAGGATAAACCTATAACTGAAAGCCAAGTATACTATAAACTACATGAAGTTGTTGTTAATTAATTTTCTTCAAATACTTTACTTAATAGTAACAATACCTTCAGTCACAGCATCTCTGGTACCTAATCAGTAAGATGTTGCAGCATATACTGAAAGCAGCAAAGTATTTCACAGCTAAGCAATCAACTATGAGGGGGTTGAGTGAGACGTGCCCCAGAGAAAAAAGAATTCTTACAGTAGCCACGAATAGAGTGTCCTTTGATTCGTAGTTTCTCATTTCTAAGTACCAGGTTTACACTGCTAAACTCAAATTCTATGATCAACTTCTACTGGTAGTATGTTGTTTTCTACTAAAAATTTGAGATTGACACAAAAGTCAAAGGGCCCCAAACTCAGCTGCAAGCTTAGCTGCAGAAATACATCATACACAAATGCGCAGTGACACAGCATCATTCAGGCCAACAAAATAATCTTATATAAATACAGAAATCATCCTCCAGTATCAGCTAAAGTGTGTGTGGCTATTTCCGTAACATAACCAGAAAAGGCTATATTGCTTAGTGACTGACTCTGCACTCCGTTTTGGAATGAATGTGCCTCTAAGATGAGAAAATGGAGTACTGTGTTGTTAAGTTTACGTATCATTTTCAATGAAAATACATCACCAAAACAAGCCACTGTTGTTCGACAGTTTCATTTGGCAAAACCAGTTAGCCTTCCTGTATACTGAAGACTTCTCCCAGTATTATAGTATACGTAGTATGATTTCTAACAATATATTTTGACTAATCAATTACTGAATTGATTTGTTTAGGTAAATAGGATAAGTTATTTACAAAGAAGTACTCAGTTGCCAATGTGGGTTGTATTTAAATTAGAAGAATACCCAAGTGTACCTATACTGTAGTAATTGTACCACCAGGAAATGTCTTCTTTAGCTTGTCCACAGTGATGTAGCTTTAAAAGAGCCAATCTGAGTATCAAGTAGCAGTTCATCCACATCAGAGAAGAGCCCAGCAAGGATGCGTGTTTGTATATTTTCTGGTAGGCTTTGCAGCTTTCTTTGTGCTCTGGGGTACTGATAGCTGCACCCAAGCAAGCCAGCTTAGATTGTTCAGTATCCAGTCTCAGGTGAAGCTCTTAGGTCAGTATGCTAATACTAGCTGTGTTTATTGATACTGCTGCTTATTTACATTCAGTTACATCATAACTATGGCCTCATAGACTTAGTTAGTGAAGGCCCAGGCATTTAGACAGGGAGAAAAGACTTGTCAATGGGCTTAGTTCCTACAGAACTCATATTTTTCCCTGAAGAAAAAAACCACAACATTTATTCTATTTGAACAATCATAACTGGCTGCCACTTTAAAACATTGCCTTAACATTGGAGTTGACAAAAATGTGTAAGGCACAGGAACTAAACCTTGAAAATTGTTCCAGTCATGTCACAATCTTTTATTTTATAAAAAGGCTTTTTCTAACTTTTGAGTACTATAAAACAGTTTCATTAACTGGGATGAAGACATAATTATGATCCCACTTTTATTTCTTTCTTGCCTTCCCTTTTGCCTGTTTTCCTTGTGACTTCAAGAAGGATTCCTAGGACCACAGGGAAGCTAAAATTAAAGACTGCAGACTTTCAAAATCAGGTGCAAGAAATCCCAGAGCTGAGAGACATATCCATCTATATATTTGCTGATTCACAAAATTATTTATGTCCAAGCTTCCTACAGATGGAGCTATAATGCAGTTTGTAAGGGCCTGTTTTCTTTCACAGCAGATAAAGAGATGTCATCTCCACAAGTGGGCTTCTTGTTTAGATGCTTTATGTTGTGTTGCCAATTTACTTGTGCTTTATTGGAAGAAGTATTTTCCAGGAAAAGTTAGTTTAAAAGGTACGGCTTCTGCTAGGTCGAGTTTTGTGCAGAAAATGGCTTTTGAGTTTGCTGAACTTCAGTGTCTTCCCAGTCAATGCTACTGCATTTAGCTCATTGCTTTCTTCAATCTTTTCTTCAATATGGCAGTTAATACAGGAGAAAAAAAAAACAAAGAACATATTTGAAGAAAACAGAGACACAGACTCAGTGTCATTGCTGTATCATTCTACTCTTATGCATGCCTTCTGCTGTTTTGCCTTTTCTGTTACCTGCGTGTACTGTAGGCTTTGGAGACCACAGCCATTTTCTCCACGTGTGGAGTTCCATGAATATTATTGTAAAGCCTTTTTCTTAGAAAAAGAACAAACAGCTGCAATTTGATTTTTCTTGGGATCCAACAAAAGGTTAAGGAGACATCTTAAATTGTGTCTTTCAGACTCCTCCAATACTTTATCGCTAAGTATTCATACTTTCTGATCTCCTTTTGTGCCACTTATCTCAGCAGGCTCCAAATAAGGCAGTGACTGGGTTGGCACCATGGACAGAGGCCCTTGGTGAAATGGCTGGAGATGTAGACCGTAGGTTCCTGACAAATCTTACTCATGTGTAACTAAAAGATTTAAATTATTGAATTAAGTTAACTGAATTAGCTGCATTGGTAGATTTTGAGGATGGATAATTCTTCCTTCAAAACTGGACAAAACCAACAGTTCCTCTTCTGTAAAATATCTGTAGATTAGAGGAGTTTCAAATTGACAACTGGTAGCTGAAAGGTTCTGCGTTCGTATTGCCTACCACATTGTCTGAGAATAATAATATGCACAATTATGAATCGATAGTCCAATCTTGTAGCATGACACTGGCAGACTTTGCTTTTTGGTAGTGGTCTTCTGCCCACTTAAATACATTTTCAGCTCCCTGTGATGTTCTCTATTGCTACATCTAATAAACATACACAGCTCTAGCCCTATGAAGACACAATCCAGACACATTCCCTGTGGCATATGGGGGCTTCCATTTTTATTTCCCTCTTGAGAAACGTATTGGAGCTGGAAGACATTTGCTGTCCCCAAAGGACACTGTAATTCAAACACAGCTTCTGGAATTTCACAACTGCACTGTAGTTAGCCATTATCACTGACCTTAAAAAACATAACAAAGGGGAGGTGTGGTGTGTGTGTCCTAAAATTATCGTTATCATCCGTTTCATGTTCAACAGTTTGTGACACACTTTTGACTGCAGACCCCTTGCGATACACTGATACTTCTTAATCACAGACAATCCTACATCAGCGACACCTGCAAGACTTGTGCAAGTGGGTTCTCAAGACTAGGTAGAAATGAAGTGCTCCTCAGCCCTGAGACAAAGCATTGGGTCCTAACACAGTGCCACTCATCAAAGCTTTTTGCATATGAAGGTAGGCTCCTTTTTATTGGTGTTGGCTTCTAGGAGATTGTATTTTGTTCATCATATGCAAAGTACAAGCAAAAAATCCCCTGCCAGGGGATCTAGGAATCGATTTTGGTGGACTTCTAGTTTTACGTAAAACCTAAGGGCTGAGGAGAGAATCAGGAGTGGAGAAAACATTCTTGCTGGTCAAGAATATTTGCATGAGGCCTCAAGAATAGCAGGGAGAATCACTTCTAGCTGAATTTATAATCCACAGTGGTGGTAATGTTAGGCCGCGGTCCCTGCATTGTATTTTATGGTAAATGCTTCTGTCTTACTGGAGAAAATGATCTGTTTGTGGCTGACATCTATTCATCTGGCACTCTCCAAACAATGGAAATGCTCCTTGTCTGGCAAGGTAAGCCTCCAAAGTGGCCTCTGTGTCTAAAAGGAACAAAAATGCTTCTCCGTGGACCACGTATGAAACGATTGGGCATATGGGCCTATTAGTCTTGTGCTCAGGGAGCTAGAGAGAAGAACATTTGGAAATACTACAGAATGTGGAAATTATTTTCTATGAAAAACAAACCCTTCAAGATGTGAATCACAAAAGATCTGAATTTCTGAATCACAAGTGGTCCTTGATTGAGAGATTCAGTTGATAATTGTAGCTTTGTATAATGACGACTTCGGGAAATTTCAGGTGCTGAAAAGATACAGCCTCTTTCACATGCTCCATCCCATATATCATGAGTTAAGGCAGTTCTTCCTTTTGACCACACACCAAAGTTTGCGCTTGTTGCCAGCACCAGTGAGCCGTCTCTGACAGATGTTCTCAAAAGTATGAACCAAAGGTAATTTGATGGTAAAAATTAGGTACTCTGCTCCCTGAAAGGCAGCTTGTGGTGATAATGGGTCCTTTTCTATGTAAACGACACGAAAATTTTATCTCCCAGGGACGTGTTCCTAATGTAGAACTGAGGGCATTCTCAGAAAACAAGAACTGATGCTATCTCTCAGCTCGACTGAAAGCTCCCAGAAAAAAAAAAAAGGTTTACAATGCAATTGAGATGTTGGCTTTTGAGTTCCTTGTATTTTGGTTAAGGAATGCTTTTTTCTGTGTTACTGTAGTGCCTGAATATTGTGAAGTAAACACTCTGCCTTTCCTCTCCTTGCTGCCTGAGGTACTGTTGTTTATTATTTCAAAGCTGTATCTTTCAATTTCATAGGAAGGCCACCCAAACTTAGTCTTGTGAGGGCTAGTGAATCAGGCTTAGTGGTGAGACTGTTAGCCCTGTCTTGGCATTGGACTATGTAGTGCACAGTTTATTTCTGAATACTTGTAGGAAACATATTAAAGATTATAAGCTCCTATGACAGTAGAGGCAGGCTATACAAAGGGAGGATACTAAACTGGGCAATAGAAGAGTTGAAACATGAGGAGCGGGTTGCATGCAGCTTCCGTCTACTTTGTACTCCTTTTCTTACTTTTGTTGAGAAAAAGGCTGCAGCCTTCATCAGGATCCTGACACTGCTGTGTGATTCTCTTATGGGTACTACTTGTTTACACTGCGTATAAACTAGCTGGAAGGTTGAGTGCTGTGAAAAGTAGACTGTCACAAAACTGAAGTAGCTGTCAGAAGAGGCAGAAGGATCTGCTGTGCCAAATTCAGCCCCAAGGATGAATTATTCCCCCCTTGCTGGCCTCTTTAGAGCTTAGCACATCTGTGGTCCCTGCAATTTACTGAAGCATTTGTTTGCGTTTTAACTAGAGAGAACTAATACGCTGTCTGTTGTCATTTATCCAACTTACCACAGTCTATTACCTTTTGCAATAGTAAGCTCTCTAGTCTTTTGTGTCTTAGCTTTGCGTTTTGTTCCCTGAACAATTTTGGTCTAACCCTGTAGCTTTATGCATACCAGTCCTAATACAGAGGTCTTGAAGCTGCTCTGTGCTTTTAAAATATGAAATTAAAAGCAGCCTGAGAAGATCTAATAATTATTAAATGTTTGATGTTAGCATTGTTCAAGTTCATCATAGCTTCCTCAGTAGCTGAGGAAGATTCTTATCTAAAGTTTATTGGTAGTCGTAGGGCAAACTCCTACTCATTTCAGCTAGGTATGTTTCATTAGAAACTTTATCACGCCCTAGACCCAAACTTTATACATGTTGTTACAATCCCTATGGCTATACACGTTTATAAAGATGTGCATTCAAGTGTTACAGATAAAGATTTGGTTTCAGATTAGAAATTTAAGACATACAGATCATTTCTGCATCAAACTCATCTTTCATATTCAGTTCCACATAGCCTCCAGAAGAATCCAACTCAGCAGCCAAAAGAAATCACTCTACACTTGCTTGATATTTAACACTCAACATCTGGGAGGGCAACCTAGGTGACGAATGAGAGGAAATGGCAACACCCCATTTAGCTAGAGTGCACCATCTGATCTTACGTCTCTTTTCTGCTTCTTGTCAAGCAAGTTCTCAATTTTGGTTTGAAATATCTGCTCTTTTTGCTTAATAAACAACTCC
Organism: Tauraco erythrolophus; assembly: GCF_009769465.1. Classification (NCBI taxonomy): domain Eukaryota; kingdom Metazoa; phylum Chordata; class Aves; order Musophagiformes; family Musophagidae; genus Tauraco; species Tauraco erythrolophus. Next base: position 76,975,902 of record NC_141496.1, read on the forward strand.
CACTTGGAAGGTGGAGTGCTAAAGCACATGCCTAGGCTCAAGAAGAAAGCCTTCCTATCCTTTGGTGAGTTGATATGGACAGCATCCAAGTATAGGAAGATAAGGAGAAAAGGCTTGAAAGCAATCCTCCAGTGGATCCATGCCCCATTAGTCTTGTGAAAGATACTAAATGATAAACAAGCCATGAAAACGGGTGGAAGGGAAATGTGGGAGCAAAACCCAAAAGCTTTATCTGGGACAGAAGGTACATGCAATGGAAGATGTAGGGGTCGCTCAGACATGAATGTTCCTTCAATCTTAATTTCCTTTTAGTCTGATACAGAACTAAAAGGATATTTTTTTATATTAACCATATTTTAAACCATGAACCAAGCAGGAGAAAAAATATTAGTAATTGCATAATTCAAGTCTGTTTTCCTGTTTTTCTTTCTCTGGATAAAAGTCCTGCCTTTGGCATAGACATAATTTCCATTTCAGCATATTCGTCTGATATTTGCTGTTCCTGCCTGCTTCTTCAGGGGGAACTTGCACATTTAAAATGCTTACTGATTTCAGACTATCTCCACAAACTTCAGTGTCTTTTAGAGTAACAATTGAACACACAATGTCTTTCTCTGAAATGTAGTCTCTACTTATTTGGATATGCAACTATTAATTCTAGGGAAGAAAAGAGCTTGAGTCATTAGGTATATTATATCCAATTGTAGGATAATCCTATCACACATGGGCTGCAAACATAGCATTGTTAGCCACAGAAAGCATGGAAGGCTGAAGGCAGGATCTGCCTCCAGGAGAGATAGATAACTGAGGAAAAGATAGCATAAACCTGGGTTATTTTGATGTACCACTTTTCAGGCTCTCTCTTGGGAACACGGATTAGAAGCAGACATAAATTTCTCCTGAGAAACCCATTCAGTACACTGCATGAATACCAGATCACAGTAAGCATAGGCTTCATACATATGTCTTTACAACTTTCTTGCTATAACCAAGTGTATAGGTCAGGAAGTTCGTATGATATCCAGCTAATTAAATTGAATAAAATATTCAGTAAGTATCAAATAATTAGATACTCTTGACTGGATTTGGGTCAGAAGACCATAGCAGCCATGCCAACTCCTAAAAAAAAAAAAAAGATAATAAATGTATTATCATAGCTGGTCATACTGTACTGTTTTAGTCTTATTTGAAAAATGGAGTCTGCAATGGCACAGTATTTGCTATATATAGGCAAGATGTTGTGAATATGAATTGTAATAGGGCACTGCACTCTGGGTATTGGTGAGGAGCTGTTTTGATCTGTACAAAAAGTACAAAATCCTTCCACCCTGAACACTTTATTGACTGTAAAAGTTTGGTTCTATTTATTTTTTCTATATAGATCCACAAAATGCTTGAAAAGAAGCTGTTCTGTTACTAAGACTGAGTAACTTTATGATATATTATGATTCACAATTACATCACATAGAGGAAGCAGCCAACCAACACTGGAGGGCCATTACTTAAACTTCTGGCCATGTTCTTTTATTTGAAAGATGTGTGTGTCACATGGAAGTAAGATAGCTTGGCAAAAATGTTTAATAGTAATGTTCCTGGCTTCTCAGAACTTGTTCTTACAATTGCAATACTTCCTGCTGCCGTGCCTGTCATTATGGAGTTGTCCACCAATAGGAGCAAGTATATGAGGCATTAAATTGCGTTTCAGAATCAACAGTGACATAATCCTGTGATCTGCAGTGGAGCTGGCACAGCCAATATATAGTAATTCTTTCAGCAAGCAGCAAAATAAACAAACAAAAAGATATATACAATAGAGATTTTTTTTTTTTTTTGCAACATGTATATTAAGTTGGATATGGGAGGTACTGACAGCCTGAAGCACTGTTTTACATAATAACCATTGATAGCAAATCTTGAGCTGTTAGGGCAAATCAGCGCAATGGTGTCAACAAATGCCAGTATACGTGGATCTTACTGTGTGGTATGCAGTTTTATGCTGCCAAAATTTTGGCACAGAGTTAGAGCTTCCCAGACCAACTTAATGTGTTAGTTCTAATTTATGGTAGTATTAGAACAGCAAGCAACAATCACAGTATCAGAAAATCTTACCAGATTGCTGCCTTTGTACACCTACACTGTGAACCCGTACTCTTACCTGTTAGAGCTTTCCTATGTGTCTCAGCTACCACTGGGATGAAAGCTGCTTGGTCTAATTACTGCCACATTATCTTTGAAATTTCCTTGGTACAGTGAAGTATTTGGAATGCTTATCCCTCCATCCCTTCTTGCACCTTCCCACAGTATGCTTGTATATATGGTATAAACGCAATCTATACACTTCAAGATGCTTCTTGAAATTATTTGCATCAAAATCTGTATGTAGTGTGAACCATGCATGATGATGTGGTCTTCATTTTCACCTCTAGTAGAAACGTCTTTTTCTTTTAGAAAAAAGGCATCCCATCTTAATTTTTCTTGAATTAGGCATTCTAAGGTTCAGACAACTCTAGCGTGATTTAACACCCTTACCTAGAGATACATGGAGAGCCCCAAGAGGTCTTAATTAGTTCTGGAGAGTCTGAGACCAATATTAAGCTGCTTGGAGGATTCAAAGGTAGAAGCGTAACACTGTGTTTTGGGGTTTTTTTTGCCTTAAGAATGGGAAGACGACAGTTTTTTTAATCTGTTACTGTGGGAGTAAAAGCACTGTCTGAGTGCCAGGACCTAAGGAAGATTGCTCCCTGTGGAAAGGTAGAGCTTGATAGGAGATAATTACTTGTTTAGCAGCCAAAAACCGACTTAGGCTTGCCTGAACCTGGGCAGGATAGAAGCGTTTGTAGAGTCTAGCGGTAGTGAAGAGTCTAATGAAAGTCTGGGCCCAGAAGTGGTGCAAAAGTTTGAGGCTTTGTGTTTATTTTGGACTTAGAGTATCCAAGAAGGGATAGAGTTTTATATGAACCTGTAAGAGAGCTGCTCTGGAGGCCAGATGTATCAGCTGAAAGGTTGAGAAGAAAAAAAGTGACCTGCCAAGAGTGAGAGTACAGTAAAAACATTTGTACTCTTCAATGTCATTTCAGAGTGCTGTGCGTACCTATTCCAGCTGCGCGAGTGACATTTAATAAGAAGGATCATGATAAACACAGAAGACATCTAAACCCGTGGGTTTGGAAATATGCCATGAAGCATTTGCCTGTGTTGTATATGCTGTGTATGCACATATATGCTCAAATGCACATTCCCAAATTCATTATTCTTTGAAAACTATAGATTATTTACTTATTTGATCATCCAACAAGGTGGGCGGAATAGTCTTCTGTGACTATTCACACTAAAATCTTTTCCATCTATTATGAACCATACACTAGGAAATAAAAAGATTGCTTTTCAAAATTTTGCAGAAGTAAAAGTCTGCATTGTTAACTGAATATACAGTAGAAATATTTTTGCTTTATATTGACCAAGAACAATGACGTGTCCTGTGCTTTCAATTTTTCTAAATGTTTCATCACTGCTAAGCTTAGTGTCTCAGTATTATTCCTAGTGCCTAATACTGTGATAGATTGTGAACATAGTCCCCATCTCCCGCCACTTCTAGTGGGAAACTGACGAGAATTCTGTTTTCACCTAGATTGGCAAGAAACGATGCTGGATTGAATTTACCACCGTTATCTTTCTTCTGTCGTTCTCAAACTATGTTGTCACATAAAATCCAAAGGGCATTATTAGAGAGATTTTATTAGCAGTGGTGCAGTTTCCCTGGGTTAGAGGAGTGGACAATTGATCCTAATTGATGCCAAGTGTCCAGTGCTCCAGACACAGTATATTGCCTACAAACTTCTTACCTCTGCAGAGTAGAAGAACTAAGATTTCAGGAGCAAAGACCATTTGAAACAAGGCTGTACTTGCATAATTTTTAAGATGTTGCTCTGTCAGAGAGAGAACTGCAGTTTGGTTCAGTTGACATACAAAAATGTTGGGCGAGTCAAGCTGGGTTGTGGAGTTAAAGTTGAAAGTAAAGCCAAAAGCGTATCTAAAAAATCTAAATGCATAAGTAATGACATCTAAAAGTAAGATACATGTTGGGCGGTAATTCAGACTTCCAGCATGATGTCTTATGATTATTTTTACTGTTTGCACAAAAATTATTTGGCCATCCTGAACAAATTTCAATATTGTTGGAAACATATATTGGAAAAATGTAAAAGATATGTGCTGTAGAAGTACTAAAAATTGTTAAGAAGGAAAGCTTATTATGTTCTTTATATAAAACCTAGTGTGTCATTTACACAGTAATGAAGATACGAATTCTATTCTATTCTTTCTTTAACTAGAGTTAAAGTTGCACATCCTTTTTCCATGACTTGTATTTGCTTTGTTTACTAAGTGGATCTGAAAGACATAAAAAAGGAATGCAATAACATGCACTTATAATGACCCTGCATTCATCAAGTACGTGATTTTAAAAGTTGAACCTTTAGTTGTAAGAACTGTGATCTTGATTTTTAACCGGGAAAGGATAAAACATTTTCTATTTTGTTTCTCTGCTCAGTGGTGATAAGATGGTAGTGAAATGAATATTCATGTAAGTCTGTTGGAGAAAACATGAACTATGTGGTGCTGCCAGGAATTTTGTAAATAATGATCTTCTCAACTCCCTAACTACAAAATCTGGAGAAGGTAACAGGAATAACATGAATGGAGGCTAAATTATTGTCCCAGATTCAAATAATTCCACTAGATACTGATCTAAATGCACATTAATACTCACATGAGGGACTCGGACCCTCTTTTTCTTCTCAGTGAAGCACCCTTAATTCCAAATTAAATGCCCACAAAAAAAATGATCCAGGAATGTCTCTGAGAAAAATGCATCTTAACTTTATTCAGTTTGTCTGTCACCAAAGGGAGGCAATTATACTGATCTACATTAGCACTGTGAAATTAAATCATTATGAGTTGAAGATTTTTGGTTTCCTAAAGTGTTCTGAAGTCTTTTGACAGGATATTAAAATCTTAGTCATCTTCACTTTATACAACCAAAATTTTAACCTGGAAATCAATAGTCAACTTGCTTTAATTAACATGAAACGTTTTCACACTTTTCCAAACTACTGGACATGTTTTTCCCTGTTGCTGATGAGAAAGAACTTATCATTGATGACAGTTCAAATTGCAAGGATTTAAATTAAATCTGACATTGCTTTCTGCTATGGTGGGAGCTTTTTGTATCACAGACAATGTAAAGGTCACAGTAGGCTTGCTTTATTAGCAAAATAGCTCCTTTTGTGTTAAACATTGTCCAGGGTCTCCAAAAAGAGGAAGTCAAGGGTAGCCTTAATGCCATACAAAGGAAACTCTTAGACATGTTTAAAAATCCCCAACACTGAACATCTAATTTCTGTGATTCTATTTTGAAAAGATTTTCCACAGCATGGACTCTGATGGGACTAGAATTATTTCATCAAATACTGAATATATCATGAAAATATTCAAATGTTTCGTGAGAAATACAAAGCTTTGATTAACTGAGATGTGAATAAATATTACAGGATGGGACCCTATGATAACAGATAGATTTTTCTACTCAATTTTTGCATGATACAGAATGAAAGTGCAAAGTAGCACCATGGAAACATAAGAGAAGGTGATTCTAGAAATAGATTTGAGACCATTCCAACTCCATGTTTAATTACAGTCTCGCTTTTATGTTTGCCTTTTCCTTAAAAACTTCTCTTTCTTGTCCTCATGTATGCAGATATTTATGATTAAAAGAATAAGTGCATACGATCTTACATTTGTGGCACAAAGTCTTCTTTCTAATGCTGAGGAGTTTTCTTCTCCTCAAATTGTGATGTGCGAGGAAGCTGCAGTTGCAGACTGCTGGTGCAATAAGTAACATCAGCATAGAGTCCTAGGTACACCCAGCTGCTGAAGGAGTGGATAGTGTTGTCCAGAAGAGGGCATGACTAGGATGTCTAGCAAAGTTGTTGACTTGGAGCCTACTGCCAGCAGAGCTCCCATGAAACAGCAAATACCCCTCCACAGTGATGAATTGCCCCCTCTGGCATAGGAGGGTTGGCTGATGTTAGGATGTGCAAATTACATCTCCCTGTGGCAGCTTGTCTAAATCTGAACCTTTAATTGTAATTAAGTGATGAATACATTCTCTTCATTTTTGTTTTGTTTTGGTGAATTCAGCTCTGATAAAGGTGACAGATTAATTACACTGGGGAATGAAGTCATTGAAGCTGATTGAGAAATGGTTCAAAAAGTATTTCATTAACTTTTTTTTTCCCTTGAATTATCAAAAAAATGTTTCAGCTAGGTCTAAAAATCACAAGTTAGTAACAGCAGGAGGGTCTTTTCCTTCTACCTGCGTCCAGATATCTGCACCACACTTCGAAATGCTATTTGTGTAACACAGCCGGACACAAACCCCGTGGTTTTGTCTGTGCTCTATAGGACAGACGTCTCAAAAATATTTCAGAATGGCCAGACAGATGTTCAAATGGAAATCTCTCCTCCTGATGATTCACAGGTTTTTCCTGCACTTTGATAAAAGAGATAAAAATCTCAGCATATTTACGAAAGCAAATTGAAATGAATGGAGAATACAGACTCATGTTTGTGGGGCTTTACTTGAACCAATAGTTGTGAGTGGTGTGTGGCAGAAAACTCCTCTCTACAGTCACTGGTAGTTTCTTTCCCTGAAGGCTTGAGGAGAGGAAGTCCAGCAAGGATTCGATGGCCTCCTCCAGGGCCCTCTCTGGAACAAGAAGATGGCATGCAGACAAGGTGTTTCTTCCCTTTTCTGACCTATGCCAGAAGAGGTGTCATTCCCCTCTGCTTCCAAATGGGAAGGGAACATTAGAGATCATTAAAACAAAATGCCATATCCTAATGGCTAGACTTTAACTTATTATTGTATCTTTTGGGGGCTTCTTTGCTGCATCAAGTAAGCAGAGGAGAGTGAGGACATGTGAGTGGATAAATCATGGTTTAAAAATTGTTGTGGAGCATCTTCTGGTCTTCTAGTATGACTCCACGGAGACTGCTTTTCATATCAGACAGAACACTTTAACCAGGAGAAACGTATTAGGATAAACAAGGGAACATCTAGCAAATGATACTAGAGCTGATAAATAAAGTGATAGCGGTTTATATGTGTCCATTTTATTCCATGCACATAATGTGAAGAGGCAGCTTTCTGCAATGCAGTGGGGTTCTTTGTCACAAGAAGTAATTGTTGCCACCAAGTTAATGTTTTCTATGATATGGAATTCTGGTTCAACATACAGAGTTTAGGTAAGTGACAAAACATGAAATCTTTTATGACCAAACATTTCTGCTAATGTGTATTTTCCATCTTATCTACTCCATTTCTTTTTTTTAAGCAAGTTGTTTTTATTGGACTATGAGTAGCAAATTCTTACAATTTTATAGCCATGTGACATTGTTGTCATTGCTTTTAGCACAGGAAATGGTACATCTGTTAGTAAAGAGACCAAAAGAACTCTCCCATGAGTCACCAAAAAGCATTTGCCAAAACTAATTAAACTAATGCCAAATATGACAAGTGATTTTAAGACCTATTGCAATTTACAGTACATGGACTTTGCAGGAAAGGGGTAGAACATGGAGGTGAAGGTAGTGGGAAATTAGGGTAAGGATCCGAAGCATAATTTCAAGAAGAGGCAAAGCTCCCTTGTCTAATTTTGTTTTCTCTATAATTCTTCTACCTATGTTGAGCTATCACAACAATCTTTTTCAGAGCCTGTGTTTTCCAGTTTTATTCATTTACCTTCACATTGCAATTAATAAGAAAACTGTTCATTCTGCTTGAACTCACATTTTGTATTTCTCCAGGCATTACCTTTTAATTATTATTCTAAGATGATAACTGTTTTAAAACAAAATCGAATTTATCCTTGTATGTAAAGTTTGTTAGGAGTTTCACTAAATTTCATGGGACTACCATGAGAATCTGCTAGGGATGTTTTGATCTCGATTTTCTTAAGGAAATTCAGAGTGAAATACAGAGTTCTTTTCAGTATTAAAATAAAGAATACACTGGGAACAGCAATGTAAGTTTTGATAAAGACTGCAGACAATTTTTTTTCTCATTACACCTGCAAAACCGAAATATTACAGGCCCATGGTCTAATTTCAGCTTCAGAAGGGCATCTGAGCCATGCATCGAGAAAGCTCATATTCAAATCAACCTGATTTCTGCAAGCAGTAGTATATAATACTTCAGAAAATCAATCCTTTTGACTTAGTAAGTAATCTACTTATTGTATGCTTAGAGTTTCTGAAATGAGAAATTTTCTTCCATTTGTATAACAACTCACAGCAGTGCAAGTAAAATATGTCTTTAAAAATAAAATCTGTGGAATAAAGCACACAGAAAACCTGCATGACAACAACATGAAAATATGAGACGTACTCAGATTTTACTGCTTGCAAAAAAAATTCAGGAGTGTTCATGCTATATTTGTGCAGCACATTGCTAATGGAAATATCATGTGATTATATATGTCCTGTATTAATCACAGCAGTCTGCGACGGTGCTACCCACACGGGTAAGCTGGATATTCACCCTAAATAATTTACTGCAGAAAAAATTGTGTGGTTGGCAGTGCATGCACAGGAGTAGCCAAGTTTGGCCCTGCATGTCCTACCATTCCCCAAACTCCTTCCATGTGTGCTTTTTAATACTTAAGTGTTTACATACACGTATACCAGAAATTTACCCCAGATGCTGCAGTGTTGGTAATGTTATGAAATACAAATATAATTACTAAAATGCAGCTATTAGAGTATTGTAGAATTATTTCATCCAGATGATCCATTAGATTTATTTTCTGTTCTTAAAAGATTATTGTATGGTTGCAGTTTTTGGGCTGTGATGCTTGTGGAAGCGATGAGGAATGGAAGGAGAAGATGTGGGTTATCTAGAGATGAAAAGACCAAGGACCTCACAACATCTGACTTGTCTTGACAAAAGACCCTCCAACAGCTCTAGCTTGCATCATCCGCCACCTCAAGTCTTGTATCAAAAGAATATGGAGAACTGAGCCCCTGTTTTTATCCTACCTTGCATTTGTCTCCAGTGCCTGCCGAATTTTGACAAGTGGTGTTCTTCAGGGGTCCGTGCTGGGACCAGTACTGTTCAGTATCTTCATCAATGACATAGACAGTGGGATCAAGTGCACCCTCAGCAAGTTTACAGATGACACCAAGCTGAGTGGTGCATTTGACATGCCTGAGAGATGGGATACCATCCAGAGGGACCTGGACAAGCTCAAGAAGTGGGCCCGTGTGAACTTCATGAGGTTCAGCAACGCCAAGTACAAGGTCCTGCACCTGGGTTGGGCTAATCCCCGGTATCAGTATAGACTGGAGGATGGACGGTTTGGGAGCAGCCCTGCGGAGAAGGACTTGGAGGTACTGGTGGATGAGAAGTTGAACAGGAGACAGCAATAGGGGCTTGTAGCCCACAAAACCAAACATATCTGGTGCTGCATAAAAAGAAGCGTGGCCAGCAGGTTGAGGGAGATGATTCTGCCTCTCTACTCTGCTCTGGTGAGACCCCACCTGGAATACTGCAGCTGTGGAGTCCTCAGCACAGGAAAGACATGGACCTGCTGAAGCACGTCCAGAGGAAGGCCACAAAAATGATCAGAGGGATGGAACACTTCTCCTATGAGGAAAGGCTCAGAGAGTTGGGGTTCAGCCTGGAGAAAAGAAGGCTCCAAGGAGACCTTATTGCAGGCTTTCAGTACTTAAAGGGGGCCTACAAGAAAGATGAGGACAAATTTTTTAGCAAGGCCTATTGCAACAGGACAAGGGGTAGTGGTTTTAGACTAAAAGAGGGTAGATTTAGATTAGGTATAAGGAAGAAATTTTTTAGAATGCAAGTGGTGGAACACTGGAACAGGTTGCCTTGAGAGGTGGTAGATGCCCCATCCCTAGAAACATTCATGGTCGGGTTGGATGAGGCTTTGAGCAACCTGATTTAGCTGAAGATGTCCCTGCTTACTGCGGGAGGGTTGGACTAGGTGACCTTTAAAAGTCCCTTCCAACTCTAAGTATTCTATGACTCTATTCTATGATTCTATGAACTTTGTGCTGTCAGTGCTATGACCTCTTTCCTTTCTCACTTTTCTGCAACAAGAGTATTACCTTTAATGATTTTTTAATTCAGAGTTAGCCTACCAAGCTAGCACCAACTATCAGAAATCACTTTACTAATAAATATTCTACTCCATTCTTGCCTTATTCTATTGGCATTTTGGTGTGCATCAGAATACCTTTGTGTCCTCAGCCTTCCTGTTCATGTTCATATAACTGCTTAATTAACTTGAGCGAGTCCAAACAATTATTAAGAACTGGTTTCTTCTTCTTTCCAACTAATTTAAAACCAGTGCTGCAGGTCTTTCTTGTTTCAAGTCTGGGAGTTTTGTACTTTTCACTCACATGAGGATTTTGTGGTATCCAAAAAGGCTCTTCTCAGAAAAAAAAAAAAATCCAAGCTCTCATCACCTTTGCTGTGAGCCTTTGGTCAGTCTTCGATGCTAATCATGATAAATTTCTGGTGCAATGTAGTTGGCAATTTCAGGTGTCTCTGAAAAAATTCTGAGCTTTCCATGGTGGCATAACTTCTCACCCTGCTGCAGTTCTGTCCTGCACACAGATTTCCTGTTTATAAACTGAATATCTTTTGATTATTTAGGATATTTAGTGTTCTTAAATTAATATCTTATCCCATTATGTGGGAGGAAGTATGTCATACTACTTTCATTAACTAAATTGAAACATCTGTGGCTCAAAGCTCCCTGGCATGGACTCAGCGATCAAGATCTCCTTAATCTTTTGAGGGGATCATGATTATACTTCTCTGATAGGAACTCCTGATTCTCACACCTCCTGCTTGGATTACTACAGTCATCTTAACCAGGACTAAATGATGACATTCATTTAAAAGATACAGCTATCTCAAAATATAAAACCTTTTCCATGACATGCAAGCTACTTAGAAACCTACAGTCACACTGCTGTAGTCATAACTGTTCACAGTAAGTTTAATGTATGGAGGTTAGAAATTCTATAATGTCTGAGCATTAGTTTCCAAAATTATTCCTTTTTCTAACCCCAAAACTTGATGATGCACTTATTCTTCGTCCTTTTGTTCCCAAAGGTATTCCAGGCTCCCTGATTTTAGGTACACAAGATACAGATCATCTATTCCCTGAATTTCAACTGAAAAGTGTGATGAATGTGTTTGGTTTTCACAGCAATGGGAGTCCCCATCTTAAGGAAAAGATAATCCTGCCTACTACATTCTATTTTTTAAATAAGAAAAACTATAAGGAAATAAGGGAGATAATTACAAATGTTAAAGCTACAATATGAATCAATTCTCCATCTAGTTGCAAAAATAGTAGGTTTTGGTCAAGGACAAAGACAAAAATCTATCGAAGTAAAGGATAGAAAATTATTTAAATAAGGAAATAAAATATTTTATAAGGAAATGAAATATTTTATGCAGAAATACAAAATTATACTCTAAATGGGGACTGAGAATAAATTTTACTCTTCACTGAGATGGACAACTTTTGGGTTATGTTTTTCTTATAAATAGAAGAGGAAACAATATTTCCGTAGAATTCTGTGTAAGGTGTAGATGGCAGAGTAACTTCAGAAGACTATCTTATCAATCACATCACTTTTATAGGTTGTACAAAGTAAAAAGTAATGGCAGTCAGGCAAAGTCCCCAGTGACTGGAAAAAGGGAAACGTCGTACCCATTTTTAAAAAGGGCAAAAAGAAGGACCCCAGGATCTATCGACCAGTCGTCCTTACTTCTGTATCTGGTAAGATAACGGAGCAGATCCTCCTGGAGGCTACGTCAAGGCATACGGATGACAGGATGGTGATTAGAGACCCGCAACATGGCTTCACAAGGGGAAAATCATGCCTGACTGATCTGATGGCCTTCTAAGATGGAGTCACTGCATTGGCGGCTAAGGTAAGAGCAACTGATGTAATCTATCTTGACTTCTACAAAGCCTTCGACACAGTCCCACAGAACATTCTTGTTGCTAAGTTGGAGAGGTGCGGGTTTGGTGGATGGACTGTTTGACAGGTAAGGAATTGGCTCTCCACGTCCAAAGAGCTGCAGTCAATGGCTCCATGTTCAAATGGAGATCAGTAACAAGAGGTGTCCCTAAGGGGTCTGTATTGGGCCCAGTACTGCTCAATATCTTTACTGATGACATAGACAGTGCAAGTTTGCAGATGACACCAAGCTGAGTGCTGTAGTTGATATGCTTGAGGGAAGGGATGCCATCCAGAGCGACACTGATAGGCTTGAGGGTGAACTTCAATGTGAACCTCATGAAGTTCAACAAGGCCAAGTACAAGGTCCTGCACCTGGGTTGGGGCAATCCCTGGTATCTATACATGCTGGAGGATGAAGGGATTGAGAGCAGCCCTGCAGAGAAGGACTTGGGGGTACTGGTGGATGAAAAACTGGACATGAGCTGGCAATGTGCGCTCACAGCCCGCAGAGCCAATCATATCCTGGGCTGCATCCAAAGAAGCATGGCCAGCAGGTCGAGGGAGGTGATTCTCCCACTCTACTCTGCACTCATGAGACCTCATCTGGAATACTGCAGCCAGTACTGGGGTCTCCAGTTCTGGATTCCCCACTGAGTCCAGAGGAGAGTCATGAAAATGGTCAGAGGGATGGAACACCTCTCCTATTGAAGAAAGGCTGAAAGAGTTGACGTTGTTTAGCCTGGCGGGAGACCTTTTTGTGACCTTTCAATATGTTCAATACTTTTTACTAGGGCCTGTTGTGACAGGACAAAGGGTAGTGGTTTTAGACTAAAAGAAGGTAGATTGAGATTAGATGTAAGGAAGAAATTCTTTTCTATGCGAGTGGTGAGGCAGTGGAACAGGTTGCCTTGAGAAGTTATGAATGCCCCATTTCTGGAAGTGTTCAAGGTCAGGTTGGATAAGGCTTTGAGCAACCTGATCTACTGGAAAATTTCCCCGCCTATGGCAGGGGGATTGGCCTAGATGATCTTTGAAGATCCCTTCCAACCCAAACCATACTGTGATGTATGATTCTAAACAGAAGTAAAGCATAATATAGCAAGCAATTTGACATGTTGAGGCCTCAGTTAAGAAATTAATGCCTTGTGACTGACTTTATGAAATATTAGGCAGAAATCAATTGGTAATCTAAAATTTGTAGTAGTATTTGATATATGATGGATTTTAGGAGTGAAATTTTTATGAGGAAGAAAACAGTACCTTGTGGAATGAAGGACAGCCTAGATGATATTGTAAACATATGAAAAGCCTTTTGAATACTTTTGGCAAAATCATAATCCTTTCAATGCAAGAACTATAAAATAAGAATTCAGTATAAAATTAGGACTAAAGTCAGAGGAAAAACAAGCATTTCTTTTGAAGAGTGAGACACTTCTGTTTGTAATTCTTTGTTAGTCATGAATTAAGGTGTACTGATTATATCTAGATAAAGCTGTTTATAGGGTTTATATATGTCAATACTTCAAGTGTATACTACTCGTTACAAAACAAACACAGATGAGTAAAGCCTAGCCTGTTATACCTGTAAAAGCAGAAGAAGTCCACTGACCTCACTACTGTTTTTTGGTACTATATTTTACAACTGGAAGTAGAATTTAGCTCAATGTATTTTTCAAAGAAAGAAAAGAATAAAATAATGACATCTGTATTAGAAGCCATATAAGTTTGTGTATCATCCCTTTCTCGTTCTTCTAATAAATTCTCATTCTTTCTCATATCTCTAATAAATAAAATGCTATAAAAATGTGTAGAATTAAAAGAAAATTTTAAATTATGCTAAAAAGCAGAGACTATTTCCTTATTGTCAGCTTCCAAAAAAATCCCCCAAGAGCATGTTAAAGTGAATTGAATCTCCAATGAATGCTTTTCTTTGTCATAACAAGAAAACAAAAAAAATTACAAAACACATACCAACTTTCAAAATAAGGTTATGATTTAGCAGAACAAAACCAAAGCTTTTGGTATTGTATTTGTTTATTTGCTTTGGCACTAGCATAATTTTTTGATTGTGCTTCAAATGCTCAGTTTTGCCCATCTATATTTCTTGCTAGTTTAGTTTCAAGAAATCTCTTGAAAACAGGCTTTGGATGACACTGAATAACAAACATAACTGTCTGTTAAAAACAAGCTATCAGACAGACATTAATCTGATCTATTTGCACTCCAGCATTATGCATGAAAGAAATACAGAAGTTTAAGGCTTTCTGGCTCCAGTTATTCTGTTTTCTCCATTCCAGACCCATTTCAAGATTCCAAAGTCCTCTATTATGAAACAAACAGTACTCAAAAGAAATAGAAAAGGTGTAAGACTTCTACAGCTGTGGTATTACTGTGTCCTGAAGAGGGAGGTTGAATTCTACATCTTGTTCCATGAAGATTTGTTTAGTTCACCAAATGAAAAGACTGGAGTTCATGAGCCCCTTGTAAATAGACCCTTTCGACTGGCTAAGCTGAAGTTCTTTAACTTTTTTCCAGTTATGCTTAAGTGTTAAAGATCTTGTGCTTTCTTTGGCAGGGATAGTAAAGGGGTGTAGATTCATAAATGGAAAAGAGATGCTTACTGGAGTTTTCTTTGCAATAGTGTGGGATCAGAGAAATCAGCCATGCATCTAACATGCTTGTTAAATGCTTCAGTATATCGCGATGAATCATCCTGACAAATCTCTGCAATTCTTAAACCTGACCTTGTCTTCGTTGCTGTGATTATGAAGAGAGAATCTTTTATACTGCAGGAGACATCCAGGCTCCCTACTCCCCCCCAGGAAAAGCAAGTTCAAAGTACAGTCGTGCAGGCTGTGTCACCAGCTAGAGAGAAGCAGCAAAAGCCACACCCATGTTCTTTTAAAAGCTTTTTTCCCTCCCAGAATCTTTTTGTTTTTAACAATAGTCAAACAAAATAAAATCTCAATTGAAAACAGAAGTCAGAAGCCTCCCTGCTTTGACCAGCCAGAGCAGGGAGAGAAAGAAAAGACACCCGTTTCCCACAGCACCCTACCTCCATTTTCTAATTCAAGCACGGCTACAGAAGAGCCAGATTGAAGTCTTCTTCATGCAACTTTTTTTCTTTGGCATGATGCCAGTTGACAAGCTATTGTGTAATTAGAAGCACCTCTGGTGGCCCAGAAGCCACCAGCTTGGAAGAAGCAGAGATGGGGAGCACCTAGACTTGGTTGGTTTGTGAGGAGTGAGCAGGGCTGGAGATTAGCGAGTTGTTTACTCAGGGAACGTTTCATGTTCTGCCTCATTTGGTGGCACAGTTTTGAGATAGCCCCTTGTGAGAGGTGTGAAACCTTACCGTTATGCCTGGGTCTAAACAGTGCACTACAAGAGCATGTCTGTGTTTAAAGGAAGAAAAATCTAACTAACTCCAAAGAAGCTGCAGTCATCAGGCCCTAGGAATTTCCCACCTGAGATGGAAAAGGGTGTTGGATCATCAAAGCCATATGAAGATGCAGACATGTTCTGGAACTTCAGGAAGAGAATAAGTGAAAGCATGCAAAACACTCAGAACAGAGGAAGCATGAAGGTTATACTGAAAGGTACTGGTGTTTCTAAAGCTAAATATTTTGCACAGTAACCTGGCCATATATTGCCATGAAGTACCTCATTGACGTACTGTTATGTTAATGTTAGAATTTGCCAAGAAAATCTTTCTGTATGTTTCCTTACTTAGGAACCCCATAGGGTATGTTTTCCAAGTGCCTTATTTTAGCAATGTTGTTGCAAAGACTTACCTGATGCTGGAAATGGGGCACCTGAAAATATTTTTCACTTCTACTGCAAGCTCAGGCCAGCATCATATAAAACATTCAGCAAGCACTTTCAGGAGGAAAAAAAAAGATAATACTAAGGTCTTTAAAATACTTACTGCAATCTCTAATCGCTTGTCTCTGGACATTTACCTCAGTTTTCACTGATAAAGCCTCTTGTCTTACCACCCAAGCTGTGGAAAGAACTAGCAGGGACTGTGAGGATGAACCACCGCCCACTGTACTTGAAGAGCAGGTTCGGGAACATCTGAGGAACTTGAAGGTGCACAAGTCCATGGGACCTGATGAGATCCATCCGCAGGTCCTGAAGGAACTGGCGGATGAAGTTGCCAAGCCACTGGCCGTTGTATTTGAGAAGTCGTGGCGGTCTGGCGAGGTCCCCGATGACTGGAAGAGAGGGAACATAACCCCCATATTTAAAAAGGGGAACAAGGAGGACCCGGGCAGTTACAGGCCGGTCAGCCTCACCTCTGTGCCTGGCAAGGTCATGGAGCAGATTCTCCTGGGAACCATGCTAAGGCACATGGAGAGCAAGGAGGTGGTGGGTGACAGCCAACATGGCTTCACCAAAGGCAGATCGTGCCTGACCAACTTGGTGGCCTTTTATGATGGGGTGACAGCATCGGTGGACAAGGGTCGACCAATGGATATCATCTACCTGGACTTGTGCAAAGCTTTTGACACTGTCCCGCACGACATTCTTCTCTCTAAACTAGAGAGGCATGGGTTTGATGGATGGACCACTCGGTGGATAAGGAATTGGCTCAATGGCCGCACTCAGAGAGTAGTGGTCAACGGCTCAATGTCCAAGTGGAGACCGGTCACGAGTGGCGTCCCTCAGGGGTCCGTGTTGGGCCCGGCCCTCTTCAACATCTTTGTCGGTGACGTGGACAGTGGCATGGAGTGCACCCTCAGCAAGTTCGCCGATGACACCAAGCTGTGTGGTGCTGTCGACACGCTGGAAGGGAGGGATGCCATCCAGAGGGACCTCGACAGGCTGGAGAGGTGGGCCCGTACCAACCTCATGAAGTTCAACCAGGCCAAATGCAAGGTCCTACATCTGGGTCGTGGCAATCCCAGGCACAAATACAGACTGGGCGGAGAATGGATCAAGAGCAGCCCTGAGGAGAAGGAGTTGGGAGTACTGGTGGACGAGAAGCTCAATATGAGCCGGCAATGTGCTCTTGCGGCTCAGAAGGCCAACCGCGTCCTGGGCTGCATCAGGAGGAGCGTGGCCAGCAGGTCGAGGGAGGTGATTCTTCCCCTCTACTCTGCCCTCGTGAGACCTCACCTGGAGTACTGCGTCCAGTTCTGGAGCTCCCAACATAAGAAGGACATGGACCAGTTGGAGAGGGTCCAGAGGAGGGCCACGAAGATGATAAGAGGGCTGGAGCACCTTTCCTATGAGGACAGGCTGAAAGAGTTGGGGCTGTTCAGCCTGGAGAAGAGGAGGCTCCGGGGTGACCTTATAGTGGTCTTCCAGTACCTCAAGGGGGCCTACAGGAAAGATGGGGAGAGGCTGTTCAGGAGGGCCTGTTGTGATAGGAGAAGGGGTAATGGTTTTAAAATAGAGGGAGGTAGATTCAGGTTGGATATTAGGAAAAAATTTTTTACCATGAGAGTTGTAGAACACTGGAACCAATTGCCCAGAGAGGTGGTGGATGCTCCATCCCTGGAGACGTTCAAGGCCAGGTTGGATGAGGCCCTGAGCAACCTGATCTAGTTGGAGATATCCCTGTTCCTTGCAGGGGGGTTGGAGTAGATGACCTTTGAAGGTCCCTTCCAGCCCTAACCATTCTATGATTCTATGATTCTATGAAACTTGAGGAGCAGTGTACGTACAGAGCCACCACACAGAGCAAAGGCAGAACCAAGAGCTGGGATTGTTCAAGGAGAAAACAGTGCCAAAGATTTTGAGTTAAGATTTTTTAGTGCAACAGACTTCTTTAAATGCCATTGTGCTGAAGAAATATTGAAATAAGGCTGAATAAATTTAAATTAACTTTTAGTTTTGGTTTGCCTGTAAATTGCAGTGAGACAGATGTTAACATCTCCAGCTGAGAATAAAACTTAGTTTATACTAGTTCACAGCTTTAATTAGATGATTAGTAGGAAGTCTCCTATAATCTTCAGTTCACAAAAAAAAAATGCCTTTCTGTTTTTTGGTGATGTTTGTGAAAGCAAATATAATTTTGGCATCCTAAAATATTCTGTACCCTTATGTTTAATTGCGCTGTCTGAGTATACTGTTTTAACCGCTCTGAAAGATAGCACACAGTAGTTCAAATCCTAAATTTCAACCCAGAAATGACAAGAAATATAGTATTTTGAGCCAATTTCAAAGACAAAATATAAAGTGCATACAGAAGGTATGAGTGAAAATGCACTATGGTATGAGCCTGCAGTTGACCTGGCATTCTAGAGAGGGACAGGACTATGTAGACCAATTTGAAAATTTGCCTTCTTATAGAAGAGCAAACCAACCTTCCTGTTCCTAGCCCTGCAAGTCTTTCGTTGGTGTTTTGCACCTCAGATTTTACATATTTGCACGCACCCTAGGAAAGCAAATCTTTGAAAACTAGAAGAATGTAATTTTGAAGGACAAACAAAACAGGATTAATTCCCATAATATTGGGTGTGCGGAAATGCAACCAAGCTCAAAGCAGAGATCACCAATTAAGATTAAAGAGAGCAATGACAGGCATTTGACATCACAACCAGTGTCAAATGTATCAGGTAAGCCTGCTTTTCATGAAACAGTGATGCTGAGACAACTGATGACAAAAATTATTTTTCTCCTCAAATGATGTTGTTATGAAATGTTGACCTGAATTGGGACACACCTCTTTGTTTTGCACTGGGACGGAAACATTGAAAATGTATTTACAACTGAACTGAGCTCATTATACAGTGACCTCGTACAGAGACCTTTTGTTTAGCAGCAGAGACAAAGTGAGCATGCCAGCCAGGGAGTGTAACTGCCTGCTTCTTCTGTCTGAGCATGAAAGGCTGTTGAGGCTCCTTTGGCTACAGACGAGGTGCAGCCACAGCTGAAAGAGAGTGGAATGCCATCAATGCAAGTGCGTACCCTGCACAAGAGTCTGCTGGGCTCAGACACGCTATGCTCAATTTATTCCTGAGGTCATGCTAACATAAAAACGCTCATGAAATGCCTGTTTCAAAATGCTCCTTCTATCTTATCTTCTCTCCCCTTTTCCCTTCCTCTATCCCAAATTTTTGGCATTGGCTAATGGGAAGCACGGGGGAGAACTGCAGTGAGTATAATGCCTGGCTTGTATTCACAAACATAGGAACACTTCTTAAAACATCAGTTATTTTCAATGTCTTACTGCATAACAGATAGCAGATTGTCCTTCTGTTTTACTTCCAAAAGGTGACCTTTCAGGAGAGGGAAAATTCTTATTAACGAATGTTAAATGCATGACTTTACGTTTTTGTACTGTTGAGTTCTTCTCATGGCTTCTGTCCTCAAACTTGCTTAATTCTTACCTGGTGTTCTGGTTCTCCTCTGGATGATTGGCATTCTACACCTGAGGCAACAGCAAATACTTTTACCTTTACACCTGTTTATGATCTTGTAACAAATTTTAAAAAATATTGAATTTGTTCTTGGAATAGATTTCCAGAAAAAATTCCTTTGCACTGAATGGTTTTATTTTATTCATGTACTTCTGCTTTCAGCATAACTCATGGTATTGTCCTGTTTAGTCAGTGTTTTCCACCTCTTACAATTCTTACGTTAATCGTACACCATCTAGTTTCTGATATACCATCATACCAAACGTCTACCTGAATCTAGATGAATTGTATCTACCATCTATTGTACTTAAATAATTAATTTCTTATTTAAAGATAAATACTGAGTGTACGTGGCATGGCCTAAAATCTCCTTAAGTATAAACTAATGCTAGCTAAGCTAGACACTTCTAAATATAAATGCAAACAATTGTTACTGCTTGCTGGTTTTCAAAGTCCTTGATTCTGCGGCTGCTTACATATAGATTGAACTGCAAAAGTGGTCTCGCAGATAATGGTTACTCATGGAGGGAATACTTTTGGTGAAAGTTAAAGATGTGTGTAAGTCCTTGCCAGTGTCAGGACCAAAATCATCTGAGTAAAACTTCAAGACCTGGCCACCGAGCCTGACAATAAAAGAGAAAAAAAAAGACAAAGAAATAACTCCTAAAATGAACTGAGATGGATCCATTTAAAGTGCAAGTGAGAACAGAAGAGGCTTACAGAATAATTCTAAGGTGCTAAAGTTGTGACAGATACAGGTTTGTCTCAGGCTCTCTAGGCTTTTGACATCCAGATTTTGGTGTGTAGTGTGATGAAAAGGTGCTTAGTATAGCCCCTTTCACATTGCCTGCCCCTGAATGCTGAACCAGAATGCTTGCTTTCAATTGGAATTCCTACCAGTTTGATGAATTTAGGTCACTCATGCCCGTATTTGGACCCTTCTAGGTTCTGCTCCCATGAATTGCTCAAACTGAAGACTGGCTAGAGCTGAATTTGCAGTCTATAAAAAAAAAAAAAATGTTCTTTGCTACTGAAAATCAGGCAATTCTGGCACAGAAATATTTCCAACTTTTTCCTAAAGAAATATGTTTCAGAGGGATACACTAGTAATTTCAAGACTTAATCAAGTTTAAAAGCATTTTCATAGATTTCTTTGCAATAAAAATTATTTTTACCTATCATAAGTAATCAGAAGTGTAACGTGTGTTAGACCTATTGTTAAATGTTGATTACTTTTCTTCCAACACCATTGTCCTAATGGCTAAGGGGTATTAAGCCAGGTGGTTAGTATGGGAGCATTGATCTTCCCTACGTAGAAATGACACAAATCACCGAGAGGTGTAAGACGGCCTTCCAGAAGGGGCTTTTGAAGGGCTGGAAGTTGGAGTTTTTTACTGTTGCCTGGCTGAAGAATTCACTACCTACATGTTTAGCGAGCGGCTTGGCCTTCCGAGTACCCTGCTGGACTAAGGAATTGTTTCCCATGACCGAGTTTTCTTGTCTTTTAGCAACATCTGACATCCATTTAAATAAAATAAGCCAATTTCCTATGTCATTTATGCAGAAATTGCAGCAAGAAATATAACCTTTTGTTGAATTCGCTCCTGACTCCTTAGAAATTAACTGTAGTAAAAGTTGAATCTTACTAAATGAGACAATTGCTTCATCATTTTTGCCGCTAGTGCTGTTACAAGCATATTTCAAGAGAGCTTCTCACGGACTTTAACAAACTGTTTCACGGGCGTAAGATTTATGAAAGAAGCAGAGCATATTCTTGAACCGTGAACATCTTGTCTGTTCTCAGGGAAGGCAGAGAGAGGTGAACGAATGGAAGCTTTTTTTTTCTGAAGATACTGCCTTTGGTATAGTCAGTGCCTTTTTACTCTGGAAAGTCAAAATCTTAACATTTTGATAAGCAATCAGACGAATCAGGTTCTCTTACCATATCCGTCTATTTCTGATCCTGTTCCTCTTCAGACTCTCAGCTGGAGTACCAAGGGCAACACAACTTTAAGGGATTTTTTTTTAACCTTTGTGGCATTCATTACTAATTGAGCTACAAGTACTGGTTGACTTCTTCTAAATTACCACATTACCAAATAGTTACTTGTGTTAGTCTTTCTGTTAAAAATTGCTTGATATTTTTGAAGTTACAGCATCTCTCTCAAGTATTTTGCTAAATCTCAGTTTTCTGGTATTAAAACATGTCACCATTTTTGTTTTCTAAGTAATATGTAATATCTGTTAACCCAGGCTAAAATTTATAAAACATTAAAAGTATGAAATAAAACTCAAAACATTAACTAAAAATTATTTTGAAGTGTTGGTGAGTACTTTAATTATCTGTAAAAACTACTGATCTTCTGCCTTTTTCCAAGCTCTAGTGTGGTTTCTTTGAAGAACACACATCAGATGAGCTATGTTTGTGCCCATGCCTGTGGGGAAGTGTATATGGAGAAGAAAAAAAGCACTTCTGAGAGCACTTCTGGGCTCTTAAGTTGAAAATAGAGAAAAAGCTACAGAAGTGTGGAGTATTAGTAGCAATAGTAGTTAAATGAGCTGATAGAGTCCAAGAGTGAGGGGAGCTCTTAGTCATAAATTGGATCTGCTATTAATACCTAAAGACCCCTTGGAGTCATACTTATTCTCTGAAATTTATGGATAAAACCACAAAATTCATGTATAATGCACTGATTCAACACAAATTAGCATGAGTTTGATTATTCTGTGTTCTCTGAAGTATATTGCTGGTATCTGCTAGATTAAATAATACATGAATTTCTTCTATGAAGTGGGCACCATTGTGCTTTCATCAGTGACCGATTGCAGGTTCACCAAAATCAGAACCTCCTGTTCTAAATCTCTACTAGCTTGAAGAGTTAAATTGTTTATTTACATAATTGCATTCTGGGGTGAGTTGACCCCAGCCTGCAGCTAAGCTAAGCTTTAGTCAGTTTGGATCAGCTGTCCGGGTTCCGTCCCCTCCCAAATTTTTGCCCACTCTTGGCCTACTCGCTGGGAGAGCAGAGAGAGAAAAGGGTAAAAGAGAAAGCCTTGACACTGCCAGCACCGCTCAGCAACAACCAAAACACTAGTGTGTTATCAGTGGTTTAGCCACAAATCCAAAACATGTTGCCTATGAAGAAAGTTGACGTCATCCCACCAACTGCTGTACATGTTCCTAACCATGGAAGTCTACCTGTACTGACTAAGTGCAGTAAAAATAGTGACAGGTAGGGAAGGTGATAGCACAGGAAAAAGAACAGGGCTCTAACTTGTGTTTTATTTTGCTATGTGCTTTCCTGAACTTCTGAGCCTCATTGCCCTAGCGGGAACTCAGTCAGTCGTTTCACTGAGTGCCTGACTTTGGCATTGTTGAACATGGCATACAAACCCTTTTCAAAAATTGTGTTAAAGTTCCTTGGCTTCATTTTTGAAAAATAGACTGTCCTAGGCTTCCCGCAGTGTGAGCCAGTGCATAAGTCAGTGTGAATTCCTGAGCTACCTTGGAGCTGCCTGATGGACCAACACAACGTAGGTCAGCACCATGCAGGGAGCTTTTGGAGGAGCAAGCTTTTGGGCTTGGCGGCTCAAGCTGCAAAAGCCGTACAATGCAGGTAACTTCACACGCAGTGATGCTGAGAAGCCCATCACAAGCATAGAAAAGTCAGAAAACCATGTAACTTCCTTGCCACTTTCTGAAGCAAAAGCCAGTGCTTTCACCTTCGAACATGGGGCAGAACGCTGCCAGTCAGAAATCAATAGTGGATGACAATTATGCCCCTCTTTTTGTAAATTAAGTGTATTTTTCCATGAAGAACCCATACCGGTTTCTTCTTCCTTGCTTGTGGCATATAACTACTGTTGAATAAGCAATCAATCAGAACTACTAGCACAAGAGATTACTCCTTATGTCCATACTGAAAGCAAAGTGGATCAAGAATAGTTTCATAGTTCATATAACCATCCTCTGCTTTTGCTCACCTGTGTGGGGTTTTTTTTGTGTCTATGAGGGAGGAAAAAGTGAAATAATTTGAGAATTTTATTTCAATTCATTGTCATAAAAATGAGCCCAAGAACATCCAGAGGTCTCCCACTCATCCCTAGCTAAGGAATTCATAGTGTCGGTGTGCCTGCTGCGTACCTGGCTCCTGGTGCTATGGTGTTGCCTCAGAAAGCAGCACTTTCAGCTGAAGAAGCATGGATGTATTAAAGGAGTGTGACAAGATGAGAGAAGTGGAAAAACTTAAGGATAAGAATTTTAATAGATATACTTCAGTTGCCAGTTCTTGCCTACAAGGTATGACCCTTGTATACACTTCATGCTTTTAAAAAAATTCATAAAGTGCATTCCACAGTGAGGAGAAATGGACGGTTTGGTTCATTCGCTAACAATGAAATACAGGTGTTTGTAGGGTGGACTGAAGCTGCTATTTAACAGTGCACAAAATACTACACAACCTTTTGGTCAGAGCGGGAAGAATGCGGTAACAATGTGAAGGCACAGAGGAAATGACAGACTATAATTACTCACTGCAGGCAGTAAAATGCGGCTAGTGCCCCACCTCTTGCACAAAGCAGTAAGAATCCTTAACTAAAGCATTTTATTATTTGTTTTTGTCTTGAAAGCAAAAAGCTGAGCTGTAAAACATTGAGGCAGTAGCTTAGTACTTACCCAGTGGTTGCAAATGGAGGAGCAATGAATTCCCTGCCGTTTCGGTTCCAGACTGGTGACAATAAAAATGGAGGCTGTACTGTAGGGAGAAATCAGCTGCCCAGGCTACACTGGCAGGCACAGTGATTCACTTAGGTTAGACAGCAAAAATGACCCTTTGTTGTGCTGTATCTTCTACAACTGCAGCTACTACTCATCAACCGTAACGGTGGTGCATAACAGA
The DNA here is from genome assembly GCF_009769465.1 of Tauraco erythrolophus. Lineage (NCBI taxonomy): Eukaryota > Metazoa > Chordata > Aves > Musophagiformes > Musophagidae > Tauraco > Tauraco erythrolophus. The sequence goes on from NC_141496.1 coordinate 77,000,233, forward strand.
CCACAAACCTGCAGTACAAACATGAGTGAGTGCTGCCTGCTGAGTCATCAGCACCACTGTTGTCCAATATTTTTTACTAGGATGGACAACAGAAAACATCTAACCTGATGATTCTCCAGATGGATTGTACTTTATCATGAAATACAACTGTAGGCAAGCTGTATGTGTGGAAACCACTGAACTGTAGTGCGTGTAATACCATCGTCCAAAATTTTGTCCTTGGCTCCTTGTTGTGCTGTTTTCTATGATCATAAACTGTGTCGCTGTTAATGTCTGTCTTTACTTTTGTTGGTCAGGAGTCAGAACTATTTTGCACTGTAAATGTAACAAAAATATTTCTAAGAACTTTAATAAATCGAGTGAAAAATCTCTAATATTGGCATTTTAGGGTTCTGAAGTCATCGTGAATCAATAGCTTCATATCATATTTACTCACGTTAAATACAAAAAGTCATTTTGAAGCATAGTAGTTAGGCTTGTATATGAGCCTATAATAAAAAAATTTGAAATCAAAATTAAGAAAGTTTTGATAGTGCAGTATCCAGAAAAGGCTACAGCTTACTCTGACAGATTACTCCGTGTTTGTATTTCCTTTCCACAGGATTACATTTTTCCATTGAAACGCACAGACGATGTTCTGAATAGATGAGACATTTATTTACCTCTGACTTTAAAAAAAAGTCAAAATTACTTTCTTGGTGTACTTTCAAATGTGAAAGGATTTCTAACTGAAACTGAGTGCAGTCAAGTCTGAAATTATAACACCACTGTGTTATTTTTACTTTCATTATTAAATTGTTTACATAAATGACTGGGAAGTAATTACTGGAGTGCCTTTCTTTCATGACTTCCTCAACAGTAAGGGATATTTAACTTGCCAAAGGTGAGATAAAAAACGTTCAGTCACGGTGTGCTTCTTCATGCACCAGCCTTTCCTCTCTCAGGCATGCTTCCTTGATTCTCTATGGTGACATCTTCTCGATCTTTGTAAGCAGAAATGTCTGAAATAAAGACTGCAAGTGTCATCAGTCTGAAGGTACACAGACATAGACCACTTTAAATGTAGATGAGTAAGTACATCCTATGTTACAGAAAGTTAAGAGAAAAGGGGAAGTTTGGGACCTCTTGAGGTAAATGGTGAAAGGAACTACATTTCCACCAAAAGCGTTGATGCAATTTCACCAGCAGATACTGTGTTTTGCTGCAGTCTGCACTGTATCAGGAAGTGGAAGTACTGGTACCAATTTCCTAGATGACTGTGGATCACTCATGCTTTCTAGCTCTTTTTTCCTCATTCACAAAAGTAAGTGCTGTGTGCAGTTTGACATAGTAGTAAACTGTGATGAGCACCCAGCTTTGGAAGGAGAAAGAACTTGTAGTTCCTGACCATGTGCTTAATCATTTGAAAGCAGGTGGGCAACATAAATACATTAAAAGAATCTGAGCAATCTGCCTTCCCAAACTGGAAGCAGTGTGCACTAATGGAAAGCCATTAGACCAGCAAGACTCTCAAATTCTTGTGAAAGTCATTTATCTTCCCTCTACCACAGTTTCCCTAGCAGAAAGATGGCAATAAAACACTTACCACTTTCTGTGATAATGAAATTAAAAGAAAGTGTTCAAATACTATGTATTGTGCTCTCAACAGAAATTAGTTTTTTTGACTTCTCCCAGTAAAGTGGATAACAATTACTTCAGATTCCAAGACGGGAAAAATTGATTTTCAGTGTACGAACAGTGAAGTGGAAGGATTCTTTTTGCCAGTGAACTTTACATGCCAGCAACATTTTCATTAAGATTTTAAAAATTACTCTGAATTCTAAGAACGGTTATAGGACTATGAGATTATTGATCCAAGGCTTTATAGTGAAGTGTAAAAGTGCTTGCACTGATAGTTAAATGAACTCTGTAGATTGCTTGCTAGCGGCAAGCATGCATGAGAAAGAAGGAAATTAAACAAGTCACTTCCAAAGTTTTATGGCAATTGTGTCAGGAGGGTGGTTCTGTGAGCTATTAGCTCGTGTTGGTTTTATTTCCTGTCTGTCTTATTTATCTAGAAGTAACAGCTTACCAGGATAGAGAAATACAGAGTTTTCGTGGCCCATGAAGCAGCTCTGTTGGAAGCTCAGCCACACAGCCTCTGAGGAATTAAAAGACTTCAACCAGTGGAAAGCACTGGGAAAGAGCGGAAGGAGCAAGGCAGATGTAACCAACGGAGCGGCAGTAGGGCGCAGGAGAGAGGAACAGTCATGGAAGGGGACTTTTGGCTGCTGCTGAGGACAGGCAGTGGAACTGCAGAGGAGGTTCACTGGGGGCCAGAGTGCGTGTACATAAAAGAAAGGATGGACAAATAACTCTTCTAATTCTGCTCAGTTACAGCAGGGAGATGTGTTCCGCACAGGCAGAGAGGGCGGTTTAGGGAGCCTTCGGGGTAAACAGCGCTCGGTACCCACACAGGCCACACACAGGGATCGCGCACACACACCGCGCTTGCGGAAACAAATCCTTCGCACAAGCTGCCTCAGAAAACATCTTAAATATCTGCGCTTCAGCCGCAGTGCCGGAGGACGCTCCGGGACCTCTGTGATTGCTGTTCAGGCAGCACCGCAGATGTTAAGACTCACAGCATGTGAAACAGAAGAGATCAAACGAAATGTAAAGCACGAGCTTCACATTAGAAATAAACGTGAAATACTGCTGCATATGCAAAGTGTTTCTGGGATAGGTGGGCTTCCAGGCATTTCGAGACGAGGGAGATGTATCTCTGCCTATCTCAGTTTTTCCATGCAGGTGTCATCGTTCAGTCTTTCCTGGAGGCTTCAGGCTCGGCATGCCTCTGTGTGTCTGTATGTGCTACAACCGGCAAATGAAGTAAAGCTGAACAGCCTTCTGCTGCGTCAGTTGTGCATGAGGCAAATAAAACCAACTGCAAGAAGGAAAGTCCCATAACATTTCAAGGCTCAGCCTTCAATTCTGCTCAGCCACACTGGGACATGCATTGGTAGCGATGTGCCAGTTCTGCATGGCTCTTCAGATGGCCAGAGAGCTTCAAACTTCACAGTGACAGGCTGTTCCCAACTACCCGAAGAAAAACAGGAACACATGCAGATTATTAATTTTCTTTAAAGTTCATGATGTCTGTATTCTTTCTGAACATAATTAATGCTCCAAGAGTGTGTAAGGCACTACTCCATTATTTGATATCCTTTCTCACTGAGTGCAAAGAAGTGTCTTCCTGAATGGCCTCTATATAACACTTAATTAAAGATTAATGTGAGATATGAGTAGGGGTTGGATACACTGCCAGTATAACTATATGATATGGAGAAGGCTGAGGTTCTCAATGACTTCTTTGCCTCAGTCTTCACTGGCAAGAGCTCCAGCAGCACAGCCCAAGTCAAAGGCAAAGGCAGGGACTGGGAGAATGAAGAATCACCCACTGTAGGAGAAGATCAGATCCGAGACCATCTTAAGAACTTGAAGGTGGACAAGTCCATGGGACCTGATGACGTGCATCCACGGGTCCTGAAGGAACTGGCTGATGAAGTTGCTAAGCCACTATCCAGCATATTTCAGAAGTCATGGCAATCTGGTGAAGTTCCCAATGACTGGAAAAGGGGAAACATAGCCCCCATCATTAAAAAGGGGAAAAAAGAAGACCCAGGGAACTACAGGCCAGTCAGTCTCACCTCTGTGCCAGACAATATCATGGAGCAGATCCTCCTGGCGACTATGCTAAGGCACATGGAAAATAAGGAGGTGATTGGTGGCAGCCAACATGGCTTCACTAAGGGCAAATCGTGCCTAACTAATTTGGTGACCTTCTATGATGAGGTTACGGCATTGATGGATAGGGGAAGAGCAACTGACATCATCTACCTGGACTTATCCAAAGCATTTGATACTGTCCCACACGACATCCTTGTCTTTAAACTGGAAAGACATGGTTTTGATGGATGGACCACTCGCTGGATAAGGAATTGGCTGGATGGTGGCACTCAGAGTTGTAGTCAATGGTTCAATGTCCACATGTAGGGCTGTGATGAGTGGTGTTCCTCAGGGGTCAGTACTGGGACCAGTGCTATTTAACATCTTTGTTGGTGACATGGACAGTGGGATTGAGTGCATCCTCAGCAAGTTTGCAGATGACACCAAGTTGTGTGGTGTTGTGGACACGCTGGAGGGAAGGGATGCCATCCAGAGGGACCTTGACAGGCTGGGGAGATGGGCCTGTGAGAACCTCATGAAGTTCACCAAGGCCAAGTGCAAGGTCCTGCACGTGGGTCGGGGCAATCCCAAGCACAAGTACAGGCTGGGCAGAGAATGGATTGAGAGCAGCCCTGAGGAAAAGGACTTGGGAGTGCTGTTTGATGAGAAGCTCAACACGAGCCAGCAATGTGCACTGGCAGCCCAGAAAGCAAATCGTATCCTGGGCTGTATCAAAAGAAGTGTGGCCAGCAGGTCAAGGGAAGTGATTCTGTCCCTCTACTCTGCTCTCGTGAGACCCCACCTGGAATACTGCTTTGGAGTCCCCAACACATGAAGGAAATGGAGCTGCTGGAGCGAGTCCAGGGGAGGGCCACGAAGATGATCCGAGGGCTGGAGCACCTCTGCTATGAAGACAGGCTGAGAGAGTTGGGGCTGTTCAACCTGGAGAAGAGAAGGCTCCGGGGTGATCTTATTGCAGCTTTCCAGTACTTAAAGGGGGCCTACAGGAAAGCTGGGGAGGGACTTTTTACAAGGGCATGTAGTGATAGGACAAGGGGCAATGGATTTAAACTGAAAGAGGGGAGATTTCGATTAGATATAAGGAAGAAATTTTTCACTCAGAGGGTGGTGATGCACTGGAACAAGTTGCCCAGAGAAGCTGCAGATGCCCCATCCCTGGAAGTGTTCAAGGCCAGTTTGGATGATGCTTTCGGCAACCTGGTGTAGTGGAGGATTTCTCTGCCCATGACAGGGGGGTTGGAACTAGATGATCTTTGAGGTCCCTTCCAACTCTAACCATTCTATGATTCTATGATTCTATGATTCTATGTTTCTTTTAAATTAGTAAGGGTTGATGTTCCACTTTTTGTTTAGAAGTGATACACTGCAGGTAATGGCAGAGCTAGTCTCCACCTAACTCTCTCTTTGCTGAGCTGGATCCAAGGAAGGATTGAAAGAGAAATTAAGTCATAGTATTTCTCCTCCACATAGTTTTAATCTCCTCATAGTTTTGGGTAATGAAAAGCTTTCTGTGCACCTCAACCTGTCTTTAACAGAGTACACAATTGTTTCCATGACATAATGGCTTTCAGCACTGCTATGCTGGCCTGGATTCAAGCTGATGATCTGCATCTGTCTATTTCCAATTTACAGCTATAAAAGTTAAGTGTTCGTTATCAATTCTTTTCTGCGACTGCAATTTTCAAGAACACAGACTTGAATCCAGGTCAGCATATGAAAAATTCTTGACATACAAGGGATATTTGCTTTGGTTTGGACTGGGGTTTGGCTTTTTTCTCCCTTGCTTTTGCTGCTGCTGCACACTCTAGTGAGAAAGAGAAGTAAGAATCTGCCTGACTGCTTAACAAAATAAGTGCTAAACTTGGCTTAGTTTTCAGAAGCTTCATTCAGTTTCCAAGCTCCCTTCCACCTGACTCCTATCAGGTTATACTGACAGCTGTGTGGGTTCAGTACTTCAATACTTTAGCACTTCAAGAGCCTGAGTGCTCTTGAAGCAAAATTCCAGAGCTTCACCAAAGCTGCAGAGGATATGCTCACCATAAATCTGTGATAGTGGATAATTCAAGTTATTGCAGTAAGTCAGGGATAGTAAGAAGTAGGAGAAGATCCTTTGCTACAGATTGACAGGGAAGTAGGTGGCTAGGGTAGCCTGAGGGATAAAGCCTCTTGTTTATTTAAAGAAGAAAAAAATGTCGTATTTGTCCATTCTTTAGAGATGACATGCATTCTGGTACAATGCATTCTGGAGGTTATAAGATTCATAACCAAATTAGAGAAACACTTTCAAAACACAGTCAGCCATCAGAGAAAGTAGAAGATACCTTTCTTAGCAAGGGTCACGGGATTGAAGCTGGTGGCAGAAGCAGCAAGGAGAGGCAGGCAGCGAATAAAAGAAGGCAGAACATCACTCAAAGTTCAGATAAGACACATCTTAAAAAAAAATAAATGCTTGGCAAGCGATTGTTTTTAAAGTTCTCTTTTTAAAGTTCTGAAATTTTCAGGTCGTTTCCTTCAAAATACATTGCCTGGTACAACTGAATGTGTTCTGTTAGAAACACAAGAAATGTTTGCAATAAAAGTAAGGGTTTTCAGCAATTTTCACACTTCATTTCCAGCCTGTAAATGAGCTTATCTTGCCAAAAACATTGTTTTATTTTGTGAATGTTTTAAAAAGAAGCTTTTTTAATGGAAAAATGCCTCCTTTCCAGGAAAACTGAAGTTCATCTGAAGAGAAAGTACTGCTGAAATTAGAAAGGTTAGCATAGTACAAGAGCTTTCACTGGGAGAATTGGTAAGAACCTCCTGTGATGTCTGTAGGCACCAAGTCCCAAACTTTCATTTCTCAGCTAATTAGCTCAAAACAGAAATTTTCCACACTGAAAAGCAATATCACCACCATGGCAAAACAATGTAACTTACTGAATTGATGCAGCAAATTGAACCCAAGTCTATTTAGCCCTGCAAACTTTCTTGAAAAGTATATTTATTTATGAGGATAGGGTGACTGTTCCTACCACAAGTTGCCCAGACTCCCATAGCCAGCATTTGAGAAATTTGTATCTCAAGCCTCCAAGTTGCACGACTTGGAGGTATGTAGAAAGTCAGTACTTCTTCTGTTAGTATTAACTCGTGTATGATAATTTCTCTGGATATCCCTGTTGCCAATTTCACTAGATATTTTTGGCCTCTTCACTACAGTAATGATTTCATTGGCCTCTGTGATTCCCTTCCCCTTCCTTCATCCTGCCTCAACCCTCACTTCCCAAACTGAAGAATCACTTTTACTCCCCTTTTCCTGTATGACTGTTAATTTCATACCACTCTTCATTCTTGTTACCCTTCTCTGCTTTTGTTTCTTACTCTGCAATAGTTGAGGTAGCAGCACCAAAACTGCCCAAAATTGTAAAATCTGGTTACATAATAGATTTCTATAGCGTAACACTTGTTAGGTTGTCTGTATGATGATCTGAGAGTAAAACTTGATTATTTAATACCTAATTAAATTTTCAAGCAGTCATCACACACAAATGCACTGTTCAAACACTCTGCAGTGCTCTACCCATGAGTGGCTATTTGCTAACTGTTAAGATCAGTACTCATGCTCTGCTTAAGGAATAAAAAACCAAATTATTACAGCAGATGACATGGAACAGTAAGGAATTCTTTCAGTGCTAAATTGCACTAACCTTGACAGTTTGTTACTGAATGTCTTCGGAGTTGTGTAACTACCAATTGCAGCTGTCACCGGATTCCAGGTGAGAATAGTTATATGACATATAGAAAGACAGCTTTGGAGGGGCTGAAATTCCAAACCTGATGCAGTAAGCAATTTATGGGAAATTCTTCAACACAATTTTTGGCAGTTGTAATTGTAAAGGGTTTATAGTAAATGCCTCAATATCACAAACAAGCTTTTGACTAGTATATTTGTAATACCAGAGTTTCTCTGTTTTTAAAAATATAATCTTACTGATAAAAGAGTGTTGCAGACAAGAATTCAAAACCCTGAAAATTTACACCAAAATCAAGAAGACGTCAGTATATATGAATACAATTTCAAGGATAAGTTCAGTGAAAACAAATACTAAAATTTTGTCAAATTTTTCTTGAATGAGATATGCAAAGCTGACAGGGCTAACAGCATATGTGCAATTGGTTCTCTTTTTCTTCTCTCTTGGAAGTCAGTCAGTCCTGATCTTTGGGCGTAAGTAACAAATAGGAATGGATTTCAGTCAGAGGGTAAAAAGGCTGATATTCACAAGATACTCAAGATATTCCTAATGAACAGTTTATTTACATCACGTCGTACCAAATGTCCAGTTCTAGAAGAGGCTGACCACAAATAATTTTTATTCAGACCAGCGGTGACAGCGGAACTACTACTAAAAGAAGTTCTAAAGCAAATATCTTTAAAGAATAATGTAGGAATTGTATATCTGTAATTGGATCTGGAGATACCTTCCTCTTCTTCTTCGTATTTGCCTGAGTCATGGATACAAAATATGTTTTTCCGCTCAGTTTTAGTCCATTTAAACTAAAGTGTGGGTAAGGTTACTTTTTTTTTAAAAAAAAAAAAAAAAATTATTGACATTACTGGAGATAGACGTATCAGCATTTCCACACTAAGCAAACGTCTCTGAAGGCTTTGAAATGACTGAACGTGGTAGGCACCCTTATGGATTTTTTTTAAACACAACCAAGGTTTCACGCTTAGGCAGCAGGCTGGGCTGAAGATGAAGCAGAAAAGGAGAGGAAAAGATAACACTATCTTTGACACGATCTGTTAAACAAGAAGTATCACCCGCCTGCATTCTCCTTTATCCCCCCAACACACGTATCCCCCACCCAAAACAGTAACTGTGACATCCTGTAACTTGAAACCAATAATTTAATGCAGTTTAGTGTCGTGTAAATTACAGAGTCTGCTACACAAATAATTTGCACTGAAATGTTTATCAGCTCTCTGACATAGCTGCTTCCATTTATAGCTTATAAACTGTTCTTTACTGGTTCCTTCACATCTGATAACATGGCTTCAGAACAGGTGGTGAAAATGTTAGGCAATTATGAGAGCCTCTGTTTGCACGTGTGTGGTCTCTTGGTTGGCAAGGCCACTGACCACATACGAAGGCGTTGTAAAAGTCTCAAACTTAGATTATCAGCCTCCGTTGTTGAGTGCTGCCCTAGCTGCAGCTGGAGCCTTTCTGGACTGTAAGCAACTTTGTTGAAGGGTTAAAAGTTCAGAACTACCAAAACCTACATTTAAGGACAAAATTTACTGAAAGTAAATCACAAGATATTTTTAAATCTTGCAAGTGTAAGTAGAGTGGCACTGGGTGACTGTCCAATACGCCAGTGTAAGGCTGGCTGCTTTGTACAGCTCAGAAAGTGGTATGTTGGCCAAGGCAGGAGTGGTTATTTTTGTTGCAGGTACTGTTGCACCTTTAGAGATTTTGCAACAAACCTTGCTGGAAGAAGTTGGCTGTGCAGAGATAAATTAGGATCAAACTAATCTTATATTCCATGAGGTTGGGAGAGGAAGGGTTGTTTAGTTTTCTTGCAATTTTATTATGAAAATATCCTTCAGGAAATTCCTTGCAAATTCTTCTTATCTGGTTAGAAATACCCACCTTTAGAAGCAGAATACTGTCTTCCCAGCGGGTATAGTCCAACTCAGAGTATTTTCCACTACTGTCCTGCACTTGAATGTGACAGGTGCCATTTGCCATTATACAGAAACAAAAATAACTTCGAATATTTACCCTACAGCCACAATAGGGATGCACAATTTGGATTTCAGCAGCCATTAAAATAACCTTTATAGAACTGAAGAAACAAAGAAGTAACAGAGAGGGTATTCTACAGATGGCGCAGTCTTGTATTACTCCTTCCATCACCGTATTCCCTACCAACGCTCCTGTATCTAAGTCACCTTCTCATTTAGTGTGTAGTTATAACCTCCAGAAAAAGAACATGTGCTCTAGTCTAGGATTTTAAATGCATTTGGCTCTCTTACATCTACAATGCATGTCCTTTCAAGAGAAATTCGACAAGTCTGTGCAATTTATTTTATTAAAATGTTCCCAGTAGATGTTTCCAGTACTATTGACTGGGTTGGGAAAGGGGTAGAAAATCTGTACATAAAAAATGTGTGAACCATAATCACTTTGAAAGAACCATGTACCAGAAATATTAACTGCATGGCCTTCACAGAGTTCCTTTGGGACGCAGCGTAGTACACTATACCCAGAGGTCATTGTACTCAAGTCTGTAAGGAGTAATTTTGCTTTTTTGCGTGTTCCTTTCTTGCAATTTTGGTTGCAACTAGTCTTGAATGTTAGGCAGTGTATGACAATAAACATCGTAATTCTAGGACTCAAATAATTTGTTTATCAATGTTAGAAAATGACTGAAAATAGTATCATTATATACTGATATATTCACTTTCTTAAACAGAGGCTTCTTTGGGGGGGAAAACCAAACCAAACACCACCAACAAAAAAGCCCTTCCTGCAGTGAAGAAACCGAGCTCTGTTTTCCTTTTCCATCTACAGGACCTCACTCATAGGACAAGCAGTAGGATGTTTGATGTATAGCCAGAGTGTATAGCCAAGTTTATCCCTAAAAGCTGGTTGGTATGTTTTCCTCTGCAGAAAATGATGATATGGAACTGGTTTCTACGGAGATCCCAGCTTGCATCAGAAGATCTGTATAAAAATGTTGTATATTATTCAGAAAATCACAGTGATTGTAGGAGGAAGGAGAGAGTTCTTGGGGTTTTGTTTTTTATTTCTTTCCTTTTCTTTTTGAGGCAGTTCTATCATCTACTTCAGAACTCCAACTTGGGAAATTAAGCCTAGCCGTCGTTTACATAACTGTATAAATAATGCCAGCTGTAGAAGCATTCATACAACATTGACAGCAATGGATAAAAATACATAAAAACTCAATTGCTCAAACATTGCCTTTTAAGTACAGTAAATCAATGAGCATAAGTTCTCTGAAACACCAACTGAGTTGAAATACGAGTGTTTATAAAATATGGGGCTCTGAAGCAGATGGGCTAAGGGCTGCTTAGCGATTTCCCTGTAAAAGCAAAATTTTCTCAAATGGCCACTGTTCTGGATCCATTTACATTTAAGCTACAAACTGGCGATACCACGATCCTACTCTGTGGAAGTGCTACCTTCCACAAATTCACATGAGGTTAGTGGGAAATGCAAGGCTTTGCCATTTTTTAAAATCAAGATCAGGTGCCACACATTAGTTGCCCAGAAATATATAACCGCTTAATTCATTTTCCTTTTGCCTTTTTATTGTAGAATTGTTATTGATAATCAAGATTGTTAAACTTTATTTTCTGTTCTATTAACATCAAGGGAAGTAAGAGAACATTCCCTCTGAAATTTGAACTGCTTATATATTGACAGCGAGCAATGACTACAGAACATTTGCAGTCTTGGGCATTCTTATGTGGTTTCAAATTGTGTACTATTATGAAAAAATAGACATATAAAGTGCTTTTTAAGTGTCTGGCCTGTATTTCCTCTGCTCACAAGTCCCCTGTGCTGTAAGGACTGTGAAGCGTTGTAATGCAGGTTACTTCAGGAAATCAAAGGAGGGACCATATGTCCAGATATCTGCCACTTTTGCCTGCTCTGCTGCTTCTTTACAGCCCAGGAACTGAGTTTGCCAGTATGACTATGATATTTACGCTGCTGTCCACTAAAATATTGTAGAGTGAATCAGCGTGGTGAAAACAGGAATTAGTCAACAAATTACATTTAAGGGTTTTATGTGTGATCAGGCCTCAAAATACAGAGTTTGCTTTTTATATGAGCCTGGGACTCTGACAGACTCCTAAAAGCTGAGAACACAAGTATTACAAGAGGACAGGCAAACACAAAGCATGGAGGCTTCAACTCCCACTACTCCCTGCCATCTGCCCCTCCTGCCCCCGCATCGTTAAAGAGCAAAATACACCAAAAGCATTTAACTTGCAAGTTGATAAACATGAAGATAAATATCTCATGCCCAGTTTTGCAACTCAGTTCTTCAGCCTTACCAGGGTTTTCTATTCCTAACATGTGGCTCTAACGGATAAAATTAAACAAAATTCTTAACAGATCTTTACACCTTTATTTCAGCAATTTTTTTTTCAAAAAGCAGAGAAAATGGTAAGTCATTAGCAACACTCGAAGATCTGTTCTTCAACTAAGTGCGTATGGTTGGGTAGTTTGTGATACAGGTTAAATACTTGCTTTCTGATTTGCCGTCCTATTTACATAAGACTGCTTTTCTCAAGTAATTACCCCTTACTGATACCACTGATAGTTATAAATGGGATGCAGTCATGGAATGCAGTGTGTCTCAGTGTGAGGGGAGTTTTACTTTCTATAGTTTTACGAAATAATGCCTATGTTAGGTTAGCGCTCTTCCCCATTCTCTGCCTTATCTCAGCTGTGCGTTCCTGGCCATCTAAATACCAGAAATGCGAGTGGCGCAGATCTTGTTTCCAATGAATGACGTTTTTATTTGTATGAATTTGCAAGGGTTTTCTGTTTAGCCAGCTGATGGGTAGAATCATGGAGTTCTTTTTCAATGCTCTGTCATGCCAAAACATTACACATACAGACAGAGGCAGCAGCTCTTTCTGTTTTCTGCTACCAATCTAATATCCTTCATACCTGTATAAAAATCAAGTTTTGGCTTTTTTCTGTTTTGTTTTGGGTTGTTGTGTTTTTTGGTTTTTTTTTTTATTTAGGGCTATTTGTGAAACATGTAGTTTACCACTTTATTGAAACAGAGTAGAATTGTTAAGAGTTTTAAATAAAGAGACTCTGAAGGAGACTGTGCATTTCATGATAGACAGGAACGTATCATCCTCATCTTGCCCAGTGCTCTATTTTTCAATTCAATGTACTGAAGGGTTTCAAGATAAGAAAGGACTATTTAGCTCACTTAGTCTAACCCTACAGCTATTACAGGCTAGAGCACTTTTTTTCACATTTTATCAAGGCCCAGATCCACCACTTCTTTTTTAAGTAAATGAAACTAAGCAACCTGAAAAGCTTGTGGGGAGCCTGTAGATTTTATTGGAAATTGGTTTTGACTAAAACATGAGGTGCTATCAACAGTAGAGTTGATGTGCTACATTTAACTTGAATTTCAAAAACAGCACACAATGCAAAGACCAAAAAGTTTCCATTAGGGAATAATAGTAAGATGCGAAACTATCCACAGTTCAATTCTGAGTGCATAGAGAGTGACTGGAAGTTTTTATCACTGCCCCTACAAGCAGAGAAATGGCAGATTCCATCTAACCTCAAAGAGAAGCTAAAAAAAAGGCCCTAAGTAGCAATTTCACCAAGTTTTAGTAGGGTAGCTATCAGATGTCTGGGAAAATAATTCCTCAGTTTTTAAATGATCTACACAAAAAAATGGATTGAAGTGTTTTGGCTGGACACTATGACTTCACTTTTTGTTTGCTCTGGAGACAAGCAAGACTTCATTTCTCACACTCTTGGTATCAAGTTTATATGAAAACTTAAAATGGAAAAAAAAAAAAAAAGAACAGTTCCTTATTGAAGTTTGTGTTAAAAATAACAACAAAACCAGAAACGTTAACTTTTCTTCATTTTTGAGAGGGTCTTTTTTTCCCCAGTTTTTATGTTTTGTGACTCAAGAGTTTACAGGCTGCAGAATACTAAGTCAGCAATTCACACCAAGCAAGCCTTATAAACAGTAGTTCAGCACAGGATAATATCAGAGCTGGACAAGAAAGCTGTGTTGTCCCTTTTTCAAAATTTAAAAAAAGAAAAATTCTCATCTCACAGTAGAGCAAACAAATATCATGCACATTTTCACAGGAACTTGAAATATTTTCCATGCAAACAAGCTGAAAAGAAACCAGAGTTTTTTACACCACAACAGTTGCTTAGCCCAGGAGACTTGGACAGAGCTAAGGTTCATGTCCTCCATCTGAACAAGGCAGAACAGGCTGGCTCCCCACATTGTAGGTGAGTTTCCTGAACATTTTTCTCCAGTAGTGCATTTCTGCGTGACTTGAAATTCCTTGGTCTTTGTCAAAACTGGCATACATTTGAAAGTTTTATCTTTTGTAATTTTTTTAAGACAAAACAACTCACCAGAAAACATCTGACTAGTTCTAATGAATGTATGTTTTATCTAAAGTTTTCAGTTTATTGATTGATGTCTGTCGAGTCTTAATATTGTGAATGTCCTTTCATTAGGTATCCTGTTCATTTTAAAAGATCCAGTAAGTTAGTTAAAAAACTTGTACCTCAGTGCTCTGGTCATTTCAATTGGCTTTAAGTCAAATGAAAACCTAGTTTTGGCCAGTATTAAAATTGTTATATGTAATTTGGCTTAAGGCCGTATGTGAACAAGTCCTTTTATAGTAAGCAGAAAAGTACTGTTTCACCAATCTTCTGTTTTATCTGAAATCTAAAGTTCATTTTAATACACTTTCTTTTCAGAACTGAACAAGTACTATAGAGTCATTAGGCATTTGAATTAAGGGGGTATGTGGAAAGACCTTATCATTCAATTCATTAACTTCAGGAGAGGGAGGCTGTATCTTCTGTTTATATTCAAGGAAATGAATGTCAAAGATTGCCATGTGTGTGGTGTAAATAAGAAAGGCCACCAGTGGAGAGCTTCCATTTTTGTGATGAGAACATAAAAGTCAGTTGCTTCTGTTCCAGAGGTGATATTTTACTTAGATGTCTGCTCTGTTTGCAAAAAGGAGGCAAAATGTCTTTTGTTATTGATTTGCGGACTGAGAGAGTTTGGACATCAATTAAGTTTAAGCCTTTTCAAAGTCCTTCTGTAAACCTTCATGTTTTAATGATAGACCGAACAGTTCTTTGTAAAAATACAATTTAGATGAGAGGCAGAGGGAATAAAGCAAATAAAGGGTGGGGGTGATCATGAGAATAATTACACTACATCCCAGGAGCATTTTGCTGCTTGTCATAAATTTGCCTAGACTGTTATCCCACTATGAAAACTTTGCCATGAGGAATTATATCATGCTATTCTAAAGTCTTAACCATAGAAGAATGCAATTTTTGTGTATGTTTACTGAGGGAAAAATAGGCAATGAATCTGGCCAGTTAGAGTGGCCAAAGGTGACAGGATTTTGAAGGAATTAATCTAAGGGAAACCGTCTTCTCCATTCTTCTTGACATCTTCAAGACAAGTTTCTTGGAATAACTTTTGGATGAATAAAAGCAAGGACAGGGATGATTATTAGGATTTTTAGTATAATTATGTGCCTCAAATAGCTTTGACAATGAAGCAGAAAGAATTATATTCAGTTATTATATATTTATCCTACACCACCATCATTCAGATAATCTATAGAGAAAAGAATTGTTCTGTAGAATGTTTTAATCTCTGAACTCATGTTTAATGGCTAAATTGTCTTGATTTACAAGGAAATGGTAGATGCTGGATTGTTTTTGTTTAAACATGGATTTTTCTCTAAAATCCAAGAACGAGCAGTCATCCAAGGCGTGTAAGCAATAGTTAACAAGAAAACTTGAACTTAAACTTTTTACTGCATCAGTCATCATTAGGAAAAAAATCACCAGTTCAGATTTTTTCCTATGCTGTGAGAATACTCTGCAGCTGTACCTAACTCCACTGTCAATGTAAGGACTACAAGTAACTTTAATAGCAGCTGTGTAACCAGTATGTTCTCCATGTCTCTGTTACCAAATTCCATAACTAAAATTGAGATTAGCCTGGCTCTTTCATTACTGGAATTTCTTGAACCTTTGAACAATGAGTATAAGTACTATGAAAATAAACATTTTTATTCTGATATCAACACTGTGATTGAAAACATGCCACATAATCTAGACTCAAGCTCTTTAAAACTCCCCTCTTTGCGCTCGATACAATTCTTTATGTTGTTATGATGCATCAAGAAATCCATTACAATAGAGAATATTGAGAGATGAAACTATCTAAAAGAGATTATTTAATTTCCAGATTTTTTATTCTGCTCATATTTCCTAATGTAACGGTTGAGTTGAGTAAGGAAACATGAAATACAAAGGGAAGACTCCTTGAAAAAAATACATGGTAAAACATTTGATGTTGCAAAAGGTGAATGTGCTAGAATAAAAAAATAAAACAGGAGTCCTGGGACAATGACTGCTGATGCTTCCATTTTCTAATTTTGTGTGTTTGAGCATATGGTGTTGCCCACTTGGTATTTTTGATGCAACTCAATAGAAAAGTTGGAAATGGTATCCTTTTATTCTGTGATGAACCCCTAGCAATGTAATTGTGACAGATAATTAGTAATATGTTCTGCTAAACTGTCTGGCCTAAACAAAGACAGCTACGTCAATATATGTCCTGCTGCAGTAAACTCACAACTATGTGTTTAAAAGAGACAATTTGTTTGACATCTTTAAAAGTGACGAATGTTACTTGACAAAAACAAGAAAGCTCAGAATGTCGTACTGAACAAGCATATAGCAAACACATCTTTTAGAGGTGTTTTTTAAATCTTCTTCAAAAAAGATAGCAGCGGAAAAATATTTTAACTTTGTCTTCTTTACAGGAGGAAATTAATTTTGTTTTCTGTTTGGACTAGAGTGCTTTCACTACTGGCTGTACACAAATCACAAATAAAATCCTTCACTTCACCGTTACTATGAACTAGATTTTTCCTTCTGTTGTAAGTCACATTTTCAATTCAGAAAGTGAATCATACTTTACATCGATATTGCATTTGACCCTAAAATGTTGAGAAGATCCTAGAGTTATGCTTAGGTACTTTATTTTGGCAAGTGATTAAAGTGATTGGTAGGCAAAATGATTATAAATTGTTCCTGCTATAATACCAAATAAACACCACTGACTGCCATCTTGAAAAGTCATTTCTTAGAGCTGTGAATATGTCAGTGAACATTGACACACTTGAAGTATTTCCTTGAATTTAAAGCCGCTTAATTTTATAATATGTTTCAACAATTGCGAAACACATCCTGCCTTTCTGAATATTTGATTACAAGATATGCAAAACTATAAATAAATATTACATGGGTTAAATTAATATTCTTCTGCTCATAGAACTACCACACAGTCTTCCCCTTAGAAAATTCTCCTTTTATGAAAAGAAAACAAAGCCATCTGAATTTTCTCTGCATAACAGCAAGCAAGCAGAAGTGTTTGCATTGCGCATAAAATAGACAGTAAATGTAAATGGATTTTCTGAATTTCTTAGGATTTTTACCACTGATTAAACTGGTACTGGCTCTGCAGTGCTAGGTATCAAGGTGGATAGATAATCCTTTCCTTTGTGTAACAATAACATGTTACCTGAGGTCTAACTACAGACTGCATTGTTATTAATGATGGTGCCAGTGGCAAAATATTCTGGTGTGAAGTTGTCAAGTTGTTTTGCAATGCTGAAAGTCAGGGATAAACACTTTAATTTGTAATCTATATACTGAGAAAGAATTAGCTAAGAATGCTTTAATCCACCACTCATTCTGCGTATTATCCTATTTTCTCCTTTTCTTCTCGCCAGTGAAGTTGAAAATGCTTAAGTCTGAGTTTGGCTTTTAAAAGTCAAGTTAGTTTCCTAGCAGATTGTGCAACGTATGGACAGTTCATAAGCTGGTTGCTTAAAGCTTTAACATTGACTCTTAGTTTTGGGACCCAAACCAAAAGAGATTAAAGGTTGTGATTCTATTTTCAGCTTTTTAAAGTGAGATGGGGGCCTCCTCCTTTGGAGCCATTTCTATTTACTGTCTGTTGTCACTGCAATGTGAATACTGCAGAGGATTAGGTTCAACTGGCATTCAGGTTCACAGTCCACATTGTGGTTGCTTGAAACTCACTGTTTCCTTCAAGGATTATTTTTATTTCATTGCTAAAATCCCACAGACTAACCATTTCAAAGTAAGGGATCTTTCTAATATGAGACAGCAAATTCACCCATAAAAATGGAATAAAACCAGCCTCTTGTGTCCAGAAGAACCTGAGAATGGTTCGGGAGGAAAGTAACTCACAGGCTTCATGCTGCAATATTTTCCTTTCTTCATTCAGAGGAGAGGAAAAAGGCAATGTGGAGGAGAATTACGCTGAGTTACTGTGTCTCTGCATGGCCACAAAGTGCAGGGCAAGGCCATTACCTAGAAAGGACAGAAATGCCTAGAAATAAAGCATGACAAAACCTGGACACACCTCTTACAATACAACCGTATTTTACATTTTACTCATGAGCAAGCTGTGTCATAGTCAGTCACCAAGAGAAAATTAAATTGTTAGTACTTGGTGGAAAGAAAGTGTTAGAGACCATTTTGCAGGCTCAGCAGTGTCTGCAGAGAAAGCAAAGTCTCCCTTTTTAATGATTTTGAATCCAGACAACACACTTGCTGTTTTACTGGCAAGTACAGATCAGTTTGCTACAAGCGCAACACGCTATCGGCCAGAAAATCACCAACCCTCTGTGTGCTGGAAAGGCTTTGGGTTGTTCTCAAAAAGCTATGTGCCCTGCCTTTCCACTCCAGCCTCAGGAGGTCCAGTGGCCCACTCCACCTGCTGTGCAGGAGTCACCTGTGGAGTAAGATCAGAGTCGTGTGCTTACATACACTGGCTAAAAGAAACCTGTCACTGTTTGCGTTTACACGGGGAAAAGTTTCAATATGCATTCACTAAAATGTCAGTTATAAATCACCATTACCCCTCATCAGGTAGCACTCCTCAGTCTTTCAAAACTTGCGAGTAAACCCACCATTTTTGTAGTTCTCAATATGACAAACTTCTGTTTAGCCAGGCAGAGCGTTTTAAGCACTCATGTTCACAAACTGTCTATGAAACGTAATGAAGTAGAGAAAATCAAAAGCAGAAGTTACAAGTTAGAAGTTGCCATCTATCGTCATTGCAAGTGTACCTTGATCTAAAATACTGATGTCCAAAAAGTCCCTTTCAGGTCGAACACAGACACTAAGTGTCCTCTGAACTGAAAACTGAGGGTTGATAGCAGAAACATAAAATAACTCTTGCTGAGCAGAGATGACGGCATCTAATGTCATTTGTGAAGACTTCCGTGTGCTGTGTCAAAGGTAGGAGAGAATACTAATGTTGTGTCTATTGAAATAATAATGAATAAAAAACGCGTATCCTCAGAGTTGGTCTTAAATGCAGTGATTCTAGCTTGAGCCTGCGTTATTTCGGTAAGGCACTACAGCTGGAGCCTTGCCACTGGGAAATCTTCCAGCAGTTCATATGGCTACTGTTTTACTTTGCTTGGCTCAAAGGAAAGGAAAAAATTTGGGTGGAAAAATAATGGGTTGTAGCAGGAATTATGATGCCTCTGCAATCCCATGAAGTGCAGGGCCAGGCAATTACCTGGAAAGGCTGAGACACACCTAGCAATCCAGCATGGTAGTTACTGAACGTGCCCAGGGCAGGAGCTGCATTGAACGTGCAGGCAAGCTATGTAGTTGGTGACTGTCAACTTGGGAGAATAGGATGCTTAGTTACATGTCCATGGTGTTGGTACACGAGCCTCTGATTGCTGGTGGTTTCCAGCTGCAACGTCACAAAGAAGTCAAAAGAAAGAGGAGACAACGTGAACCATATTGGAGGCAGAGATGTCGCTGTGTGTATAGTGGTCCACAACATGCTGCAGAGATACCACAGGCAGCATTCTGTTTTTCTCTGGTTCTGATCTCTAGCCTAGATATTTGGTAATGCACAAGTATCTTCTGTGACAGTGGACATCTATTGCATAGGAATGGAATCATCTATCAGGTGAATTTTCTTTTTTGTCCTGTTTGTCTCATAAGCATCATATAATCAACGGTGTCAAAGGCCAAGGACCTTTTGGACACAAAGTTTCAAATGGGTTCAGTTGCTATGGTCAGATTTGTCTCAGACTTTTGGACCATGCTGCTTATCATTCCTGTCTAGAGAAACATTCTTACCTCATAGTCAGGATGAATTACTTTCATATTTCATGTTAATTTCATAGGAAAGTCATTAAAATGACTTAATAGTCAACTAAATTTCAATCGTTTCAGTTTGAGTGGGATCTTAAAGCCCATGGATAGATTTATGTCTATGTGATGCCAGAGGTTTGAGAAGCCAGTTTGCTGTAATCTGTAACTACTTTTAAGTATTTTAGGTTGGACTTACTTAAAGGGTAATTTCAGTGAGCGTTTGTTAAACTGTATGGACAGATACTACAGACATATCCGTGAACCTCATATGCATAGAAGGTGCCTGCAATGCCAACATAGATAATTTAGTTTTCAAGTCAAGATTAAAGTTCTAGATAGGTACAGGGGTAGATAGAGGAATATAAAAGTGTATAGAGATAATTTTTCCCATATCCCTCTCAGTAAACCTTCACTGAGAACACAATATACATTATACATAGTTCAAGTGGGTGGTATCTGGTTTTAGCACAACATGTTGGAAAATTGTCTCATCCTTTATTGGATGAATGAGATGATTCTAGGAAAAGTGCAACTGTCAACTTTCGTTCTCTGGCGAAAAGTCAGGCGTTGCCTACAGGCACAAATCAATTTACTTCCCAAAAACATGTCAGCAGAAGAAGGGAGATTTTCTTTTCCACATTAACACCATGTAACACCTGCTGGCCTGATCAGCTTTCTGGAAAGTGAAGTGCTCTTTGGTCACCATCAGCTAAAAGTAGTTAGGAGCTGGTGAACATGGTTTTACCATATGTAGAAAGCGGTGTTAGCAAAGCCTGTACTGCTGGTGGTCTTTCAAGTTGGAAGAAAACTGCCACAGAAAGATTATGTATTTACAACACACCTACTTGGATCAAAAGACAAGGAAGATAATTTCATGTAACTCTTTTCTTTTTCCTTGCATAAATAGATTTGATTTCTACAGAGATCTCATTAAGTGATGTGTTTTGCTTTTTTGCTTTTACTGAATTTTAAAAGACTATGAAACTTACTACTTATGCGTATCCAAACCCTCGAAAAAGAAAAATATAGTTTCACAGAAAAAACCTTTACTGAGAACACCAGCAAACAACACTTTTTTTCCCCCCTTCAAAATATTTGCATGAAAAAACAAAGCAGAACACACAAAGGGTTCAGCCTTCTCAGTCAAGCAAATCTCTCACCAGACTCAATGGGGTGTTGTCATGTGGTTTGCTATGGGCTAAACCAAAAGGAACAGGGCAGGGGAATCATAACTGAAGTGGATTTCCAGAGGACATCTTGCCTGATGTAGTCAAAATTCAGTAAAGCTGTGCATGCAATGAAACACAACAATTTTCCAGCCTGTGGAAAGAGTAAACCTCCTCTCATGCTGAGGTTTCTAGCACTGTCAGAGACTTAAGTCCGCAGCACACTGACTGCTGTGGCACTTAATTTTTGAGTACCTTGCCAACTAGTGGAACTTGTCCTGGTTTTGGACATCTGGGTTTCCTAAATCAATGTCCAAAAGAAGCGAGAAAGATGCCTAAGCATAGGACCTGCAAAAGCCAACATGCCGTACAAAGAATCAAACTTGCCATCCTTCCTGCTAAAGCTGCTCCAGTGTTAAGTAAAATAATTGAATGTCTTGGAGACAGAGGTAGAACAAACAGAATTTCTCTGTCTTCTTGTAGCACAGGAGATACATTATGCCATACCAAACTGCATAGTTTCTCTAAGCCAGGGATCTGGGGTGCTCTTTGATGAGGTCAACAAGAGATGTCACACAAAGCACACCAGTCCCTTGTGAGAAGGGGTGCCACACACAAACTGTTCACTTCAAATTAGTCTTAATGGGATTGTAAATGTCATGTAAGCCAAAGAAAAAGTTGCAAGAGACAAAAATACATAAAATAACAGAAGATATCCATTACTTCAATCCAACATAAAAATTACTTCCTCTTAAAAAAAAATTCAGAAACTTAAGGAAAAGGTAGTGAAATTGGTACAGATGCTGAAGGAGGACTGAACATACTAGCATTGCCACTTTCCAAACTTTATTGTAAAATATCAATTTGTTTACTGGTCGAAAGCCAACTCAAAAATAGGAAATTCTTGATTTACTAATGCTGTTTATTGTAATGATGTCTGATTGCATATGAAAAGCAAGAACTTTCTACTTTTTGTTTAAGAGGGGAGGAAGTTTTCTCTAGGATTTGAGAATACCATGAGTCCTGCCTCACATGTACCAAGAACCTACAACAGAGTTTTGTCCCTTTTCACTGACAAAACTCTGAGCATCTTAGGTGTTATTTGGTGTAAAGGATTCGTGTCTCAGAAAACTCAAGCATAACCACTGAGAAGTTAAAAATCCAATGCAGTAGTATAGGATTTGGGTAGGAATTTCAGTAACTGGTAAGATTTGTGTACGCATGTACAAAGTAATGAAGTAAAATTAGGTCGTGATTGACAGCAGCTACTGAATTCTGCTGTCACTGATCAAAGCTTTCCACTCTAAGTAGGGTGTGCTGTAATACCTCATTTATGTCCCCTTCTACTAGTGGGCATTCATGAGCCTCTATTGTCACAAGATTTGAAAATAACTGTCTCCCTCTTTGGGTTTTCTTTCTTCCAGACAATTAGTAAAAAGGTTTGATACATTTACTGGTTCCTTACTTTTCTATTGGCTAACTCACTTCTATGATTTCCATGCACGCAGGGAACGTGTGATGCTCTGCACTGTATGATACTGGAAGAATGTACAGTGAACTTTCCAAGATGACTGTTGGCATCAATGACTTCCAAAATGTTGATATTTTTGCAGCAGGAAAATTGTTTTCTTAGCATTACCAAAATAAAATACCTTAGATTTACTTCTCTCAGATCCCTAGCACTGGATCTTTTATTTAAAGACCTTACTTTTTTACTGTCACTGATCTAGTAGAATCAGATTTGCTAGACACTCCAGGGGTGCAGTTGGTTCCTTCAGTTAAGACAGAGGGACCTGAAAAAAAACTGAGTTAAGAAGACTGTTGCATTCGAGTTGAAGGATTAGCTGAGCTGAATAGGTTTGAAGATACCTTGTTTTCAGTGGTAATATTTAGAATATAGTTAATGGCGTAACGCAAAGGCTTATCAGTAAAACAAATAATATTTCTCACATAAATCACACTGCTGTATGTCTTAACACATACAGGTCACTCATATTCTGATGAAAAATTCTGAGGGAATCATTAGGATTCGCTTGTATATGACTCATTTGTTGAATAACTCAGTTATTTGTCCATTCTTGGAGGTTTCCATATTTTTTCATCATTATCTCTTGAACGCAGAAAACATATGTTTGTGCAAAATAAACTAGTTTTCCAAGCTGTTGGTTCAGCTACCTCTTAAGTAATCACTTATGCCCAAAGTGAGAGCCTTGGAAAAATTTAAAGAACAGCTCCAGAAATGGTGGTTTAAAGTTTGGGAAGCAACCAGTAAAGAGCATAGCTCTTACTGACAGCAGCCTTCACTGTCTCCTGACTCACAGTGCTTATCTTGGTGTGCATTTTATCCAGCTGTAAAGGGATATGCCATCTTTTTCCCATAATATTGCTTGCTGTCCTGAACCTCCTATGCCTCCTACTGATTAAGTTGTTTGAATATGTTTTCCGAATATGATTTCTGTACTGGAAAAATCACCTACATGTAGCTCCCAAAGACTGCGACAAGTTCATTCAGCCTGGTATATTTCCACGGAGGCTGAACGTTTATTAATGTACTATACTTGTGTAGACTTTAATGGCTGTCAGATGTTTCTCCTGCACTAACGATGCTAAAAGCTCTGTTGCTGAGTTCGTAAATTTAAAGACAGGGAGAAAAGTGGTTTAACGTTGCTTAATAATTCTCTGATTTCAGCCTTCCTTTCTTCATCTCTAATGTCCAGTCTCTGCTACCAAATTTGTGTTGTCTATTATGTATCTTGCCCACATCGTTCAACCGTTTTTTAACAAGATGGGCAAAAAGCATAAAATAGTACTTCCTTCTATAAAAGAAAAGCCAAATCCTTTCTTTCTTTTTTTTTTTTATATTCTGCTCCCATTCTCTCATTCTTACCCAGCTTCTCTTGTCTCTCATTACCTATGGTGTATTATGTTAGAAAATGCCTCCATAACAGTAATACACTACATCCACAGCCAGCTCTTGAAGTGTCCACTTTCATGATGATAGGAAACAGGACAGCCAGTGAAGTCCTGACCTTTTATAGTCCTGCTGTTAAAAGTACAGAATGTCTTCATGTGTCCATTGTGTGACAAACATAAAACAGTAATACGGCTCACTTCTGAAAGCGATGCTTAATTAAAACAATATTTGCACCATTTTTTTATTTAATAATAAAAAACAATATGGAACGCTCTTAAACTATTTGAAACACTTCTGTACAAAAATAGACCTCTTGAGAGTAGACCTAGTCCTTCTCACTAGTAAAAAAGATTTAACTGATTGCCTTCAAATATTTTTAATAAGGATCTTGAGGATGTCACATCATCTGAGGACAAAAAAAAAAAAAAAAAAAAAAAAAAATATGACACAAGAATTTCTCTAGAAAAAAAGAAGGGATCAAAAATGATCTTAAAATGGAAATGCTCTTCTAACCTGTGATGTTTTCCTCATAAATATTACAAAATACATTCTTTGAAGACGAAGCTTCCTGTACCACAAATTGCCTGGAAATGTAATATAAAAATCTTTTTAGCAGAAGGCAGTTGATTTAATCCCCATGCAGAGTGGTCAAAGTGTGATATAATCGGAGCTGGGTTTGAATAGCAAATAGTGAAGTTGTAAGTCTGAAGGAAGGTGAGGGAAAAGGCCAAAAGATAGAATCAACTTCTTTATGTGCACATAAATTTTACTTAAGAAATATACTTTTTCAGAAAATCTATGTTTTTGTGAAGGATTGTATTGGCTGAAAAAAAAAGTTATGCTTACAAATAATATTCTAATACCACTGCTCTTTACAGCAGTCAAAGGCATCTTTACAGTACAGATAAACAGTTTCTCTGACTTCTTGGCTTAAGTTTTCTTTTGAGCTTAAATTCTTGCCTCCATTAGAGAAGGTCTAGTACAAATAGAACATCTATTAGAAATAGATCCAATTAAACCAAAAAACCCTGCATGCCTAACAAGAGCAAACGTCTTGTCAGAGAGCAGCAGGACTGGATGTCTCCATCTGGAAAGGCAAGCCCGGAGCCGAGAGCAACAGCAAGGCAGGTGGGGTTGTGGCTTTACAGTCAAGGGCCCAGAACAAGAAGAGCAGAGCAGGACTGATGCTGGTAACCTCATCAGGCATGAGTCTGCTGATAACTAGGCAAGCTCACAGTGACCAGACAGGACTTCAGACTGTCTGAAGTCACACCGTGAAGACAAGACTGGTCAGGGGCTGAATCAGCTAAGCACTCGGCCAAGCACTGGCATGGCTGCCATATAATTCAAAGACCCACTGCCAGACCTTATCCACAGCTCCCAGGCAAAGCAGGGAACCCCAGTGCTGCTGCTCACTGCTCTTTCACAACGCCTCTTGCAGCAGCCTGGTCCCGGGTTGCACAGCTGCACCATGTCAGAACCAGCCTTGTGCACAGGCAGCCAGACCCATAGGAGGGGTGACATAACGGGACACCGGGCCCCTACAAAGCTCTTGGATTCGCATCAGGTTCCTCTAGGACAAAGACTTTCCTTTCATAACTTGTATTTTTATGTATCTTATTCTGAGAACTTACTCAGCCAGGTCTCCCACTTTGTAGCTTCATGGTGATGTAGCATAAACACACCTAAGGACAAGCAACTACATAACAAAGTGTTTTGTGACCTAGAACTGGAAAAATGATCAAAAAGCAGTTCTGGTTCAGTCACTTTTCAATGGCTTACTTGGTGCACATTCATCTGAGGTACATTGTATTCTGTTTTCATTTGGCAGACCCGGGAGAAACCAACAAAATGTCTATGGTTGGAAGGAATTAGCCCCTGCAGTGGAATAGGGAATTTACTTTTGGAGCCATTGCCTGGACATGAGAGCTGGAAACAAAGGTTTCTTTTCTTGCACTTTTGATGTTTGTCTCTTTCTCCTTTTCCACCGAGGCCTGTTAGGTAGCAAGAGGGATAATTGTCAGGCAGAAAAAACTCCCTGTCAGGCTGCCCCAAGGTGGGACTGCAATCCCTAGTTGGGAGAAAAACAGCAATTTTTCCCCTTCCACGTATTTCATCTGTTGGATATAAGAGAGAGAAAAACCCTCAGGCGTATCTTTTCTCTCAAAAGGCCCAACTGAGACTTTTTTTTCCCCTTATGAAATTGAAGCATAGCTAGAAAAAGGTGGGACAAAAGCGACAGACTCCTGTCCCTCACAGCAGTGTTTAAGATGTCTATTTTTCAACCTTGCAACTAGTCCAGTAGAAAACATATGAGCTGGACATGCTTTTGAAAATGATCAGGAAGAGGTGCTGAGAGTGCATGCATGATGTTCCCCAGATTCATGGTTTTGAAAGCATCTAGAGAAAGATATAATGATGAAAAAATTGGGAGAAGTCCATCAAAATTGTGTTAAATCTCAACCATTAAAATTTCTTTCTTGAACAATAGCATTATTGAATTGGTTAAAATATTAAATGTGTATGATACGTGTATGAAAGGAGCAATCAAAGATACAGAAAACAAGCTAGATACAACTCTCAGTCATGATGCTTCAGTACTTCTACTGCCACGACGGAGGCCACCTGCATGAGCGAGAAGTAGAGGCTAGTCTGCAATGTGTAGTGTCATTTAAGTCTTTCTTTCATTGCAGTGTATATATAGATCCATTCAGATAATTTGATGCATGTTAAATGAGCTGCAATTGATAGAAACACACAGTAAAGCTTTTGCTTGGCTTTAATGGAAGAGTTGAATTCATCTATCCCAACTCTTTGATGACAACAAGATTTTGAATGCCTCATATGCATGGATAAGTAACGAGCACAGTACCTTCCTCTCACTCTCAATTTCTATAACATAACAACCCTCTGCACTGACACTCGGCCAAAAAAAATTCAAATAGCCAGTTCAGCAAACCAGGGGCAGTCATGGGATGTGACTATTCTTTGTTAGACACACTGCAAGAATAGTCCTGAAACCAGCCAATGAGACTGGAAACAGACCTGGACGCATAAAACAAACAAAAAAATCCAAAGCTGAGCCTATAAACAGCTCCGTGTTTTTTATGTAGCTAATTTAATTACATGAACTTAAAACAGACCAAGTGTGTGCAAACAGCAACATTCTTCTATAACTTGATGCATTTTGAATGCTGTGAGTGTTTTCTTGTGGGAGAGAGAAGAGAGGCACACTGAGCTCTCTCTGAAAGCAATTAAATACTAATAACAGGGGGTGACATCATGCTGTATGACTTCTTCAATTAGAACACCAAGTCATTTCTGGCTTAATCATTCCCACTTGTTAATTTGTTCTCTAGAAGACTTCACAGACCTGCTTCTTGCCCCTATTTAAAATAGGATTTCTGATTCTGACACCTTTTAAACAGAATTCCACTTGGATGTAGCCTTCTATTAAAATAGAATCTGGTGTTTTTCCTACAGCAGAACAGGATGTTGATAGGTCAGATGAAAAACTGATACAAATTATATAAATTGACATGAATGCTTTCATTCGCTATTTAGCAAGAGTATGGACTGAATCCTCCTCTTACTGAGATTAAACACAAGTTTTGCCACTGGCTGCAGTAGAAAGCAAACATAGCCCAGTATATGTAAATTATTACATATCTTCCCAAGTGCTTATCTTACAGGTTGTAAGAAAATCACGATTTTACATCAAATCATGTATTCGATGTATTTGAGGAGAATAAGGAGAAACTGTAACACTGAGCATTTAAAGAAAGTTACTAGAGTAGAGATAGTTGGAGATATTCCTATTAGTTACACAGCAGTAAGTATGTGATTCAAATCTTGTTTTGCGTAAATATTTTTGGTTCTATACTATTGTCACTCTTAAAAGGTTATTCTTAAAATGTGTTCCATGCTAGGCAAAATAAGGCAGTATAAAAACATCTAGCCTGAAGCCTCTTCCTGTTCCCTACTCTTATACATGAATATTGAGATGCTAGCGTAGCCTTCCATTTCTCAAAATTTTGTGCTCTAAATCTAAATGACTGACGCTGCAGCTACTTCTTTAATGACATCCCCGACTATTTCAAAGGACATACAAGTTACTACTCTTTTCCTTAAAGTTTAAAGGAGTGAATAACTGTAGAAAAACAAATTTAAGACCAAATCTTGTTTCCATCCTCAAACCAGGTTTGATTTTTAGAAGTCAGTTTTGATTGAAGTCATTGCACCCTATTGATTCCTAAATCCCTTCTAATATTCAAGAGGCCTCTCTGATAATTTTTTGATTTTGATTGATTTGAAAGTGTTTGTCAGGGTAATTGTTTACAAGACTGTAAGAACTATAATCAGGGCTGTCAAGTGTATTGTGGCTTGCCTGAGCTGAACATACCCTAGACAGTATGAAAATGAAGTCAGCTCCATCCTGACCTAAGTAAAAAATTATACATATGACAGTCTTTTACAAAATTATAAAAAGAGAAAAGGAAAAATTCTTCTGAAAAAAGGAGAGCCTCAGGAAAAATATAGGTGGTTGAACAAAGAACAATTGTCAGCAGCAAAAGAAAAAAAGAACAAGATCTGTGATATATTTGGAAGAAAGAAAATACATCATTGTATTGGAAAGGAATCTGGCAGACTTTTTAATACATTTTTCAAATAAACTTTTTCATGAGCTTTAGTAAGATCAATAACTTTTAAACAAAATACAGATAAAAGTAGGTAAAGCATCAAGATTTCAAGACCTCACCTCAACTGAAGCATCTCTCTATATTTTAAAGGATATCTTCAGTTCTTTTATCTGTGAAATACTTCAGAAACTTAAGCTAATAAGCCCTCCATACAGCCTGCAAAACATGTATTAATATTCCCATTTTACAGGTGAAGAAAGATTAAGTAACTTGACTCAGACCAGGAGAAAATGATATGTTGGAGCCAAATTAGAGATTTATAGTTTCTAGTTCTGCTCTCAGATCATTAAATCACATCTCTCAGTCCAGCCATCACTATTAATGAACTATCTTCCAAATTAACAGTTAAACAGGATCTCGCAGACCTTCTGCAGAGTCCCTCTTCTCGCTTCTTCCTTTTTCACCAGGGCGCTCACAGATTTTATTTCCTAGTGAGAGCCAAAACACCGAGATCTACTTTGAGTATTGATATTAATGTGTAAAAGTCCCTGCGCGACAGAAGTGATCCAGAGCTTTCTGTAGTGCAGAAGGTCGTGCATCTGGCATCTGCACCTGGTGAAAAGCTATTCAAAAGAAAACAGTAGAGCCATTTTCCAAGGCTCCATATGTGCCTCCCACAGAGAGCTGCAGCTTCTGGCTCAGGGTAAGGACAGGAACTCTGTTACTGCTCTGTATTTTTTCAACATGAAAAACTATTATACCAATTTAGGTGACTCTTCATTACTAAGTAGCTTGGGTTGTAAGCCTGCCTTAAGTCTCCTTCCCTCTCAGTTAACAGTGGGCAAAAGTCTCTAGCAATCATCTTTGTTACGCTCTGTAGTCTTTCATCTCACAGCAGAGTGTAGAAATAGAAATGAAAACATGCTCCAGTTAGACAAATGAGTGCCCATATTTTTTCAGATTACTAAAACCAATAATTCAGTCAACAGCTTCCAAGGATTTCATTAGATATTTGTTTTTCTCTCATATCCTCCTCCGTCTCATCACTTACTTTTGTGCAGCCATTTTATTTCCACCTGAACACGGTGGCAGAAATCCCTATCCCTTTGCAGTCCAAGGCAATGGTGACGTACCCTTAGCTGCAAGGTTTTATCATGTGCGTATGCGTGCAGTGCACAGTAAAAAGGCTTCTTGCTATTTTATGGCATTACAAACATACTGTCTTTCTGAGACGCATATCTACTATACACCACACAGCAGTAAATCTTCAAGTATAAAGGGAGAAATTTGTCCTGGCATATTTCCAGTGGAGTATTTAGGGTGACACTAGGATTGAGTTTGTCTGGAGGCATCTGGTTCAGGAGTTGAGAATCAACTTGCCAGGACTTGTAGACGTGAAGAGTTTACCACAAGGAAGAAAACTAACACTTTTTGATTTCTTCCCTAGGCTTACCATATCCTACAAGGAATGTCATCAGTGGGTCACACCTGTCAATGGTTTGGTAGGAAGTACAGTCTCATTGTGCAGAGATACACAATGTACCGTAATGTGAAGAAGATGCAAATCCTGACTTAAAGAAGCTCAAAATATAAGGGAGAAGAGAAGAGTGGTAGGCAGGTATGTAGACACTACGATGGATGGATAGATTAGTAATGATAACAAATTACATTATGGCAACTTCGTCTGAAGGACTGCCTTCCTGTAAATGGAGAGTTGCTCTGCCAAGGCAGGAGACGCCCTTGCAGAACAGGGAGAGAATTTTACTGAAGAACGGGCAAAACACCTCATACCTTTGCTTCTTGGGCAGGCTGAGGAGAAGTCAGGTCACAGCCTACCTCTGAGCCTTGAGGTCTGGATTCTCTCCCACCCACCACAGCTGCTGCTGGGCTGAGGAGAAAGCCAGGCCCAGACATTTAATTCCTGTTTAGTAGTGGGTAAGAGGAATTGCCTCCAGCTTTGCTGCCAAGGTGGAAACCACAAGAAGTTTGGCAGTTGTGGCAATTGGTTTCAGCCCCATCCTTCTCATCCTTCAGTAAGTTACTAAGGCAGTTGGTAAGATCAGGGGACCAGGTTCGTAAAAGGTTCTGGAAAAGCGCAAACTACGCAGAGTCTTACTGTGTGTAGTCTCTGGATGTGAAGTGCAGGTGCAGCAGTCACGTTCGGTCTGGCTGGGGACACGGTTTGCAGACTCACTGGGAGATTCTGTAGCACTGTCTGGCAGCTGAGCAGTGTACAGTGTGTCTGTATGCCTATTCACCTCGAGATCACCCTTATCTTACCTTTTACATGATAAAAGTTGAGAAACTGAACTGTTTTTAGGATCCTGACAGGAGAGTGGAGGCACTGCCTTCAAAGCCACCCAGCTGCTGGTGTCAGCAGAAGTCTTTTTGCCAAGCAGTGTGGGCTGAATGCTTATGTAATTTTAAGAAAATTATCAACTCCGAATTTCATCACATGCTTGTGTCTGTTTTGTTACTTCTGTGTTTGCATCAGAGATGCTGCGCCAAAGCCAAGACCACAAAACACGAAATCTTTGAGAGCCTCATGGGTATGTTACTGTTCCAAGGTAAATACATCTCTATTTTACCCAGAGTCCTACCTCAAGCACTGATTGAGAACAGTTTATAGAAGCATAAGTATTGAATAGATCTAAGGAGAGAAAAGACCCCAGAGAAAGTGTAACAAAATTTACTGTGTTGTTTATACAATTAAGATTCTTTTCTAGCATCAAACTATAGCCCCAGCTATAAAAAATCTCAGTCAGTGTTTGACTTGGTTATGAACAGAAGAAGTCAGATTCAGCCCTAGCATAAACATTCAAATTCCACTGAAATCAAGAGGCATTGTTCCCGCCTACACCATGGCTGATTTTGATCTAATCATTTGCAGAGCATCAAAGCAACTGCCACTGAAAATGCAATTATTATATGTAACAAATTACTGCTTTTATTGTCCTAGCACCTGGTGGAGCCACTTGAATGTGAAGCTCCCTACGGTAGACACCATTTCACGTTTTAGTAGGAGAACATCCCCGACTTTATATTTTATAAGTGGACAAAAAAAGTGCTATGGTTTGCCCGAGGCCACCTGGCAAGCTTATGAAGTTTGGAATAGCTGTATTCTTGTCTTCTTGAAGTAGGCTGTGTGTGACTGTTCACTCAGCTCCCGTTCAGGTTTTGGACAACACAAAACCTGTGCTAAGGCCTGATGTATCCTGGGAGCAGCACCGTTAAGTCCATTCAAGAGCAACATGTAGGCAGGACATGATTGCCAGGAAGGGCTAAGGGTCATTATGCAGCCATTATCGCCTGCAGATTGCTGTCTCCTGCAGCCATCACCCTTACATCGATTGTTTGGCAGTTTCTTCAGAATTCACTAACTTGTGGAAATGGTAGAGACCCAACTTCTAAGCTGTATGGTATAAATATGTTAGCTTAGACAAAAAACTTTTGAAGTGCGTTCAGCAGCAGCTGGGCTGCTGAGGCTTTGGTGGTTCCCCATGATGCCCACAACCTGACGGGGAAGGAAAGATTAGCACTACCGTCCTTACTCAGTTAGGTAAGTAGTTTGCTCGTAGGCACGTGACTTACAAGTTATAAGTTACAAAACTTGTGAGTTGGAAACCTTATGAATGAAATGATGAATTAGTCTTCATGGTTAGACTAGTCTGTACAAAGAGGATGGAGCACTTGTTGGACATGTTTGCTCATTTTCTTTCCTAAGGAGTCGTAGAATAAAGTTTAACATACAGAATACCTTGCCCTGTAAATTTGAGAGATACAAATAAACTGTGACAGCTGCCATAGTTTGCTATAGCTGTTATTTCTGTGCAAATATTAGCTGAATGCTTTCATTGCACAATGCATTTTGTGCATCCTTTGGCAGGGTAGGAAGACAATTTTGAGCTGAAGTGAATCTTTGCACTCACTCTGTGTGCCCGTACACCATCCAAACCCACAAGATGCAAGTGTAGTTTCCATTACCATGGCTTGCAATCTGTGTGAACGCCTTACACTGTGCTGTTAGAACTAAATGGTGTTCATGTCAACAGTAATGCTCTCATTGATTTCATCTGTGTCCAAGCATGGTCAGTCAGATCTAGCTGGCTGCTGGATGACTTTTCCTCTAGGCTACTGCTAGCCACAGCCCTATGGTGATAGTCAGGACAAGACCCAGCAGCAGGCCTCCATTTCTTCAGTCCCAGCTAAATTTGTCCACATTCGAGCCTGGTCATGTCACGGACAGGGTGAAATTGGCCGCAAGACGTTTTGCTTCTGAGAGAACAATATGAGATGTTTCTTCTTCACCAGGCCGTCATCTTCTCTGGACTTCACTCATCTGGTGCTCTCGTGGGGTCGCTCATTGCAGCAGTGGACTACGGGCAGAGCTCTAACCTGAAGCTGAGGTTTTTCCTCCTGTTCAGGTGACATCAAAGTTGCCTGAGAACAACAGTTATACCATTTTTCCAGTACTTCCAAATATATGATACCCAATAATTAATGAAACGTTGATCTTCCCACGCTGGCCTTCAAACTAAGTGAGCAATTAACTCTCCTTTTTTCAGAAAGAGTGTTTTCTTGTGTTCAAGTGAGACTGGAGCCTGTGATTCATCTAGGGCTTTCACAAGAAGTCAGTGAGAAAAGGAGGATCCTACAGTCACTGTAAATACATTTCCCAGATGCCTTACGCTTCAGCTGGGATTTGTACAAATGGCCTTTCAGACTAAATGGACCCTGCTAATCTGCAGTGCAAAGCTGCCTCTATTGCATTTTCTGTGTTTGTTGCCATGAGCGGTCGAATGACAGCTTGATTACATTTATGACATTTAAGGAGCCAGGACTTTTCTTCTGTTGCTAGAAGAACAAGAGAAATAGCTTGCTTTGAAAGAAAAGAGCCTGAAAGTTCATTTTTACTTTGAGACTTAATCAATAGCTCTTCATTAACCTTTTATTTTAGAGATTAGAGGAAATTATCTCAGACTAAAGGTATGCGGTTGTGCATCACCATGAAAAAACGTGGTATTCCATGCTAGTGCACCATTCAAGGACTGCAGTCAAAACTAAAGAGAAGAAATGTCACCAAGCCATAATTTTTGTTCACAACTGTAGACTGATTGAAATGTATGACCTTCTTGCACTACAAGTAAGAGGCAGCCTTTCTTCAGAGGATGCAGCAAATCCAAGGAGTGAGATGCTTATAACATGTGACTCAAGTAAGAACTAATGAATTTAAAAGGAGATGTGATTCAAATAATGGTTCTAGCGTATTTTAAAACTAGAGTCTGCCTTTGCTGCAGTCCCAGGGCTCCCACTGAAGTCTATAAAGTGGGCAGTAAATAATGGAAATACTGGGCTTGATCTTCAAGTCACTACTTCAGGAGGGGCAAAAACCCTAACTAAATTCCCAGTGAAATGGGTCTGTTCAACAGGACCTTTTCTGGAGAATGAATAAAGCGTATCATTCTGTACTGGTTGTTAATGATTAATCTTATCAGCAATCTTTCAAATAGTCCTTTTGCTTATCAATCAGATTATTCTTTTTAGGAAAAAGAATCACTTCTGCTGGAATCAAAGGAAAAATTCCCATCAGGAGAGGTAAGAATGTGTTCGCTGCTAGCTTACTCCAGACAACCCTGTCCATTTTATTTAGTGTCTGCTGTCTCTTGCCAAAATTTCTTCCTGGCTGTGAAAAGAGAAGCCAGACTTGGAATGGTTGGAGGGGACTGCGGAGGTGATAATCTTTATGGAGAGTCTTAAATCTTTTCCACACTTAATAAATAAGGCAGTGTCATCTGTTAATGTCCTTTTATTTAATATGTCATTCAGAATTTATCAAGAGACCCTGCAGTTTATGATTGATGAGTTCTTTCCCAGCAGACTAAAATTATGTATTTACATAAAAATACAGTTTCATTATCATGTAATTCCCAGAGCAGGTAAACACTTATTTGGTAATACCAGTAACCTCCTTCCTCTGATTTCCTGTCTCTACTTAGCTCACAAAATACCCCTTCCTTCGGAACTCATAAATGAATGCTCAGCAGTCTGGTACGTATTTTGTTAAGTAAAATAGTTCGTTTCTATTGCAATAATACTTCAGAACCCAGAAAGAGGGCTCCATTACAACAAAATCTCTAAAGCAACAAGAAGTTTTTGAAGATGATGGTAACCGACCCTCTTTTGCATTGTCATGAGCAGAGAGGAGAAAAGAACATGACATAGGTACATCAGTTTTGTATAAAGTTAGTTTTGGTTTCTGCGGTCACTGGGACACAGCTGACTGCTTGTTTGTTTAGGGACAGATGTCAGTTCTTCAGGGACATCTTAGCAAAAATAAATTTATAAGTCTTAATGAAAAAAATCTAAAGCACTGCAAGATAAACAAATCTAAAGTTTTCTGGAAATGGTGAGCCAAAAGCAAAGAAGGCAAATTGTTTATTGTTCACCAACAAAATAAGTATATATTTTCCTGTGAATCTCAAGTCAGTAACTATTGCAATTGTACCTAATTTTCATTTCCACTGATATTCATTTTTCAGTCTTGTCTTATTTCCAAGCAGAAAGAAGGGAGACCAAAATCATAATGATGTCCATTTGCAAATACATGCCCCTGTTTTATATTTCTTCTCTCTTTGCAGGCTAATAAATGTCATTTTATATTTTCAATATTATATATTTTAAGCATAACGAAATATATTTTAACAAGTTATTTCAGAGTAAGCTCATACTTGTGCATGTTAAAGATGGGCATCCCCTCTTTTTTTTTGCTGCCATTTCATTGCCAGAATTTACCAGACCTGGCAAATGGCAAACCGTCCTTAATCTACTCTGGGCAAAGTCAGGTAGCTTACATCACCAGTTTATGAAAGCCTGGCCAATATGTCGTGATGAACAATTTGAGATTATTATTATCATCAGCTAGAACAGTTATTTGCTTAATGAATATTCAACTAGGAAATAGGAAAAAGACAAGTTTTCACTTGTTTATACAAAAATGTTGTTAATGCAAAATCCCAGAATGATGCATTTGTCTGGCCTGTCTAATGTTTTTCTGTCTTGTAAAAGACATACATTGCTTAGTAAAAATGATTGTTTCTGTGTTCCTATGCCGTGTAAAAAAGGACAGACACTACAGTGACTTAGCAAATAGAAAGTAGGATAAATGTATGTTTAACTTGGATTATCGTAACCAATGTTTGTGACCTAACGTTAACATCAATAATGTCCAATAGAGCAAGCTTCTGGAGTGGTGTTAAACTGTTGCTTCTGATTGCACAATGTATGAATAGCCACAACTAACACTTTATTCGTAGTTTAAATGTCTTTTGCGTAATAGCTGTGCCAAAAATAGTGATAGTTGTCTTCTATTCTCTAAAATCCTTTTTTTTTTTTCCCAAGGCATTAAACTATTTTACAAAATATGTATTAATTGCAAGCAGTTGGAGTTTTTTAGCTGTTCAGTGATGAATCACGCACTAAAAGCTGAGTTATTTCTGCTGTTCTGGTTAGTGTCAGCTAATTCATATCACATTATTGCTGGTGCCAGATTATGTGAGTATGCAACAATATTTCTGACAAGAATACTTAAAATTTCGAATTTAAATGTTCATCTCCATGAATAGATATGAATGGGAGTCTCAAATTAATCCTTTTGGGCCATTATAACTGAGTTGCCTGAGTGGTAATAGAAGGTCAATACAGACGAAGGGGAGGTAATACAAAATTAAAGCAGGCATTGTATGTTTGTGTACTTGTCCATTAATTTCAGTTCTGTAGAGCTGTATGGCTAGCTTGGAAACACTTACTCGTTATTCTTAGGATTCAAAATATGTATAAGTACAGGCTACAAAAGAGAAGCCAATATAGGAACCTTGCCTGAGGCATAACAGGATGGCGTTACACCTGATCATGAGCTAAAGCTCAGAGTTGAGTTGTAGGGATGTGTCTGGCAAGAGGTGACAATCTACAGAAGTAGCTACTTCAGCAGTGCAAAAATAAGCAAGGGAAATAAATCTGGGCAAAGCCCTATGAGGCTTGCTTTGAGCAGGCTGGGCTCCAGAGTTCTTTCCCTCCTGAATGATTCCGTGATTCTGTGAATGTGCAAGTGAAGCGGCAATAACCTCCATCAAAGCTGTGCTAAGGCAGAATACAATTTTACAGTAAAACTTTCTTCATTCCAAACTGGTTTTGTCAGCAGCAAGGTTTTGTCCTTTGAAAAGTATTTATGTTCGAGGCTGCCTTTTTAGCCAAATTCAATTTTTTGCTTTTTAATTCTCCATTCCTTGGGGATTTCACAGTAACTGTTTTGAAGGGTGAAACATATTCTTAAAAGCATCCCAAAACTGTTTCTAATTTGAGCATGCAGCAAATAACTTGAACATGAGTGTTACAGACTCACTTAACTTTACACATATGAATAGTCAACAAAACAACTCGGATATGGAAAGTTAAAACCATGTTTAGGTGTTAGGTTTGGATTGCAGCTCTGGAAGGCAATGGGAAACAGCATCATTGCTCCCCTTTTGAATCTGAGGAACAGCAGTCTTTATCATAAGGCAAACAGTTTGTGTAGTCTTAACCCCTGGAAGCTAGGTAGTCACAGACTGGAAGTCTAGAAAGAGTTCGGAGGAATCCCTGCGAAGTTCTCCAAATAGGATATGATTCCTAGCCACCAAAAGTTATGAGCTTTCAAAGCCAGACAGGAATTTTGGACATTGAAATGAACTAGACACCTCGTTGGATATTCTAAACAGAAGAAAAATTTAAACATAAAATTTACATTACAAATATGATAATGTTAAGTAATGTTTATAGTGTCTTAAGTGAAAAATAACCTGTTACCTAGGAAACTAAATGAAGACTTAAAAAGGGCAGGTGAAAAAATACATTATTTCTCAGTGAATTCTTTAAAATTTGAACAAATCAGATTAAGCCTGTGATCAATCTTATCTAGAATCATACAGCTCACACTCCTATAGTGATACAGAAACTAATTCATACAGAGAGCTGAAGTAAAATGTAACGTTTTGGACAATATGGCTTATCAAAACCCCTGGCTCAGCCTTCCCCCAGAAACGGGAGATCTGTAGGACAAACTGCCATTCTTATACAGCATAATTGTATGTCCGACCATCAAATTGTCTAAAAACATTATGGCTACAGAGAAATCCACAGTGCTGTAAACAGTTAATCCCAGCTGATGCCAACCTGCTGCCATGTCAGAAACAGTAGAATTATGAGAGAGATTTAGCAGTCTCCTGGTCATTTGAATCTTCCGAACATTTCTAAGCAAGCAATTAGTTGGTTTCAGGATCCATCAGATGAGGGGGGAAAGCTGTAAGTTCTGCCAGCCTCAGTGGGTTATCAATAAGACAGAAGCATTCCTGGGAGGGCTGAAGAGTGAGACTGGGAACCCAGCTTTGGGGTCTCTGGGCACAAGATCGAAGTAGAACTTTTGGGGTCTCTGGGATGCCCATGATTGCTCAGAGTTGCAATAGGGATGGATTTGGTCACTCAGCATCTCGTAGTTTAAAGACTCTGTGCATCTCTTCCATCTTCAGTGCCCAGGCTTTGATGAAGGTTTGACGCCGTAACCTAGGAGGAAATCTAGGATTCCTCCTGAGTCTTTACAGCCATTTCTTTTACTAATATGCGTACTGACAGCTGCTTTACTCGAATTTGATCTCCTACTTTTACAGAAATAAAGCAAAAATAGAAAGGGAAAAAGAAGGGATAATTTCAGTTCCTAGATCTTCCACTTGGCAAAAGCCATCTGGTATTTATCTATGTCATTAATTGATTTCACAGCTGAAGACTTCAAAGAGGAGCTGTGTGGGAACTGGGAATTAGGTTATTTCAAAATTTGTTTTCATTTTAACTCAGATCAATGTGTTATATTTAGAAAGGTCTTACAAAACCAGAAGTTCAATAAATAATATCAGTCTTGTAGTACTACTTTAAGAGGGTACCAAAATATTCCTTCTTAATTTTGATATTTTTCTTCTATTTTCTAGTTTAGTTGATAAAATCTTTTTCAAATGGGCTTTCCAGTTTCTATCAGAAAATCAAAATATTTTCTCCAAACTTCTGAAATATTTTGCACTGGTTTATTCTGTTCTGTTTCAATGGGCTGCCTGCCAAATCACCACATTCCCGTGTTTCAGTGCGGATTGAATGCCACTTTGTTTCCCTGCAAAATTTTGCAAGATCTGCCTACAAGATCTCAGCTGGCTAGAATATGCTGTTAAACACTCTTTAAAAGAGGACGAAAAGCTCTAGAGATATGTGTGCTGACTGCCCCTCATCGTCATTGGTTGTCATCACCGCAATTTCATGTGCATGTCGTGCGGATGTTCCATCTGATCTGTGCTCCTGCCTGTTCGGTCACATCCTCTTCAGAGGCAAGTGACTCCACCTTGAAGCTTTCAGGAGCATTTCTTCGAAACTGGGCATACGCTACCTGCAAAACTCATCTCATTGCGTGACGTTGCACAAAGAGGCTATGGTACACGCTTAGTTTGCCTTTGTCAGCTGATTCTTACCAGAATAAACCTGTACTGCTTGTTTTGATTTGCTCTTGTCTCGTTTCGTTTCAAACAGGGCGAAGCATGGCACTGTTCAGTAACAATTTGTATCTCTGCTGTCTATTTTTTACAAAAATACATGTTTACCAGGAAGTTTGAGTTTTTACAAGGAAAGAAATAAATCGTATTCAGGGAAAGCATAAAAAGTTTCCAAGCCATAGCGTTACTGGAAGTAAGAGCGTGAAAAATTGCAGTGGAAGTTACTGCATGTTTTCAACCTCGATGGAAGCCAAAAGGTAGCCTTTGTATTACAGTTGCAAAACACAAACATTTTATGTGATGTGTTATTGTGATATAGTAATTTTATGCTTTCCACTTTACAGATCTGGAACGAAAAAATTAGAGTCCAGTTTGTTGCCGTCACAAGAATTACTTGCAGAGCTCCTAGAAGCATATTCCACATGTGCTGTTGATGCATGCCAGAAACAGTAAATGAATGTCATTTCTGGTGGCTCCGTTGCTATCTTATACTTAAAAGAGTTATACTTTTGAAATTTTGTAAAGGACATGATTATTTTTCAAGTTCTGTTTTAGCTAGAACAGGACAAGCTGGGAGGCAGGGAGAGAAATAGGCTACCTCACGATGGGTTTTAAAGGAGTGGATGAGATGAAAACATAGGCTTGAATTTAGAAAAGCTCCAAAGGGTTGCAGCATGTACAGTAGCTGGTGCCAATGCTCTGATGTGTATATACAAATATACACTGATACACAGGCCTAGATTTTCAAAAGAGTTTAGCATCCAGGTTTGAAACCCTGTTTTCTAAATGACTCGGCTCCAACTTACCCAATGGATATCTTTTGAAGGACAACCCAGTTTAGTTGCCTGAGTAGGAGGTGAGCTCTTTAGGGTGCCTGACCCCAGCTGTCGACACCACACACTTGAAAATCTGGCCCCATGGCGCTTACGCACACAGCACGCACCACTGTGTTTGTAATTATGTGCTATGTACAGATGAATAGATAGCGGGACATTTGATTGTGATTAGGCAGAGCGCATTCATTTTTAGCAAATGTATAGAAAGAGCTGCTAAGAAAATCCAGCTGAGTCCCAGTGAATGTCTGAAACCGGTGTTCACAGCAAATGTGGGTGGGCGGTCCTGAACTGTTTATGTGTGCTGGCCAAGAGACAACAACACCAGGAATGCCAACGGCTGGAAGCCAGATGAGAAGGTACAACCAGCTTAATGGGACAGGGAGCGCGCATCTGGAAACAAACCTTATGAGAAAAAGCTACAGGTCTAAGTCACATCATACGTACCATTTGGAGACCTTTCCTCAATCATCATTTGACAAAGTGCTGTCAAAAAGCGTGATTTATTAAAAAACTGTTATTACCAAAATAACTACAGTGCAACTCAGTACAAAAATAGAATAAATACAGGGGGGAAAAAAGTTTCCCAGTATTTTAAAATACATTTGCAAAGTTTTAAGTTAGAAAGTCTAGAGGAGTTGTTTCCAGGGCTGACACATTTCACACTGTTTACAAGTTGTTAACTTTTCCTCACATACTCCTTCCAAGAAAATGGGGGAGGCAGAAATTCTCATCGAAACTATGTATTTCTTCACCAAAAAAAGCAAATGACAAAACTGTTCTCAGATTTCTCATAAAACCGGCTCCTATTGGGTTTCTTTGAACATTTGTTCTCTGGCTAGTTAGGCATGAATAAAGGAAGTGAACCAACACTCTTCTGTTGATAACATACCCATGCTGATGAGACTTAGATATCCTCCAGCCACAGCCCCCCACCCAAGGTAGCTCTCTCAAAAGATGACTCATAGGAGAAGACAAAGAATAAGGGCTGACTAGGAATTTACTCTGTAATAAATTTTCATGTACTTGATTGGTCGGTACCCTTTTAATACTGGGAAACAAATCCCGGCTATCTTTCTGGGAAAAGCAGAGTGCAGTAGTGGCACACTGATACTTAGATTCTGACACTGAGAAAAATTCAGTTCTCTAGAGAACAGAGGAGACAAAAGAAAATCCATCTCCAAGCCATCAGGACTGCAGCCATAATTGAGTTTGTTATCCGACAAAGAGAATGAGGGCTTATTTTTCCCTTCCCTTCCCTTCCCTTCCCTTCCCTTCCCTTCCCTTCCCTTCCCTTCCCTTCCCTTCCCTTCCCTTCCCTTCCCTTCCCTTCCCTTCCCTTCCCTTCCCTTCCCTTCCCTTCCCTTCCCTTCCCTTCCCTTCCCTTCCCTTCCCTTCCCTTCCCTTCCCTTCCCTTCCCTTCCCTTCCCTTCCCTTCCCTTCCCTTCCCTTCCCTTCCCTTCCCTTCCCTTCCCTTCCCTTCCCTTCCCTTCCCTTCCCTTCCCTTCCCTTCCCTTCCCTTCCCTTCCCTTCCCTTCCCTTCCCTATTCAATATTATAATTTCTTACAGTAGCAGCTTCGGCTTCCTGGAAGTTACAACTAGCAAGAAAAAGAACAGTTCTGTTTGGGTTTTGTTTGCTGGTCTCAGATTCTCAAAAGGTTCTGGCTTTGACTGGATGTGGGTTGGCAAGTTAACTGCATTAGACAAGGGAGGAGAAGTCACCTCTCTTTTCTGAAATACATACTTCTTGGCTTCAGCTTTAATTTTTTTTCTGTCTTTCTACAGGATACAAAGTCCTCCCACGTACCTCCCTCTGTAGGTAACAATGAAAATAGCCATGGTCGCAGAATAATAGCCATAAAGAAGACAAAAGCCACAGGCAAGTGTTTGCTATGTATATGC
The DNA here is from genome assembly GCF_009769465.1 of Tauraco erythrolophus. Classification (NCBI taxonomy): domain Eukaryota; kingdom Metazoa; phylum Chordata; class Aves; order Musophagiformes; family Musophagidae; genus Tauraco; species Tauraco erythrolophus. The sequence goes on from NC_141496.1 coordinate 77,041,972, forward strand.
AACATTATCCCATACAGTACCTTCATTAACACACTACAAGGTCTAGTTTTAGGTGGTAGGTCTCCCACCTGTCTCCTGAGGTATTGTTCCCTACCCAAGGAGATTGTGCTGTTAGGAGGATTGCACTCTCCTTCCCTTTGGCCTGTCTTTGTCATTAATTTCATTCCAATCACTTGTCTCGAAATTACATTTCTTCCTAATTGCCTATCCTTTTGAAATGCTTGTATCTTGATGACCCTTTGCTGTCACCTCCATTTAGACCTCAAAAGTAGTTCCCAGAGGCAGTATCCACGGTCAACAAGACCCCCTCGGGCTTGGCATCCAGAAATCCAACATTACTCTTCTTGTAAGACCAAATACTCATTTTTTTCTCAAGATATATGTATTCTACTCTTAATATATTTACTTAACTTGCTGCTTTAGAAATCTGTGTAAGGCTATGCCATTGAAAACTGATAGATTAAGTTCTGCTGTCCAGATATGAAAGCCAATCATCAGTAATGATGCTAGATCCCATTGTGAGAGGGAATAGTTAGATATAATGAAATTTAGAATCTACTGTGAAAATAAGTTCAGCTCCAGTCTCTTCAGATCAAACCTCTGATTCTTAAAGATTTCCAGGAGATCTGATCTGTCCTCAGTCTGAGGTGGATTTTGAACTGGTGGATTCTGAACTGGTACAGGTGAGTTTGTGTATAACTGCAGGGTGACTCATCCAAAAGAAGTAGCAATTTCAGCCAACCTGGGGTATTTTCACACATGATACTCTCTGTCAGATCCTTTGCTCAGAGAAGAAATTCTGGGATAGCGGTTGTTAACAGCAAGAAGTTGAATGTATTTATTTAGTAGAAAACTGCCTTTTTTTCAGCATACAAGGTCTTGAAAAGCTCTCTTCTTCAAGAAGTGTAGGCTGAAAAATTGCCAGCACATACAGTCTTAAACCAAACATTGGGAGTTTTTTAAGCTGTCCTACTTTGATGTATTTGCCAAAGCCCCATTTTAGGATTCAATGTTTCCTCTGTTGTCATCATTAGCGGTATCATTAAGTGTTTCAGGGGAGCCAAAGAGCTGAGTGTTAGGTCTTCAAAAATAAATGGAATAAAGGCTATTTAACTGTGATAGCATCAAGCAGGAACTTTCAAAACAGTGAAATTTAAAAATACCATGTAGAAACAGTATACACAAATGGATTATTGTATTATAAAGACTGAGACTATTGGTCCACCAGAGTGCATAAACACTAATATGTGTTTGAAACTGTGAACAGGTAGCAGAGAAGCAAGGAATTGCCAGCAGCAAAGACATTTGGGTAAATTCACATGCATAATTTCAGCAAACTTTTACAATAGCCATAATTGTAGCCCAGTTTGATGTTTGATAAAGAGGTTTCACCTGATGACTGAAAAAGAAAAAACAAAACAAAACAACACAACAAAATAAATCCTTTTACAGCTCCACTCAGAAAAGAACACCAACAGAAAGTTACGAAGAAGGTCTGAAAATTAAACTAAGTCTGTGCATATTGGAATGGGGGTTTGGTTGAAGCCCTAGAGGGAGAAGGGCCCCTGCAGTTTGTCCTCTCTGGCATATTTACTTATAAATATCTGATTTACCACACACTAAGCCCTCCCTTGGGTCAGTCTGTTTCTAAAGCATGGTAAACACAAAAGGATATGCTGTAACCCTCCTTTCTGTGGGAAGGAAAAAAAAAAAACAACCAAAAAACCAAAACCCCAACTTTCTGAAATCTATCTTTCAATATTTAAATAAATAAATTATAAGGGGACATTTTGTACATATATTTGTGCGTGTACGCATGTGTACAAAAGAGAGACTTTTTAAGAGGATTAGAAAATGTGTTATTTAAGTAATAATAAAAAAGGCCAGACAGCATATAATTCTCAGAGAGGATATCTTTTCTCATAGGTGATTAGTGACTAATGCTTTATTGGATCCATAACAATATACATTTTAAGCTAGAATCACATTAGTAGATTCCATCTTCTAGACCAGTTTAAAACTATTTTTCAGCTTCTCCCTATCCGCCTTTAGAAGTAATCACTGGTCACAAAAATCCTACACACAAAACTTGGGTCCCTGTGCTGGCTGAAATCCAATGTAAGGCGATTGGCTTAGCAAACGTGTTGCTAATGCACGACCAAAGGAAACCTAGCTGTGTTGATGCCACAGTGCTAATTGGAGTAAAATGCATTCTAAAAAATCTTGTAATCATAAAATCCAAACTACGTTAAAGGAGCTAGGTCATTTGGTAAACAGGACACCACAATTCTGAACGCAGAAAAGCTGATGAGAAGTTCTGCACCCAGGCAAGAGCAGCATCGCCTTACATTGCCAAAATGTCTGGCAACAGTTACTTTTTAGAGAGCTACTTCCTAAAAAATAGATCTGCCAGTTGAGATAGTAAAACTGTAAGTGCTTTGGTTAGTCATCATAGACAAATGAGCTGTTTTTGAATGAAATAGGTAGTTTAATATTACTAAGCTTACTAGGTTTTTGTGTGGTGCAGAAAAAGGTGATGAAAGATAAAAGGTGCCGTGAGGCTGACCATATCTGGACTTTATTCACCTATTGTGATAGCGGTTACGCTCTTAGTGAAAGGTTGATGGAGACCACCAATAGAAGAGAAAAAAAAAAAAAAAAAAACAAAAAACCCACAACTGCTAGAAAGTTCAGGAATGCATCAGGCTTCTAACTTCATAAAAATCATATAAATGTTGGCAGATACTAGAGGAATTGAAATATGTAATTTTACTACTTTAACTCTTGTGAAACAGCAATAAAACTTATCACAATAGGGGCCTGGCAACACCTACACATATTAGTTTTGCCTTTAAAAAGTATGGAATCATTTCAACGCTTGTTTTTATTTTCTCATGTTAAAAATGGCTTTAAAATCTTCCATAATTCTGCAAGCATTCTTTGCTAAGAAGCAGGTTTTCCCCTCTCAATACTTTTATTCTTTAAAAAAGTAGCCAAAATCTACAAAAATCAGTCACTGAGTTCAAAAGAAACAAAATTTCATTCAGAATTCAATCTCCACTTGGGATGTTTTGAGACGAGGAGGACATCTAGCTAGACTGTTCAGATGGATGTTTGCAACCAGAAGTGTGTGTGTGTGTGTGTGCGCGCATAACAAATGCAACATTGGCAACTCACAGTGAATTTTCCAGTACTTTACTTTAGTTTTCTTCATTTAATAACACAAGGCACTTTAAGAATTTAATTGTGAGAAAATCTCCAATGGCTCAGATAAAAATAAAAGTGAAGAAAAATTTGCCCAATCATTCATTTTCTTCAATCTTGAAAACAAATACTTGGTTTTTGAACACTAGGAGAGTAGAGATACAGGGGAAGAAGAGTAGCCCAAATCTAGCCCATGCAACAGCTTCAGGGAGCATTCAATTCTGAAGAAATGTCACAAAACTCTAGCCAAATTCTGGCCATTGTTTTGTTATACTAAATGATGGAAATAGTCTAATTAGTGGAAATACGAAGACCCATTATAGTCTCTTGCACCACAGTAGAAACTCATACTCTGGAATCTGGATTCAGTCTATGGTTACCAACTACGCATCTAACCAAGGATGCTGCACGTGCATCTTGGCTAGAGATGCAGTTGTGCAGGCAAAATATAATATTGGAACGAAGAGTGAAAGTTAAGGTTGAAGGTCCTTATGCCAAAGGCTGATGAGGGGAGAAACAGAGCTGCGAGAAGACCACGGAGAGATGAGTGGCTGCTCTTGGGATGAGAAAAATGAGAAGGATGAAGTTCCTTGAATGGTCTTCTGGAAACAGTGGCCATTCTCAGATAGAGCTGTGTTCCACAGGTTCAGGCCTCTCTTGAGGCCACAGCAGTACCAAATTAACTTTCTAAGACTTGGAAATACGCTAAATTACTGTTTTGCTGCTCTTTGCAATCTGCTGCAGTTAGTGTTACCTTTTTTCTTATCCTTGGATTCAGAAAGCCCTGATTCATTATAACGCTGCAGAACAATGTTCATCTGCTCCTTCCATAAGAGAAATCTATTGAAATGCAAGCTTTAAAAAGCACAGTTCATCCTTTTAAAGACTTCTTATGGAGACCCAGGGTCTTGCAGACCTTATGGGATGGATGTCTCTGCATCATAACCCAGACATTTCTGCTATTTGCATTTGTGGAAGATGTGCATGCTGTTTACACCAGGAACCATCTTCCCATTCCAGAAAAGTAATAGAATTTAACCACACTCTTGTCAAAGTACTGAGGCTTCACTGATTTTCAATAACAATGTCCAGGATGAGGCAGATTTTTAACGACATAGGACTTCCACACTGTGTAAAAGTTACTGAGGCATGCAATAAACAGGTTTACACGGAACTAGCAGCATTCTGGTGGTTGTTCTAAGTTACACGTCTGTTCTATGTCCTTGGTATCAGCAATGGTTTTCGATGCCTCTATATTGATTAAAAGCAACACGGTGCAAATCAGGCGTCATTTTCTTTCCGCTCCCCTTTAGATCCTGGTAATAAAAATTGATTCTCTGCATACAGACTTCCATGAATGACAAGTCTGAAGGACTAGCAAATAATGAAAAATGCACACTGCTCACAGTAGCTTCCAGAGTCGTATACATAACTTCCTCTCTTCTGAGTAACTGTCTATAGCAGCATCTCTCTCTCATAATTTTTATGTGAGAGAGCATGCTATGATTATTTGGCCAAAAATTGAAATTGCTACCGAGATGCTGTCACAGGCATCGTCATTTCTATGTCTCTCAAGTGGCAAAGCAATGTCATTGCTTATGCTCCAAACTGCTTTTCCACTTCCACATCTTCCCAATCTTAAGAAACCCTACCAAAATAGCTATTGCAGTCTGGTTGGTCATGATCCCAAGCACTGTCTATTTTGCTGGTCCCATAATTGACATGGTGCAGCAATTTTCCTCCAGGCTCTTAGCCGTACTTGTGAGAACCAGCAGCAAGCAGCAATACAACCATGGTCTGGGTACAAAGGAAATATTGAACAGCTCTCTTCAGGCTTTATGTAAAATATTCTGAAGTAATCATGGAGTACATGTGAGCCACATGAGCTGAAGCAGAGTTCATAACAGAAGAGTCTGTCTCTGTACTCCCACAAGTACAGTATACGGACTAAATCCTTCCAACCCTAAAGACTCTGATGTTTCTCAATGCGAACAGGAGTCAGACTTCACCACTTGATTGAGAAATTAGATGTTTCTCTATAACACACACTTTCACAAAGACATTGTAGATTTATCCCTAGCACTTCATCAGCGTTCAAACCTCAAAAGCATTGAGCTAGTCTATAATTAGCTGATACTAATTATAGTAGTATAGAATAGAAAATACTATTTTCTATATATATACTATATATAGTAGTATAGTATAGAAAATACTGATTCAATCTGAAAGAGTAATATTAAAGAAAAAACATTACAATCTCAGAATAAACAGAAGAGGATTTCAAGAAAGAAGTTTATTTAAAAACAGATACAGTGTATCATAAAAGATGCTAGGCAGATAATTATTTCAGAAGAGTCCAAAGCCTGAGGTTTAGATTGTACCTGCACAAGCTTAATTTTGTGCATACCAATTACTTCACTCATAGTTGATTCAATAATTAAATAGGATATATGGTATACATGTCATATAAAGTCACATCTCATATGAAATGAGACATACTAATAAGACATACATTTTAGTACATATGAAACATTTTAAACTACAAGTCAATCTTGCAAAATCTCTATTTTAAAGTAGTTTTCTGTCTTAAATTTACCCATGTGTGAGAACAATATGATTCCAATTTCTCAGATTTTAATTACACCGTAAGTTAAATGCTGGGGAAAAAAAGATGATATAATGAACTGTGAGACAAATCTACAACGACCAAAAATCCAACTATGAATTCAGTGAAGAAAAAATTACTCTAGTTTCTGGGATCAGAGATAGCTTGAATGTACAGTAGCTCATTTGTTAATGAATGCAGAATGGCCAGTAAATAAGAGACCTGCTTCATTATTGCTGCCCCACGGTTACTCTAAACCTTATTTTGCAACAGCATGGAGAGAATAAAAACTTCTTAAGCTGGTTGTCCTTCGCTCTGAGACAGGATAATCTTTGAGAAACATTTTACGGTGCATCTTTTGAAGAAAAGTGCATTAGTCTTTACTGAAAAAACATTTGGTTGACCTTGAAAATAAAGCATTCATGAGAAGTATGAGCAGAAGTTTTCATTATTCCTTAAGCCCTCCCTTCAGAGAGACAAAAAATTCCTCCTTCCATTGCCGTTCCACAATACCCAGTTGCCAGGCAACTGATCTTTTATGGTGGGTCTCCATGGTGACTGATGTACACAAAATCATAAATCCCATTACCTAGTTAAATACTAGGACTGCACTATAAAGAGAGAAAGAAGCACTCTGAAGTTTAAAGAGATAATATAAAAGAGTGACAATGAGATTCAAAAAAATAAATTGCTGATGCTGATATCACACAGTTAATATGGTTCACCACACCAAACTTTTTCTTTTTCCATTTTCCTGCAAGCCGTGCCAAACCATTTTTCTCCAAATTTACTAAGTACATTTTCAGCATCATTAAGCCAACTAAAGAAACCACTACACTCAACAGGTAAACCTTCAGCCACAGTTAAGACCAATCTATGCACAGAGGAATTGTGCTAACAGTGTTATAGTGCATTGAAAAGCTTTTGGGGCAGATACATCAAATCTGAAGATCACTGGTGAGCTACAGTGGCTAAGCAGATAGTTACACCACTCTTGCCTAGTGGAAAGTCAAAATAGAAAGGTGCAACACCCAGCTCACTTTTGCTCCCCATGAGCACACAGAGAGATTCAGGTTGGCCACAAAACAGTGTCAGATCTGAACACACGCTCATGGGCTTTCCGGAAGGATCTTGCAGCTGCCGATACTACGGCAAAAGACCAGGACAATGCAAAGAGCTGAACTGTACAAGTAGAGTATTCTTGAACTCAGTGGTAGTAGGTTTAACACCCGTTTGGACACCCATGTCAACAAGTCATTTTAGCAGCACCTTTAAAAGATGGAAGCAACGCAGTTTTACATCTTTGAGTAGAAAAAGGCTGCATTTGCTTTTATTTGTTCTACTTATTCATTATTTATATGTTTCACTGTATGTCACAGACATGGAATTTCTGGAGTTTTTACCTTCTTAAATCCTACTTCCTTCTGGATAGGCTGTCACAATCTCTCCAAGACGGTGTATGTTTGGTTCTATATGCTTTCTGTTACGATGCATGCATCTACAAGGTCACCCACAGGTGGCATTTTTGTGATTCTGATTACACTGTTAAATATGATCAACGTGCAATTCTTCCAAGTAAAATTAAATCAATATGCACACAGATCTATTTGAATTCTTTCTGAAGTCTGACTGTATTATTTCTTTCTTGAGTAGTGTGCATTCAAGTTACACTCCCAAGAAGGAAAGAAATGTTTGCATCCAAAATATGCATGGTACTTTTCTTATCCGCATTATGGTATGGATGAGCTGAACAATTTTAGAAGCAGATGTATGATTTGTGATTGCATATATAATCATTATTTCTTAAAAGTATGTAAAAATTAGAACTTACTTATGGCTGGAAACTAATAATAGTAGCAAAGGTATTATAGTTTTGAGTGTATACAGATTATGCTAAAGTACTGACTAGTCCTTATGTTAACACTTCTAGTCCTTTAAAAGCATTGTACATTAAAAGCATTTTGCATGGATCCAGCAAAAGTAAAAGAAAAATAACCTTTTATGGACATTTTCCTCAGAATGCTTTGCAAATATCCCCTGCCTCAGTCCCTTATCTGCTCAGAGCAACATCTTTCAAAAATGGATTAAGTAATGGTGAAGCAAGAACAGAAGCGTGCACCTCTTGATCCATAAATTCATACATACTAGGTCAAACAGTACATTTTGTGGCTTAATTGTCATTGTATTATGATGTTCCATAGCCAAAATTAGACAAACAAGTACATAAAATTTTAGAAATGTTAAGAGAAATTTGCAATACTCCCTGTCAAAAGTAACTTATTAACTTATTTGCAATTTTCTAGCCTTTGAAGACTTATTTTGATAGTAAGACGTCAGTACCTCTCTAGTTCTGACTCTGTGAAAAATTTGAGTTTCCTTGTAAGAATGTTTTCTTTTTTAGGTCACCTCTCTCCCTTTCTTGATTAAACTTTTCTCTAACTGCTTTACAAATAGTTTGAGTCAGAAGTGGATTTGAACAGCAAATCCTCTTCTGAATCTTTAATTCACCACAACATGGGCATGAGTACAAGACGAATCTATAGGCCAAGCAGGGACAATAAAGGAACAGCATCGTTCATCGTTTGTATGAGGAATGCTTTTTGTGGGCACGGAAGCCTGAGCAGATCTCGTATATAGCCTGAGATTGATTAGCTTTTCTTGTGTATTACCCAAGAGTCTCAAAACACCTTGAGAAATTATGGTTATGCTATGGCTGTGCCACAGTCCGAATAGACCTGAGCCTGACAGCGAAGGTTTCAAAAGCAGTAACTGGAGGACACCACTCCTTTCCATGCTGTTGGGGAGTTCAGAGAGAGGTAGGAATGAAGAAGAGAAGACTTCTGTCATGAGACAGCTGCAGAACACTATCACTGACCAGCATTGCTATCTTCTAATGGGGAGAAAGAACATTTTCTGGAAGATAATAGTTGCATCTGTCTCACTATGCCACCTCCCTTTAGAGCTCCTGCAGGGAACTCCGTCCTGCTTTCTCTCACAGGCTTCACAGGTAGATTACTGGAGATTAAGGTAGGTTACTTTACAGTAAAAATAACAGTGTGCGTACTACAACAACTTGTCAGGTTTTGTTCCTCTCCTTACTGATAACACAACCACTTCCTCCAACAAAATATGAAGCCTCTTGTCTAGTTTCAGTTAAATCTAAAAAAGGCTACTGGCAATGTCCTCGGTAATGACTATTAGTAATAGGAAGTCTAACAAGGAGAACTTTTTGCCATTTTGCTTCAAAGCTGCTTCATTCATGTTCATCCTTCTAGGCTAATAAAGCTGCTAAGTAAATACATAAAACAGGATCAACTAGGATCGATTTTACCTGCTTTCACTGAAAACATGATGCAAGCTTTGATTACCACTGTTTACTGTCACTTCTGATCAGTATGAGAAAATATTGATACATTTTGACTTGTGTTTGATGTCGTAAGACATGTATCCTAGTTTTTGTGAGGTAAATACAGTAGAACAAAAATAGTGTTCCTTTTGTAGTTAAAAAACAATCAATTACTGGGAAACTTTTAAACAGAGGCCAGATAGCTGTTGTGCCTGTAATCTCTATAATCTCAGTTATCGTATGTCTTTCATTGTAAGTATATTATGATAACAGATTGAAATAACCTGGTTTAAATGTGTAATAGAACTGGAAATTGCAAAAGCCTATAGCATGCTTTCCATTATTCCATATAGAGTACTCAGTATTCCCCCGCTTTTGCTACACTCTGTGAAAAAAATACCTCTTAAAGGATAGCAATAAAATGTAGATTACCCTGGTTTACATTAATCTCAAATATGGCAAATTATTGAAAAGTATGTACAGCTAATAGGGTACTTCAGAATTTAGAGGACTTTCAATTGAAATAATATCTAGTCTCATGGAGGCCCTGGCGTTTCTCTCATAAGTAGGCACAAGAAAAACAACAGAATTAGGTGCTGAATAGATAACAGAAAGGGAGGATATTCTTAAGTTTTTCCTCACAAAATTCTAACTGCAGGATAATGCAGAATTAAATTCCTTTCAAAATGAAAATGTGTGTGAAACATTAAAATGTTGGCCTAAAATGAACAAAATGGAAAACCACTCTAGATATTCCATTATTAATAATAATAATATTTTTCATGTTTTTTCTCATACAGACTTACAAAATCGGGTCATAACTTAATCTGCCCTATAAATTTTCCACCTGAGTGTTTTGCTCAATCCACCTGACCTTCCAACCACAGCTTTAATGGCCGGAGTTTTTTCTGGCATTATGTACATGATCTCCCAGCTCTGTAAGTCAGTCAGAAATGATAATAAGTGGAGTTAGGTTGTGTAGGATAAGTAAGAGCAGGCAAGAAAAATAAGGGTAACCAAATACTTAAGCTTTTGCTTATCTTCATGTTGTTTGGATGAGAATAATAAAAAAGGATCATAGCACCAACTGGCAGTTATCCACATAACAAAACCACCACAGAATTTGGCACAATTGAGCACAGTTTCTGTTTCTGGGAGGCCCAGAGCTGGAAACATGTTGATACTGTAGAACATGAATTTATTAGCAGACTGGGTAAAAAAAAATGGCTCTTTTCACAGACTGGCCAGAAGGAAAGGATTACACCTTTAAGTAAGTGTGGCCTTCTCCCAACATTTTGGAGGGCAACTTGGTAAGAGACTTGGTGATAACTCGGAGTTCTTAATACACTCTGTACATCAGATTCTGTTTTAACCAGAATCTCCAGAAATTAAGCTGGCCCAGTCCCCACTCACAGCCACATACAGCAGGGAGTCTGCCCAGGTGACAGCTCTACAGAAATGTTATCCTCCCCAAACTTACCTGCCACAGTACCTCTGCACATCTCACCTATGCTGATGCACATGAATTAATAAAAGAGAACCGCCTAGCTGAGCTGATCTAAAGAATGGCTGGCAAAACATTCAGAAACATATGCATAAGGAGGAGAGGCTCAGCATCAGAAACTCAGAGAGTTTTTACGGTTTTCAAATTATAAATTATCGCTGTTCAAAAAAAGGTTTAAGGAGATGTATATTTGTTATTCGGGTTGACTCAGCCTGCAGTCAGGAATGTCCTCATTTCTCCATTTTGAGGACCTTTTTGGGTATTCTTGCTCATTTAACTGGGAACAATGTTTTGTCCTCATATGAAGGGCACTTGAAGGAGGTTGTTCTCCTTTCTGCTGCTATTATCCACACCACTAAGAAAGATCATTGGATCCTACCAACAGGTTATCCTTTAGAGAAAAAATGTGATTACAGATCCTTCTGCCTTGCTCTAAGGTCAAGCCATCTCTGGGCACTGGAAGAAAATGGATAGAAATCCCTATGCCTAGTTGCTGATCACAGACAACACAAGCTATTTTATCTTCAAACTGCAATATCTATTCGGGACCAATCCAGAGAAGAAATATTTCTTGCATGAATATTGGATCCCATCTTTATTGTCTCAGTGATGGACAGAAGAGGAAGTGGTTTGCCACCATTTGTTGTCTTTTAGATTTATTTTTTTGCCTAGTCTCAACGAATCTTTTGACCACACAGGTAAAGCTGCTTTTGACCACTCTCTCCTGTAAGGAAACTCCAAGAAAAACAGAAAGTAAAGTAAGAGGAACAGACCAATGCTCATGAAATGCATAGGCCAATAGATTTACTTCCAGAAATCACCAAATGTATCTCAAATCCACAGCCTGCAGCTAAGCTCTCAAATATCACCACATTTGTTTTCAGAAGAATATGCGGGATATCTGCTACCACAGCCTAAAGATGATCTTCACTTGTCAAGTATTCATGTCCAGAGAAAAAGATCTCAACTCTGAACCTACCACCCAAATAAAACATGCAAACATACTACATTTTACATGGATCCCAGACCTATTCAGGCAAAAATATGATCTACTTCTTCCAGCAATTAAGTGATCTGATGGAAAGAAGGTGGATGAAGCAAAATGGCATTAATAACAGTGAATGAAAATAACCATGTACCAATGAGAGAACACTTTTCACAATCATAGTTCCGCTCCAGTCACACCAAGAAGGTTTAAAAAGCTTATAGCTTTACTGGAAAATGGCACCTATTCGATAGACGTACTGATCTTGTGGCACTTTACATGTAATCTTCTTTCTTCTTCCCCACTGTACAAGCTTTAACGCCTTTTTTCCCTCCATTCCATCATATCTCTCTACTGTCCTATAGTCTGTCTGTCCTTGGCACAAGCATCTCTTGCTCAGTGTTATTAATGGCCTTTCCTGCTCAGATGCTCTAATTAAATAGCATCATCACAGTTAACTAAGAGCAATTACACCTAATTTGCATTTAGGTTAGATTTTTCTGCTTATTCTCAAACTTGTTGGAGGAATGTTGGATCTGAAGACTTTATCTGCTTTTTCCACCTGTAGCATCTCATCTGATAAGATATGACCTCTTCCTATAGTCTTCTGTGAACAAAGGATCCCTCCCTTATGTTAAGAATAAACAGAATATATCGACTGGACTTATCTTTAGCATATACAGTTTATAGCAACATTTTTAAATGTTTATAAGTTTAAGAGAGAAGACCTAAACAACTGACTTGTTTCAATAAATTACACCCCTTTATTTGCTTTTAGATGCTTTTTAGGGGCAAAAATCTTTGCTTCTCTATCCCTTCTGCACAACTGCGTAGTTGCTTGGTGGTATGAGCAATGTTTGGATATGGCAGAATACCAATTGTGTGTGAGGCCAAAAGCTTAGCAGGATTCAAGAAAGGATTATGCATTTGTGTGGGTAATGAGAACATCCAAAGTTACATTAAACAGCACAAAAATTAAAGGAGTAAATCTTAATTCTTAAATTCTGAAAACAACAACTATCTAGCTAGGAGCTATGTAGAGACTTTTACCAGTAAGTAGATTGCAGCAGCGTTATGTGACTAGCCTGATGAGCTCATAATACAATTCCTGTATTCCTGCATTGTTGTGTAATCAGGACTGCTTTATTTCCACCAACATTGGACAACAATTTGTCACCTAAAGGAAAATGGATGCAATTGTATCTTGAAAAACTGTTACAGTTCAGAATAACTAAAACAGTAAGGTACTCTGCAGAAAAAGTGCCAAGGACAAACGTGATAAGTATACTGAAAACACAGCAAATATTCTCACTTTTTACAAAGGAAAATCAGTTCTTCAGGTTTGGGTTTTTTTTTTTTTTTTGATTGGTGCTAAATTCTAAAAGCCTCTTTTTCCCTTCTGTAATAATAATTCCCTGGAAATTAGAAATAAGATAACATTAGAACAAACAACGCAGTTAATAGAAACTCAGCCCGGAAAAGAATTATGCTGTATCTCAGTATCATAAATAAAAAGTAATAGCTGGGGATATTTTAAAAGATGATTTGATTTCAAAGACTTCTTGTGATTTCTAACAGTTGAAACAAAATTTGATAACAAAATCTTTTTTATTTGGTGTATCCCCCCTCTAAAGAAGAGGGAAGCCAGAACAGATGAAAACACAAGGCTCATACACCTCCAGGAAATGCTTGTATAAAGCTTTTTTATCTTTTAACTAACATTTGTTAACCATGGATTAGTGGAACAGCCTCTTGTAATTACAGTTACTGTTCCATTTGTGGCTATCTTCATGAGGCCAGTGAATCTTTAAATTACAGGCTGACCACCCGGGAGCACAAGTATTGAATCAGCCACATCTCCGTAGGCACCACATTTGGATGATTATCCCAAAAGATGACACACTAACACACACATACACAACAAAGGAGGTTTATGCTTACAGCTTCAGAGACACTTTCAGTCCCTGTAGTGGTTTTGAGTTCAATAAAACCAGGGTGGCCCCTGACATAATGTGTTCCATTTTAGTATGGGAGAAACGGCTGCTGAAGACAGTCTTTGTTAAATACAGCTGATCACAGCGTCCTTCAGTTACAACGTCAGACATTGGACTGCAATAGGAGTTCGGAAACTGGCCCAAGGAAGAAGGGCTTGTTTTGCTTAAAGGCTGTATACATTTGAAAAATACATGTATTTATGTATATATACATGTGTAGACGTACGCACACATATACACATACACATATATATCAAGCAAGAAGAGAAACAAAAGTATTCTTTTATTCCTAAGAGTCTGTATAGTTAAAGGGATTTTACTACATGTTCGTTATTGTCTTTACTGTTGCCTCAGGGCTTACTATTCAAATCACCACTTCCAAGATAAAAGGCTTTATGATCTTTATTGTGTGGATCATTCATCTTTGAGACTTAATCTGTAGTCCCTTGGGATCAGATTACAGATCTAGTTCTCAAATCATAGATCCAAGAAAAAACAGGCAGCCAACGAAGTACTCTGAGAGGCTCTGTGCTGCACCAGCCTTCCCTTCTCTCATAGCTCCACCTAAGTTGTGCTGGCGTCAGAGATGCACACAGATATCATCTGAAGAACTTACTAAGAAAGTTGTTCCATCTCATTCTCTGATTTATAATGGTCAGTTTGCAAATTCACACAGATTATTGACTAAAGGGTTTTCCGGAAGCCTTGCAGCAGGGCTGGTGACCTTGCCCTAATCCAGGGCATAGTTGAGGTGGTTAAGCATCATCGTACAAAACCAGCTCTCTTCTTCCAGAAAATATGCTCTCATATATCCATTTTCAAATAAATTATCCCCTTAGAACAGAATTTCAAAAAGAGACCCAGCACTCTTCAAAAATCCCACCTTAAGTAAATAGGAGCAAGGAATCTGGCTTTTACTTAGTTGTCATTTAGTCCTTCTATAATGCATGAGTAATGTGTGTGTAATATATACACACTTACAGGCATGTTTTGATGGCATCTAGGAATTCAAAGAGGATTTGGTTTCCCATTGTGCAGGGCATTATATAAACACTGTTTTAAAAGGTGGTCCTTTCCCCAGAGGCCTTAAGACATAGTCTTAATGCTTTGCTGATGGATGCCTCACCATCTGTGCAAACTCAGTTACCAAATGTTGCCTGATTACATATAGGCAATGCACCATCTGAATCAAAAATGTTGCAGTGGGGAGAATTCCAAGCAGACAGTGTAGGTCTGCTGTGATTTTGCAATTATAACATGTATTTTGAATTACTTCTGGGATATGCAAAATTCAGCTGCAGAGCTTTGAATGGGGCCATCTGCAACACATGTGAGGACTTGGCTCTTTGTTTACACAATATTTCTTTTGCTGTGGGTGAACGGAGGAGGATCTTCAATGTTTTTCAAGGCAAAAATTGTCATAGAATCATAGAATAGTTTGGGTTGGAAGGTACCTTAAAGATCACCTAGTTCCAACCCCCTGCCATGGGCAGGAACATCTTTCACTAGAACAGGTTGCTCAAAGCTGCATCCAACCTGGCCTTGAACACTTCCAGGGGTTGGGGGTCTACAGCTTCTCCGGGCAACCTGTCACAGTGCCTCACCACCCTCACAGAGTGAAGTTCTTCCTCAGATTTAATCGAAATATACCCTCTTTCTGTTTTAAGCCATTGTCCCTTGTCCTATCACTACATGTCCTTGTAAAAAGTCCCTCTCCAGCTTTCTTGTACTCCATTTAGGTACTGGAAGGCTGCTAGAAGATCTCCCTGGAGCCTTCTCTTCTCCAGGCTGAACAGCCCCAACTCTCTCAGCCTGTCTTCATAGGAGAGATGTTCCAGCCCTCAGATCATCTTTGTGACCCTTTTCTGGACTTGCTCCAACAGCTCCATTGCCTTCTTCTGTTGGGGGCCCCATAGCTGAATGCAGTACTCCAAATGAGGGTCCCACGAGAGCAGCGTAGAGGGGCAGAATCACCTCCCTCGACCTGCTGGTCACGCTTCTTTTGATGCAGCC
The DNA here is from genome assembly GCF_009769465.1 of Tauraco erythrolophus. Taxonomy (NCBI): domain Eukaryota; kingdom Metazoa; phylum Chordata; class Aves; order Musophagiformes; family Musophagidae; genus Tauraco; species Tauraco erythrolophus. The sequence continues at coordinate 77,057,623 of NC_141496.1, forward strand.
CAGGATATGGTTGGCTTTCTGGGCTGCCAGCGCACATTGCCGGCTCGTGTTGAGCTTCTCATCAATCAACACCCCCAAGTCCTTCTCCTCAGGGCTGTTCTCAATCCATTCTTTGCCCAGACTCTATTTGTTCTTGGGATTGCCCTGACCCACGTGCAGGATCTTGCACTTGGCCTTGTTGAACTTCATGAGGTTCTCACAGGCCCATCTCTCCAGCCTGTCAAGGTCCTTCTGGATGGCATCCCTTCCCTTCAGCATGTTGACCACACCACACAGCTTGGTGTCATCTGCAAACTTGCTGAAGGTGCACTCAGCCCACTGTCCATGTCACCAGCAAAGATGTTAAACAGTGCTGGTCACATCAACTTGAAATGTAGAGCGGCTGTACATAGTACAGAGCAGGTGCACCCACACTGTGTGTGGTAACCCTTGCCCAGAGGTACACCTCCCGCTTGCCTCCTAGCTCCACATTGATCTGAGGTCTGAATGCATGGCTACCACACAGTGCTCACTCTCTGACTTTCTTTGGGAGGAAAACCCTGGGTAAGGAGGAGCCCTAATTCACTGCCGAAGTTCTTCTGGTTTGGAGGAGCAGGGTCTGAGGGAGGAGCACTGATGGATCACAGCTGCCCTGCCACAAGGATGTGGCACAACAAAGTGGTAGGTACCCCAGAACCTTCAGGAGAGTGGCAGAACTTGCCATGGTTGTTCAGTAACCTTCTGGCTGTCCTTCTAATGGCAAGTGAGACATAATGAGTAGCAATGTGGATGTGGTCCTCCGGAAGTATTGGCTCCTCTGAGTTTCTTCCCTTGAGAAGTCTATGAAGGCATTTCTGTGAAATGTCACTGCTTGCTCCCTCATCTCATGGCAAAGATGCACATAAACAGAAAAAGTAGTTACTTCTACTGCAGTTTTTTAGCTTACTCTGAGCCATCGTTCTCTCCTACCGTTATCACTGTGTACCACCTCTCTGCTCTGATGTTTGGGTCTGGATTCAGAGTACAGTCATTTACACCCAATTATCTTTCAATTCCTACACGGCCTTTCTGTAAAACAGATTTTCCTTGTTGACAGTTAGCAAACAAGATGTTGAGGCTCTCAACTTCATACTGTTTTTCCTTTGGTCTGTACAGCCACAAGCACATTTATCTAGCATGAATGTTACTCCTTTTGCTATTTCATTCTGGCAACGAGAAGTTGCCTAGGGAGAATGGCTCATTCTACTGTTTCCCTATCAAAAAGAACTTGGGGGAGGGGCTGAAACAGTGGAACAGTTACAAGATGAAACAGCCACAGTTGTAATCACACTGCGTTCTTTTCAGGCTGCTGCAACGCTTAGGGGATTAGCTTGCTTTGGATACCAAAAAGGTTGGGAATAATTACTTAGGCATAATGTACAAAATCTGCCATTTACACCAAAGTATACTTCTGTCTAATAGGACAGATGAACTAAGAAGACCCAAGACCAAGATTGCAGTTAGGGACAGAACGACGTTTGTCATATCAAAAAATCTCTACAACAATTTTAGGTATTACCTCTACAATATCTTTCAGTTTTATTCTTTAGGAATGTGTGAGAAATCAAATTAACAATCGTCCCATCTTTATAAAAACGTATTTGAGTGCCTCGGTGGTTTGGCAGTTTACCTGTCTTTTTTGGCTTGGGAGAGTGGACAAGCGTATTGGTACTACCTTCACCCACACTACAGCTACAGTCAGGACTATAGCTAAAGACTTAATTAAAAAATACACATTACAGTTTCCCTGTGCCTTCACAGTAGATGATTTTTGAGATAACTGGCAACGTGGACTAACATGTCCATCTGCCACAAAAGTAGTAGAAGGAGCTGCATCATATGTGCTTTTCGTGTTAGACTGGGAAGTGACTGCCAACTATGAAAAGTCCTGTGTTATCTGGAATGTGTAGTACCCAGCATTGGTGCAAGTCTCCAGAGAATTTGCACATTGGACTCCTGAGATTCAGTGGAGTCACCGTCTGGGTGGGCAGGAGGGGCAGCTGCTTGTAGAAGGGTTTTTTATGCTCTGCTTCTTCCCCATTTCGTGACTGAGAGAACGAGGGGTTGAGAGTCAGCGACTGGCAACTGCTCTGAACTGGAAGCTTAAGCTAAAATTAATCTTAGAACCACAAGCTATTTCATAACGTCTTTCATAAGAACAGCAGTTTATGGCCTTGTGATGCTAAGTCCTTCCCTGTTTCTTCACTCTGAAAAACTTCTATTGTGCTGGCTTCTTCCTGTTTCATTGAAGGGAACAGCTTGTATGAATCAGGGATGAACCACTCTCCAAAGCTGTGAATACTCAGCTATCACTCTCTGTCTTGACTGTCCAGAAAGGCCAGAGCTGCATCTTCAAATATCTTTCCATTCTTCCACTCTTTTCCCTCTGTGAAAGGAAGCTGTGGCTGAAACCGGGATATCAGCCAAGTGAGCGTATAATGGAAATTCAGGCCTCCTAATGGCAAGGGAAGCATATAGCTGTCAGTTTGTGTCCTGCATTCACTGAAAAGCTATCTTTGCTTGTAATTTTCTTGTATACTTTTTAAAGAAAATTAAATTCCTTTTGAAGGCATGGGGGGTGGGGCTGTTAAATTGAGACCCACTCCTGACTCAAGTGTCTTTCATTGAAACTTTAGAGATCATCCAAAGATATCATGAAGTCTTACAAAACACAAACGTCAAAGATCCCAACTTAATTTCTCAAGAAACAAACGGATAAGTAAGCTGATAACAAAATTATTTATGAGCTGTCAGTCTTCTAAGAGCTTACTCAGTCTGTTTTCAGATTTTTGGGTTCTTCAGTACTCTGAAAAATTTTGTCAGGCTTAACATTATTCTTGAAATTTTCAATTCCTTCTCTGGTAATGCAGAACCTCCTGCTAGCCCTCCTTGGCTCTTCTCGTAACCAGTGTTTTCACAAATAAACTGAAAGAGCTAATGATCAAACCACTTTAACTTAGCATAAATGTGAGATTTAAACTGCATATATAAAAATACGAATCATTACTAATGCCACTATTCACCCTAAACCAAAATAAAACCACTAGTGCCAAAGGATGGGTACAACAAGCTTGTCTACAGAGCTTTCACAGTGAGTTACAGTATAATACCAAGTGTAGGGTATTTATTACGTGCAGTACTGGACACTGTAGGGTTTCATTGTGAATCTGCAAGCAAATGGCTGTTCAGCATTTGGATGGAGTACACAGCCAACTGAGATTACCACAGAAAACATGGGACATGAGAAGAATATTGTTTTCTGACCATGAAAAGACCACACACATGGTCCATGTGGAATGCACACTGGACCATCTTCAAAAACATAAAAGCTGCATTCTCTGTTATGCTCACAGGCTGGTTTAATTAAATATAGGCATTAGGCAGTAAATGTGTTGGCAGTTCCACACTGAAATGCTGCTGTTCTACAAGTAACTTCCTCACTGTAGTTTATTCTTTTAAAATGGTACCATATTTTTTTCATTCTGCTTAAGACTGTAGAGCCTTGCAAGGGAACATATTTCTATAAATCAGAATCTGGAAAAACACAATGTGAAAAATAATTGATTAATTCATTTAATTTAATTTCTAAATATTTATAAAATAAGTAGCTAAAAACATGGTCTTTTAAAAGGTTTAGGCCTCAAAAGATAGTTATGTGTCATATTATAAATTCAAGTAGTTGTCAGTCTTATATTTTAATAACGAATTTTTCTGAAAGTTGTACTTATTATTTAATACTATTACTTTTTATATACCCATATAGTTATATATATACTTACTTAAATACAATCTATATTTTATTCTGTTTACAGTGTGAAAGCTAGACTGTGGCTGAACAACTTCAGTTAAAATATTTGTGACCAAAAATGTAGTTAAATAAAACTTACTATCCGAGCTTTGTAAATTTTAGGAACATACACCTGAGCCATTCCCTTAGCAGAGGCATTTTTAGCCTTTAAATTTCAAGATCTTTTTAAAGATCTCAAATGGTCCATATAAGATTGATTTTCTTCTCCTGAAAACATCCTTGCATGGACAAAAGCAGTCCCTGTTTACTGAAGCTGTAGTTACATGTGCACACCTTCACCAGCTAAGTTCACAGCTTTGCCTAGGCGCTGTTATTCCAGTAGGAGCAATGAAGTTATATATCTCTCATGAATTCAGGAAGCATTAAACTTAAGGCTGGAAAAGATACTTGTTCTTGTTGAAGAAATTTTTTTTTGTTACATTTTTACCTGCCTGCAAACTTTCAGTGGACTTTATTTTACAGATGTAAATTAGCATAAGCTAAGCAAAGATGTGATGCTAATGAGCAATAGGCAGCAAGAGAGTGATCTTGAGCAAGAAAAGATCAGATGTGAGCAGGACAAGATTTTCAAGCTCCAGAATCAGCTTATCATCACTGTCGCCCAGATTGCTCCTGCCTGATTGCAGAAATTACCATTTCTTCTACCCTTTCTTCTATCATGCTTGCCGTTTGGAGCCAAGCAGTTTATCTGTGTGATGGGAAAGATAGCGACAGGAAGGCTCTTCCCCAGTCGTGTGTTCTTCTGACAGCAAATTGCATTACATCTTCTCTTTTGACCTTTTTCGTTTGGGGACTTAACCTCTCAATTTGGGTCAGGCCTTGCTAAGAGGCTGGCCAGCAGTTAGCAGCCCTTAACCTCTGCAAGTAGGTGTTTCAGCTTTCTCTGTGATTTAGCTTGGAAGCATTTTTTACAGCATATGTCTTGGGAGTGGGTGACACAGTTGGTTATGTGTTATTTGTATTGCTCTGAATTTACTAGCTCTACTACTGCTTTAAGACTCCAGGTAAAATTCTCCTAAACTCTCTCCTTTGAAGTAATTTCTCTGAGATAAATCCTTTGAATTCCATGTGGTTACCAAATCACATCTGAGGTCACTGTGTCCCCATTTGGGATACCTCTCTGAGCCTTCCCACTGGCGTTACTGCCTTTGAGGTGGTGTCCTGCGCGCTGGGGAAGGTTGGCTTTTCCCCCCAGTCCTTAGCATATCCCAGCAACCTTGAAGCTGCCCTGAAAGACTCTGGTGTGCTTAACAACCTATTTCCAGGCTACCCTGGTATGATAAACACATAGAGCAGGGCAGTTTGTGCGCAAGGGGCTCTGTAGCTAAGGTACCAGTGCTGGCCTGAATGAAGCATTCACCTCACCTGGTAACTGTGGATATACATCGCTGTGTAAATAAATGTTCTTTAGGAGGTGCAGCACTGTTTACTCCAGCTGTGAGGAAAAAGGTTATTTAAATAGATGGCACAGATGTAATCAAAATATTTGCGGGAATGGGATTACTATGCCAGCCTTTACAATTTAAGTTGCAGCTCTCCTGCAGCTCCCTGATCATCATTTGCATAGTCCTGAGGGCATGGTGTCCCTTGATTTTTCTCACGTACAGGGAGAGGGCTGTCGAATGAGCTGCCATTTTCCCAAATGGACAGCAATGTATTTATTCTGCTTTGAACCTGCATCCGTGCACATCTTGAGTCAGAGTTTAGCACTGAAAACATATGTTGTTTTAATCTGCTTTATGTCTGGTATCGGTAATAACAGCAGCAATATAACCCATTTATTTTACCCGAATGAAAGAAGCCAAAAGCCACTCTTTTAATGATTTTTCCATTCCTGCTGTTTATATTTTTATAATATCTATTAATTGGAAACTATTAGTAAAACAATACTGTGTATGCTACTTAGGAGACGTGTTTAAAAAGATCTCAATAGCTGACAGGTTGTTACAAGTTTTTACTTTGGTGTTTTAAATAAATAAACAAAAAGCGCATGTGCTCCAGCCCAGTCTTCAGCGGCTGGCATTGAAAGGAGTTCCCTCATTTTCTGAAAGCCCTTCCATGGGGGAGAGTGAGCTTACTTCCTAAGGAAATTACTGTGGAGGTGTCTGTAAGAGAAAGCCAGGCACCACTTTGCAGCTCCACAACTGCAAGGAGAGTAGTCATGAATGAACGCTGAGCCAAGAGAGTGATGCATGTTTACATTATGCTTACTACGTTTTTCCCGCAAATGCATAAAAACGTAGCTGCCATGAACAACTGCCACGTATACCACTTAGTATTCAGGAAAGCATTTGGTTCTGGGTAGAGGGTTCTGTGCCGACCTTCTGCTTAACAAGTCCTCCTCCAGGCGCTTGCAGGCTCGGAGAGGTGAGTGCTCTGGCGTGTAGTGCACGCTGCAGCAGATAAGCAGTGCCTGCCAGTGTGTTAAATCAGAAGGGCCATTCTTTTCTGCACTGGATTTTCATTTAAAGAAACCCCACTGCCCCTTACACTGTTCTGGGACTTCAAAAGGAGCAATGTCCCTTTCCGCTGCTCAGGTGAGCCAGGGAGAGGTGATGGATGGCATGCATGTTTCCTTTGGCTCCTGGAGAGGTTCCTTCCGCTCCCTTCTGCCTGGCACAGGTTAAGCTGGTACTACTGTTTGTGGGACCCTATGATGAACTGGGTCAACAAGTGAGCCAAACTGGAAATTACCCTGAAAAAAATGAGACAGTATTTTTAACCTGGACATATTCCCTGATTACCTCATCTTGTGGCTTCATGAGCACTTGCACAAACACCACTAAGAGGACAAAAAATGAGCAGGTGGAAGCCCCTTACATTACCCTCCCAGTGAAAAACAGGCATGCGTAAACCACGCCCTTAGTGTGGAGAAGACAATCAACCCAAGGGTATTTGTCTTGTGATTGCTTTGGGAACAGTCAATGACATTTTCTTTTCATACTGAGAATTCTCTTATTTCTCCTAACGGAGAAATTTCCCAGAGTGACACAATTAGAGAGCCTAAAAGAAATTTAAAGGTTGATTTAGATGGTGACCAAAGAAACAAACACTTTTAATTGCTTTCAAGATGAGACAATCAGTCTAATAAGGTAGAAACTTGTGCTACCAAGACTGCAATACACTGGAAATCAGAGGTTTTAACAGAAGATGAGTTGTGAAGGTGATTTCTTTTTTTTGCATAGTTTTAAAAAAGGAGAGTTTTCAATAAGTTTATCCTGTAGAAAAAATGTTTTCACAAGCAATTATTACTTTCTCTTTTGCATATTCTCTTTACGATTAGTGCATTAGTGGTTCATCATACAGTTGACTGGCTCCTTAAATAGGGGCAGAAATACACATTGATTAAAGTCTTTCAAAATCCTTGACAAGAAAATGAGTGTTATAAAACAGTGCTGAAATGGAGTGATTCAAGTACTGTGACATTCACAACCTAATTCCTTGAGCCTGCCTATTTCCTGTGGGCTTATTAACTTCTGAAACCCTTCAATACCCCATGTGGGCCAGTACAGAAAAAATTAGCCCAGGTTTGAAGCGAGCCAGCATTCAGACACACCTGTATATGCTGGCACAGGTAGCACACCTACTGTGAAGTTCTGTGGTCAGCAGAATAGGAGTCTGTGGGCAAACAGGAGATTGATAAGCACTGCGCCTAATTTCGGTAACCATTGTGCAACTTGAGTAGCCAAGTGTAACGGCATCCGGTGCTACTGCACAGGCACAAAGCCTGTGGGAATGGGAAAACAAAAGAAAAAGCAGCTTCTGACTGCACCAAACCCCCCCCAAATTTCTGTTATGGGCAGCTTGATTGTGTTATACCATACTTTCAAGTTAACTTTGAGTTCTCAAATATTCTAAAGCCATAATTGTGATGTATAGCTAATCATAGGCTAAGTACATGCACGCATCAGGTGATCTTCAAATACTGGTATTTTGCACCTAGCTGACATACATGACTGTAGCAAGTCTCACCAATTAACCTCCTCTGTGTAGAAATTCAGAAAGAAATCACCATAAAACACTTTGATGTCAGTTTTTCTCACATTTTTGAACAATCAGTCCCAAGGACTTTCACCAACTGTGGGTAAAAGACATCCTTCCCTCACAGTCATCCTCACGTGCGTTAGTGTATTACACCCTGCGTGCTCCATGCGGACACGTCAGGAGTGTTGTACCTCCAGCAAGCATAACAGAAGGCTGGCAGCAGCAAGCTCCCTGTTCCCTTGGTCACCCTCAGTGTATTTACATGCCAGAGTACTGAGTGGGTGACAAGCTGCTGTTCTTCATCAGAAAACTTACAGATCCCTCATTAGAGAGGTTTTAGGAGCAGATAACCTCTGCTTGTTAAAGTCCCACTTTGAGCGGACAGACAGGAAGGAAATAGCAGTCGGTAGATGTAAAGTCAGAGGCACAAAAGAGACAGCAAAGGTTTGTACAGCCTCGGGAAGTGAAGCTGGCAGGCTGTATCAATTACAAAAGGTAAGACAGGGAGAGGAGGTTCTTTACGTCTGTATTCTGCAATGCTGTCTGAAGGTAAGCTTGATTCCTGCCCTATGTTCAAAGCTGGAAATTTTTACTTCCACGTAAAATGATGCAAAAAGTGTCAGGTCTTGAGGATTTGGCCTGGATTTTGCAGGTTATGCTGGGACAGTATGATTAGAGGTCCAGGACACCAGGTCTGGAGATAAAGTTCATGGATGCAAGGAGCGCTAAGGCAATTTTTGTAAAAGAGTGAGTTGCATGACTTTAGAGTAATCTGGCTAAAGAGCTATACTTGAGGGATTTACTACTGAGGATTTGCTTAAAAACTAGATCAGTCCCAACAGAGATTTTCAGTGATGAATGTGTGAGTTTTAACAGAGAGACAGCCTGGAAGAAACCTAAGAAACACTCTATTTTAGCTTTCTATTTTGTTTATTTTTTAACCATGCTTTTCCATTATTTACTTCACAACAACAAATTGTCTTGCTTCTAAAGTCTGCCCACAATACTTTCCATCTCTCAACTGGATTTTTTCAACTCACATTATGTGGAGATGGTCATGGAAAAAAATAATAGGCTATGACTCAGGCAAGATGGGGCGATTTAGATCCACTTCATTATTTGAATGAGCAGCAACCAACACAGCTTTAACCGTCAGGAAGACATGCAGAGCTTTCTGCAGTAAGGCAGCTTGTGAAGCAGAGAGACATCCAGAACTAGACGTAAGCATCCCCTGGCAAGATCTGTGCCTGAGAGTTGTTTGTGTGCTTACATAAAACGTACTTCTGTCCATTAAACTGTTCTTAGACCTGTGGTTACTGCAGAGTATATGTGCCAGTCCTATTTGCCATCCGTGACTTGCTACCAGAGAACATTGCAGTATTTGGGAGAATAAGGACCTGATGGGCAAAGTGCCATGGGAGGCGGCCCTGGAGGGACAAGGGGCCCAGGAAAGTTGGTCCACATTCAAGGAGCACCTCCTCCAAGCTCAGCAGAGGTGCATCCCGATGAAGAACAAGTCGGGCAAAAAGACCAGGAAGCCCGCGTGGATGAGCAAGGAGCTCCTGGACCAACTGAAAATGAAGAGGTTAGCCTATAGAGGGTGGAAGCGGAGACAGATAGCCTGGGAGGAATACAGAGAAGCTGTACGAGTGACCAGGGATCAAGTGAGGAAGGCTAAAGCCCTGAAGGAATTAAATTTGGCAAGGGATATAAAAAGCAATAAGAAAAGCTTCTACAGGTATGTAGGGGACAAAAGGAAGTCCAAGGAGAACGTAGGCCCCCTCCGGAAGAATACTGGTGCTCTGGTTACCCGGGACATAGAGAAGGCTGAGGTACTCAATGAATTTTTCGCCTCAGTTTTCACTGATAAAGCCTCTTGTCTTACTGCCCAAGCTGTGGAAAGAACTAGCAGGGACTGTGAGGATGAACCACCGCCCACTGTACTTGAAGAGCAGGTTCGGGAACATCTGAGGAACTTGAAGGTGCACAAGTCCATGGGACCTGATGAGATCCATCCGCGGGTCCTGAAGGAACTGGCGGATGAAGTTGCCAAGCCGCTGGCTATTGTATTTGAGAAGTCGTGGCGGTCTGGCGAGGTCCCCGATGACTGGAAGAGAGGGAACATAACCCCCATTTTTAAAAAGGGGAACAAGGAGGACCCGGGCAACTACAGGCCGGTCAGCCTCACCTCTGTGCCTGGCAAGGTCATGGAGCAGATTCTCCTGGGAACCATGCTAAGGCACATGGAGAGCAAGGAGGTGGTGGGTGACAGCCAACATGGCTTCACCAAAGGCAGATCGTGCCTGACCAACTTGGTGGCCTTTTATGATGGGGTGACAGCATCGGTGGACAAGGGTCGACCAATGGATATCATCTACCTGGACTTGTGCAAAGCTTTTGACACTGTCCCGCACGACATTCTTCTCTCTAAACTAGAGAGGCATGGGTTTGATGGATGGACCACTCGGTGGATAAGGAATTGGCTCAATGGCCGCACTCAGAGAGTAGTGGTCAACGGCTCAATGTCCAAGTGGAGACCGGTCACGAGTGGCGTCCCTCAGGGGTCCGTGTTGGGCCCGGCCCTCTTCAACATCTTTGTCGGTGACGTGGACAGTGGCATGGAGTGCACCCTCAGCAGTTCGCCGATGACACCAAGCTGTGTGGTGCTGTCGACACGCTGGAAGGGAGGGATGCCATCCAGAGGGACCTCGACAGGCTGGAGAGGTGGGCCCGTACCAACCTCATGAAGTTCAACCAGGCCAAATGCAAGGTCCTACATCTGGGTCGTGGCAATCCCAGGCACAAATACAGACTGGGCGGAGAATGGATCAAGAGCAGCCCTGAGGAGAAGGAGTTGGGAGTACTGGTGGACGAGAAGCTCAATATGAGCCGGCAATGTGCTCTTGCGGCTCAGAAGGCCAACCGCGTCCTGGGCTGCATCAGGAGGAGCGTGGCCAGCAGGTCGAGGGAGGTGATTCTTCCCCTCTACTCTGCCCTCGTGAGACCTCACCTGGAGTACTGCGTCCAGTTCTGGAGTCCCCAACATAAGAAGGACATGGACCAGTTGGAGAGGGTCCAGAGGAGGGCCACGAAGATGATAAGAGGGCTGGAGCACCTTTCCTATGAGGACAGGCTGAAAGAGTTGGGGCTGTTCAGCCTGGAGAAGATGAGGCTCCGGGGTGACCTTATAGCGGTCTTCCAGTACCTCAAGGGGGCCTACAGGAAAGATGGGGAGAGGCTATTCAGGAGGGCCAGTTGTGATAGGACAAGGGGGAATGGTTTTAAAATAGAGGGAGGTAGATTCAGATTGGATATTAGGAAAAAATTTTTTACCATGAGAGTTGTAGAACACTGGAACAGGTTGCCCAGAGAGGTGGTGGATGCTCCATCCCTGGAGATGTTCAAGGCCAGGTTGGACGAGGCCCTGAGCAACCTGATCTAGTTGGAGATATCCCTGTTCCTTGCAGGGGGGTTGGAGTAGATGACCTTTGAAGGTCCCTTCCAGCCCTAACCATTCTATGATTCTATGATTCTATGATTCTATGATTCTATGAATAACTGCTCAGAAATAGGGGATCAAGAAAAAACATCTGGAGGCCTTTGGCACTGGCACGTGATGGTTACAAACACCTCTGAAATCCCTGTTGGCAGCAGGCAGCTATCACATAGTAAAATAATTTGGCTTTTTCAGCATGTGCACCTTCTTTTGCGTGGGACAGTTACTGTAATGTGCCTGTATCGGGTTTGCATGGTGGGGTTTTGGTGAGAGGAAGGGGCTACAGGGGTAGCCCCTGTGAGAAGCTGCTAGAAGCTTCCGAGCTCCAAGACAGGCTTTCGTTTGGCCAGGGCTCAGCCATTCCCTGTCTTCCTATGCTGCTGTGGGGAAGAGGTAGAGAAACTGGGAGCAAAGTTGACCCCGGGAAGAAGGGAGGAGTGGGGGGAAGGTGTTTTTAAGATTTGGGTTTACTTTTCATTGTAATACTCTGATTCGATTGGTAACCAATTACATTGATTTTTTCCCGAAGTCGAGCCTATTTTGCTGTGACCAGAACTGGTGAGTGATCCCTCGTTGTCCTTGTCTCAAGCCAGGAGCCTTTTGTTATATTTTCTCCTCCTCATCCCACCGGTGGGGAAAGGAGGAATGAGTAAGTGGCTGCCCGGTGCTTAGCTGCCAGCTGGGCTAAACCACGACAGTACCGTATGTATCTTCAGTAGGCTACAGGTTTGGTAGCTGGAGAAGGTGGTATTAGTGAGTAACAATACTTTTGGCTGTACGGGTTTCCTGCAAAAGGACATAAAACTGTTCTCAGGCATGTTGTTGAATAACATGGAGTTAGGCTGTCACAGATAAAGGGAAGTGAATGCAAGAAGAATAAATAGAATTCTGTGCAAACAATGGATCTACTAATTAGTCTTTCTTGGCAGAGACTAAATTGCTCAAAACCAATGTCGTACCTACAAAGCGTTCTTCAGTCCTGTGTCTTAAAGCAGATGACTGCATGATTTTAGCTTGTTTTTCTGAGGAAATGGGAAGTACAGGATTACATAGTCCAGTTGTTCACTGATTTTGAGCAGATTTGACATAAGTTTCCAAAGTATTGCAAGGGGCTGAAATATGTCAGAGAAACCAAGAGTCATTAGTGCTTGTCTGAGTAGAACAACTTATTTTTTTGCTTCTATATTCCAAGGCACTCTTTCTTTTGTCATCCTGCCTGACACGATCAGAAGAGAGACGTGGAAAATTTTTGCTTTTCAGCTGCAGAGAGAGACTGAGACTCTGAAAAAGCATAGGGAAGGCAACATAGCATTTACACAGGCTACACTACCCGTTCTGTGGATGGTAAATAAACAGCCTGTATCTAATTTCATTTTTTTAAAAGTTAATAAAAGTAGGTATGTAACTGCTTGTTCTGATCAAAGACTCCGAAACATCTGAGAAGTTTCTTTTTGATTTACTTCATTCTACTGCTTGCACTGTTTTTTCTGTTCTGTCAGACATGATTACGACTATTATTTCCTACACTTTTTCTGTGGGACAATTCTCCTTATCTTTTGATGTTCTTTATAAGTCATGATGTTGCTAGTTGCAGTGCCGTGCCACCCAGGAGTGGAAATGCTCTACCTACATGCCCTGTTACCTCCTGGGGTCAAAGTGGAATGGTGTTGATTTTCATATGTTTTCCCTGCCTCCCTTGGCTAGTGACAGACACATGCTGATATGAGTGATCGGAATATAATAGGTTCTCTGCATTAGCATTTGGGTGATCTGTGAAGCGCAGAAGCTAACATTAATGAATAATTCATAAATCTCAGAAAAGGAATGATTTGATTCTAAACTATACTACAGGTGAAGTAATATTAGGGGATACAGAAGTTCTTAACAATGATTTGAGCTGAAGCAGTCTCTATGTTTAAAACAACAGAATTTTAAACAATTCTTTTGCATTTCTGGACACAATCCACATGATTAGTTGGTCTACACTGCAAAACAGCATCAGTATTTTAAGAACAACAGGAATGTCTCTATTCTTTATTACAGATTATGAAGGCCACATTTCTTTCTTCTCTGACTTCCTATCAGCCTTTCAAATCTTTGGATTCTCATCTGCAGCCTTCATCACCACGCAGGCTCTAGGGGCCATTCGCCTCATCCCATGCTCCTCCCTTGCTCTGGGCTATTCATTGTCCCAGCTCTGGTGCCTATATGACTGTGTGGTGAAATAGATTAAGAAACTGATCTTGCTGAAAGGTAATCATAAAAAAAAAAAAAAAAAAAAAAAAAAAGGTTATCAGTCCTCAAGAACATCTCTTTGGCTGGCTGGCTATCATCAGTTCTCAGCCCTAATCTGGTTTAGATGCTACACTGTCCTATTGCCTCACTATTTACTTTGCTTTAAGGAATGCACAGTGATCAGATAATGGCCTTGAACTTGAACTGACTCATGTGCTATAGGACAAGAGCTGCAACTGTTAGCCACATGGACATTTATTATTTTCCAAACGTTTCTTATTCAGTGTCTCCTTTTAAACATAACTGCTTGCACTCTTGTTTTTCCCTCGATATCCGAGTGAAATGACTTTTTCACCAGCGGTTTTTGAGAGGAAGAAACTCATTACAGAGATGTGGATAAAGACTTTATTATTTCTGCTTAGCACTATTTTATCTTATGAGGGAGACTGGTTTCTAGAACGCAGTGCTAGTAGGCTACGAACCTCTCGTTGCAGCCATATCGCAGCAAACACAGCATTTGTTCAATTTTAGTGTTCAGATATCACGCAGGATAGTAGATGTTCATGCCACTGTATGAACATACAAAGAAATATAATTTTGAAACTATATTGAAAGAATCTGAGAAGCACATTATTAAGCACTGTAAGACCAGGAAATGCCAAAATTAAGTGCAAATTTTCAACCTTCATTCTTGACATTTAAGTATGCACAAACCTCGATTTAAATGTAGTATTATTTTTCAAATATTAAAGAAAAATATTTCCCAACATTTTCTCATTCTGGATAAAATTAATGCATTACAACATCACAAATACTGTTTGAATAGCATTTTGTATATATCACAACTATTACTATAATTTTAAGGGAGTAGAGGGTGCCAAATACTGTTTTACATAGTTTGGAATTAACAGTCGCTATTGATAAAAGCCAGCTCGGGGTTTCACCCTTAATTTTGCTGTCTAAAGTCCTTCAACTGAGAGTTATCCTGTTATTATTGGGGCTTAGGTGGAACACCAGAAGAGTTGGAGACTTTTCATGGGCGTCAGGGTCTGCCCACATGCTTCTGATAGTGTTATATAGCCAAAAACTGCTTCTTTGAAACAACATTGTTATAAGCTTAAGTTAGGCACCTAATTGATGATTTCAGTGGAAATCTCTGGCAAGTATTAGGAAGATACAACTGAATGAGCTACAAATTTTGACATTCTGAGCTTTTCATTTTGTTTTAGATTCAGAAGTGACTTGTCAGATTCAACACATCCTACATGCCCTCAACCGAACCGAATAAAATCTAATTCAGCTAAGGTGAGCTGGAAGGCTACATTTTCACCTAAAAATAAATTAGAGTTAAATATTTGTATTCCTCCATGATTATGTACCTTTACAATGTTTCCCTTTATCTCTCAATATGTTAGCTGTAAGTGGCTTCGCAGAGTTTTAAAAGTGCTAACCACCCAGAGCTGCGTTGGGTGGTGCCTACATTAGATTGAATGATCAGGCAGAAAGAACTGCAGAGATTTCAAGTCTTTGAAAATACAGGCTTCAGTCTAACTGTGCCGGTATAGATTTAGGTACTAAGGACATACCAATCTGAGCTCTACACAGCAGCATGCAAGCTACCAGCAATCTTGAAAGTGCATTTAATAAGTACAAGGCATTTAAAGCCTTACCATGCAAAGAAAGGCCTTTCCATGATGGGCTTTAGTATAGACTTTTATTAAGAAGACGAATCTTTGTTGTTAAGGAGTGAAAAACACATTGCTTCCTATACTGTACATCATGCCCACTTTTTCCATACATTTGACTACAGTAGAAGAGCAAATACTCTTATACATGAACTTCTTCAACATAGACAAAAATAAAAAAAAAATATATTCCTTTTCAAAGATAAGCTTTTTTCAGAAAAGTCTTAGAAAAAATTCAAAAATGTTCCATGAGTCTCAAATTCATTGTAAAGAACCCTTCCTTCTGTAGTGCTCTGTTTGCTGACTGCCATTTTAAGTGCAGCCTTTACGTTACAAAGCTACAGCTTACTTTCATGAAGCGCTAAGCAGAGGCAACCATTGAAAACTACTCAACCAGTGCTAGCCAAATATAACCACTGTTTGTCTCTTAAAGTTAGGATCTAATCCCTAATGTGATCCCTAAGAAGCCTCTACTTTGTTTTGGCATTTTTTGCCCTTGGAATCTACTGCCTT
Source organism: Tauraco erythrolophus (assembly GCF_009769465.1). Classification (NCBI taxonomy): domain Eukaryota; kingdom Metazoa; phylum Chordata; class Aves; order Musophagiformes; family Musophagidae; genus Tauraco; species Tauraco erythrolophus. The sequence continues at coordinate 77,073,362 of NC_141496.1, forward strand.
CTTCACCACAGAAAACAATTGATGTCTCTCCCCCTCTCCCTCAGTCGTGTCACACCCAAAATTGTAAGCAGAGCTGGAAGGATCAGTTCAGAACAAATACAAGCTCAAAGCAGGCATTGCTGGCAGTTTGAAAAGTTTAATTGCTTAATTCCATTGTTTTCCTCTTTTTTTTTTTTTTTGTTTTTTTGTTTTTGGCCTAGCGCTGTATGTTCTGATTCCTGCAGGGACTGGAAGTGGAAATGGGAAAATGCCATAAGAAAAGCTGTTTACAGAGGAGAAGCACTAGAAATCTCATGAGGACCCTTGCATACATGAGGTTTTCAACCCAATTGTACAAACCAAAGAGTACAGTCGAAGTTGCAGATCAATGTCCACACATCAGTTGATAATTATTGTTATTTATTTATTTATGCTGTGGCAAGAAGAAGAGGTCCTACAAGGTTAGGCAGAGTGCAAAAGCTTTTTTCTTTTTCAACCTTCAGGTTAGCAATGGACTTTGTTAAAGGTGTAATGTGTCACTTGTACTGCAACGGCTTGAAAAAACCATTAGGCGGGATGAAAACCCTCTCAAAGTAGGTACAAGAAAAAAAGCTTGATTAGACGTAGAGTAGGAAAGCCATCCACAAATAGCTTCCAGCTTGTTGTGTTCTAAGATACCTTAATTCATCCTGAAAACGTGTAAACTAGAAGTGAGCAATGTCTCTTTGCTCTGCAGTGAGATTGTGCGCAGCTGAAGTAAGCCAGAAATATCTGGAATGCCACAAATTCAGACCCTTTCATCTGAATTCACTTTCAAGTGTTATCAAACCCTGAAAAGATAGTCCCTATCCTACACTTCAATTTAGTATCTAAACACAAAGATGTTTGTTCAAACTGGTCCCCTGAAACACATGAAAACTAAGCATTTTTCACTTAACTGTCCTTTGCCATCAGATTACCACAAGAGCTCTCAGGGTCTTAAACTCCTTCTCCATAGCCTAGATCCATATGATGTCCCCTGAAGACTGGTATGCCACACTGAACTCAGCCTTAGTGTCAAATCCTATGCAGTGTCACTGGCTTTATTGGAATTGAGTTTGTAAGAGAATATAGCTCTTTAGATGATCTGAAAACCAATTAATGAAAGTTAATATAACCTTTTATGAGTGGTGGTCTACATTTTACTGGAGAAATTCACTTTCAGCAAAATTTCTCTGACAAATTTCTTGGTGCAAGGAAAATCAGTGGTGCAATGGCTCGGGTTTCAAACTGAAGCTCAACAAAAACAGAGAGAATAAAACTGAGGAACTGGTTTGGAGGGTTTGAGAAGGCTCAGGTATATTTATGGATACTTTCGTCACTCTTCCTCCTGCCTCATCTCTTTTTGCTCTTTTTTCTTCTTTTTTTTTTCTTTTTTTTTTCCCTGCAGCAAGCTGAAAGAGACATGTGGGGAATAGACATAAGAAGAAGAAACATGAAAAGGAATCACGTGTAGGGTTGGGTCGCCTGGAGGATACCCATGATAATTTCAAAAGGTGCTGGCTTCAGTGACAAAACTGTTGTTAAGATCTCCTGCCCCGTCTCCCACCTATGCCTGTCAGTTCAAAACAGGATCCTGTTACCCTTAGTGTTCAAATCCCAAACTACAGCAACCAAAGCAGCCCTCGATTTTTAAATTTGAGTTTTCACTGGGGGCTAAAGGAGGACCCTGTTCTGTGAATTGCTCCAGTAAATTCAGTATTTCCAGGGTTTTCTGTGAGAGAAGATGATAATATCCTGCCCTTAACCTGCTTATACTTCGAAGAGGAAGGGATGTAAAAACTTTGATTCTACAGCTTGGGTAACAAGTTGTGATCCCCAAAGTTTTCTTCGTATGATTGGGTCTACGTATTGTGGTATCCATGTTTCTCAGGTACTGTGAAATAAAAAATATGTGTTATTATGTATTTGTGGTTTTGGGGTTGTTTCATTTGGGGTTTCTTGCTTTATATCCAACTAACACCAGAAAACCCAAGTTCAGAACAGCTTCCTTTTTGTCTCATACAAATATCAGGTTGATTCAACCTGCCAAGGGGGAGTCTACCTTCTGTGGTCGCTGAAAATGAAGTATTAGGAATTCCAGATTTGAATGCATTTTTACTTGGTGTATTTCCTACTTTTCTTTTCATATAAGAAAAGCCTGTTCTAAAAAGACATTTATCACATAGCAAGAGTTAACAATTACTCCCTAGTGATACATATATAACTTCCACAACAGTTTTGCTAGGTTTGTAGGTCAACAGCGGATTCTTTAATGAAAGAAGAAAAAAGCAGAGTTGCTGTTATGATACAGGTGCTGAAATGCTGCTAACAGTTTCAGAGCAATGTGAAACCCCTGTAAATCACGACTCCCTCACAAGGCAACCAAGGCAAAGCATTTTCCCAAACTACTCTTATTTTGCTAAGAGTGTCATCTTGTGGAATTCTTGGAACACTCTTCGGCCCTGATTGGCAGCTGAAGAGGAGGATTAGTTTTCCTCCTGGTGGAGTAATCCATTATAACTGAGGGTGATTGCTTTTCAGAAAGCAATGTGTCAAGAAAACCAAAGAAAATGTGGTTCCCTGACATCTACCACTAATGAGACACCATTCTTTTGTTTGCTCTCCAGAGGTATTTCCTAATGACAAAGTCGAGGAGGGGGCTGTTTGTTTTTTGAACCTACAGCAGCTGCACAGACTTTGATATCAAGCTGTTGTAATAAAAAGACGCTTAGCACCCATAGGACTGTACAGGTTTCATTACACCTGACGAGTCTGATTCCCCCATTTCTACTGTCACAGTCATCCTCACCTATAAAGCTCAATGGTGCTGATAATTACAACCTTAACCAAAGGTTACGTTTTCCTCTTGGTGTCACACTGCAAGAGGCATTTCTTTATGTTCTCTAATTTTGTCAGACTTTCTGTGGTGCCTGCTCTAGGCCATGGCATTGTCAAATCAATAGCAGCAATAATAAAAAATGACAATTCTGAGAATGGAATTTATTTCCTGAAACCAAAGCCGTACTCCATGGCAGTATGCCAAAAGGCAATTTCATTTCTCTTTCATTATCTGAAGCAATTCATGTTTTAATGCGTTCTTTTGAAGTAATACACCACAAAAATATGGGTTAAAAGCTTTAATGATACTATGTAGGTCAGCAGACAAGAACAGTTTCAAAGTACAGTTCACTACAATTCCTTGTATAGTGGCTTAAAGTTTAACCTTGTGTCACTCAGCCCACATAGTTTTTATATAGTATATTCAAAATAAATATAAAAGGCTAGAATGGCTGCTAGCTGGAGATTTGAAAATATTGCTCTCCTTTATTTGCTGTGTTTCATGAATCTTCACTCGAGGCAAATATCTTCTATTGGTAACATACAGGCACCTGGCTTGCAAAAATACTTTTTGTAAAGAACAGAAGGAAAAAACAAAGACATTTCTGAGTGTTCACAGATTCTGAACTGAGACCATTTCTTATATAACCCATGAGCAGGTCAAAATGAGCAGCTTTACTGGTTTTGAAAATAGCAATGAACTCTTTAACTAGCTCATAATACTAGCACTCAAGCAGATGGAAGAGTTCTGCTGAGTAAATCAACAGCACTACTTCATTCAAGAGCAATTAATGCTCAGTGAAGTCAGCGCAGCTGGAAATAAGCCCATGGTTCTAAAAGGCTGCATTTTTCTAAGCTCTTCCATCCAGATACCATGTAGCTTCAGCTTGCAGCCAAATTATTACTCAAAAAGGTGCCACCACAGGTCTTTTAGAAGCATGAATTTTACCGGGATGTGAGCATTCACCTTTGCCATGTGAAGTCTCAGGTTTTTAAGCAGAATCTCGTTTGTTTGCAGAGGGGCTCTTGGCTGCCTCCAAAGTGGAGGAAATTAAATGCTTCCCAAAACCAAGAACGCAGTGTGCAAAAAAACATAAAAATCATAGATCAGCAACAAGCTAACCACTATCACTACTACCAGTGCAGGCTGAAAATAGCCGTTTGCAAAATGCCTATCTAGCCACCTGTCCGGAGAAGAAAATAACTTTTTTCCAGACAAAGCTCAATTGCAATGGTAGCAATAATGATGAGATATGGAAACATGAGTAAACATTAAAAATAGATTCATAGACATTTATGCATGTGCCTTTGAGTAGCGAATCTTAGCCTGTTTGTCCAGACAACTTGTTACAGATGAGTACAGAATGCTCAGTAGCATATGTTACTGAACTTCACTAATATGGATACTTCCTTAAGTTTCACATTTACCGAAGATTCAGTAGCAGAATGTTACAATGTACTTTTGTATTAGTGTAATAGCATAATGAGTGCTAAGACTTCATTTACTCATTTGCTAGTAGATTAAATAATATCATTAATAAGGAAAATGAAACTGCCAAAATAAATGTAGAAAGTGTATTGTGATGAACAATTCTTGGGGGAAGCGGGAGAGAGTTGCTCTGTGCATTCCTTCCCTACTTTACAAAATAAAAGGCAAATTTTTTCCATTGTTATTTAAAAGGAAACACGCTACCACAAGAGTGTCTTGGGTTACAATTTATAATACAGTATTTTTACCCAAGAGTCATTAAATATTGTAGAGAAGACTAACTGGCTGCTCTTCCCCCCACTGGAACAAGAAAGTACTTGACAGAATGAAAAGGCAAAAAAAACATGCAAAACACAATTTCATGATGTTACTGAGGCAAATAGCTGGCACCTATCTGGGGAGAAAAACTCTACAGCTAACTTAGCTGGGATGAAATGCCAAGAGCAGTCTTTCAGTTCTTATGCTTCCGGGCCTAAACGCACCAGCAAGGGACAAAGCAGATTTCTGTCCTGCCATCTATAGTTGAACAACTGAAAATCCCAAGATGAGAGGAAAGTTAGGCTTTCTTCCCAGCAGTCTGGCATTCAGACATGCTGGACTTTTTTGTAGCTGAGCTGCCAGTTTGTTCAAATGAGAAGATGTGTAGGTAGAGATAATATCTTTTATTAATCCAACTTGTACAGCTGGAGGCAAAAGGATAGCTTTTGGGCACACAAACCCTTCTGTAATTAAAAACTCCCTTCAAAAGATGCACCTGGGAACTGCAACTCATAACCACAGCAGACACTAGAAATCCTGGATTCATTAGCGGTTTTAGGGCATGTTTCCCCTCTTCCGTTTTCTCCTCCAGCTCCCTCCAAAAACCTGTGTGTTCCCTAGGCAATAAATTACCCATTTCTTAGCTATCTTAGGAGATAACACTTCTTAACACCTCTCTGCTCCAGAGGCCCAAATACCTTTCCTCTCGTTTCTAATTAAACTCAGCATAATTAGATTCACAGACACTGTTCATAACTTGCACGTAACTTCACTGCAGTTCGTTCAGAGATGAAGAAAGGCTTGTGTACCCATGAGTTTGCCTATATTCCCAACTATTTCACTTGTTCCAATTAAAAAAATCACCACTACTTACAAAACCACCCTTGGGTCTATCTTTACCACGTGTGACCCCAACACCCCAACACCGCCATCCCTCTATTTCGAATGTAAAGTACAGGTAATAGCAATTGATGGCACAGGAAATCCCCTGATGGCTACCAGTGTCCTAAGAAGTACCGCAGGAGAAGAGCAGATTTTTTAGCCCTTCCATAACACTTCATGTGACAGACAGGTAGGAGTGACCTGTCAGCAAAACCCTAGCAGAGTCCCATGACTTATCAAGGCTGCTACTGTTCCCAGGGGATTGTTCACCAAATTTCAAGTCCTTCTTGGAAGAAGGGTCCCTCCCTCTTCCATGGAGAGGTATGGATCTGGAAAATGTTGCAGTAGAAACAGGACGTTCACAGACTAACACTCTCTTTAACATGTCCTCCTAATCATACATCCAAAAGTCTCATTTATCACCTGGTTTCAGCAAGTACAAGGTGTGAATCCACTTCTTGGATCCAGAAAAATTTGTAACAACCATTTGGATTCAGGGTGCTGCTTCTGTTGCTTTTCTGTATCACATGAAATCTTTGGTCTCACAGAGATGGTTTGCACCATATCTTTAGGCTGATGTGTAGGATTAGCAAAAGTCCACGTACACTTGTAAACACATACAAAACTTCACAGCTCCAGCTTTGAGGCTGATGGAAAAAAAGAGATCATGCAGAAAATCTGCCTCTCTTGTCTTCTGTCACTTGCGTTCTTTCTGAGAGTCCTCCATATTTCCTGCCTCAACACACCAGAAATGTTATGTGCTAGATTAATTACTCCAATAAACCTGAGAAACCCCTTAGGCCAGGGGTGTACATTAGGCCAGGGATGACCTAAGGCATTTCTCAAGTTTATTGAGCCAATATGAAGCCAGGGATGGCCTGAGAGTGCAGCCTGGAGACCACTTAACATGTTTTCTGCAAAGAGCTTCCATCAGTTCTACATTTCTGTTAGTATGGTGGGAATCCTTGGTATGACATTGGGTCTTGCAGACTTCATGTGACATTCTGAAACTAAACTGTCAGTTTTAGTTAGTCAATAAGTTAGCGATGTAAATCATATGCTGTTGATAGCTTATGAAAGACTTGGTAATTCCCAGAAGCTGAGCTCCTACCCTGATTGATTTTTGGACTACACGCTAGGGTCTGTGCATGAACCTTGATTCCACACCACTTGAACCAGCTGTGGAGCATCATGAGGAACATCTCTTTTCCTAGGCTTTCTTAAATCACCAGCTGTCTGCAAGATACTTAGGACACAAGTCACAAAGGACCACCAGACTTAAATCCTCAGCTGTGCTTCCCCTCTCTATAACAAATGAAAGCAAAGCAGCCAGTGTCTTCCTTTTCCGTCTCTCTTTTCTGCTTTTTCTGCTTCAGAGATGAACACACTCAGGGCTGAAAACCCTGTTCTGGGTGATGAGGACTCCACGCTCATTTTCTTGATAGTGAAATTCAGCATTGAAGTAATAAGGCATTCTTTTCAATTAAAAAAAAAAAAAAAAGATGGAAACTTGCTTCACTTCAGCATCAAAACTTTAGGTACTTGGTACCAGATTCAGTCGTCCAGGCATGAGGCTGCCCTGAATATGCAAGACTAGGAAACAGCTGTCTTAATCTTAGTTAGCTCTCTGCCTTGATTATGTCTCCAATGGAGGTGTGACACATGGTCATTGACACTGTGGCCTTGTCACATGTTCAGCATGGTTTTCCTGGCAGCATCACCTGTAGTTACAACCAAGATAGCTTGAGCTGAAGACCCTCAACAGTGGCTTCAGAAGGAAAGTACAGAATTAGATTGAAATATGGTGTTTATTAATATATAAGCAAAGCAGAATAACATAGGGCAAGATCCTGCAGCATGATGCTTCTTAGAGAAAAGATGTCTGGTCTTCAGCAGTGAAGTTGGCTTTGACTTAGTTTTCTCACTTTCCCTTCCTTCCCTTCCTTTCCCTTCTCTTCTCTTCCCTTCTTTTCCTTTCTCTTCCTTTCCCTTCCCTTGTAAAGCACTGAAATCCAAGCAGAACGAGACTGAGATTCCAGATTATTATTTGTAATTATCAGTAGAGTAAATGTGGCAGCACTGGCCACTGTAGGGTTACCTGTCTGTGCTAGGAAGCTGCATGAGAGATGCCATTGGGAACTACCTACCAGAAGCCTCTGAACTTTCACGCTTGAGTAATCACTTCCTGACAATTAAATCTGCAGATGGGAGCGCACACAGTCATTCCTACTTATTCAGGACAGAATGATGATTCATGTTTCCCAGGCAATGAATTTTGCTCTTCATCATTTTCAAAAATTCCTGTCAATGGACTATAATAATTACGTTATGTATACGTTGCACAGTAGCCAATCTATTTTTTTCTCCAGGAATTCTGCTAGATGTATAGATACAGATGTAAATGGCTACTTACCACTTAGTAATAACCACTATTAGCAAATAATAATTTAATGAATTTACAGACAAAATACCAAACTATTTGCTAGATAAAACCATCATTAAAAACACTGTTATGTGAAGCCCCAGCCTGATCAGCATGCTGCCTCTAATAGAGTCTAGTAGGAGGTGTTTAGGAAATAGCACAGAAACAAGATGGTTATGAAGTAATTCCCTGGTTTAATCTTCCAGCTATGTGCAGTATCTTTGTTTAAATAGCTGCATTGCAGAATGAAGAAGCTGGCACTGTTACCTCTGCCCTCTCTTCTGAAATGTTCTGGGTGATCCTCATACATGCCTCTTTTTTTGTTTACTTTGTGTCACTTGTCTGGACAGTTCACATCCGATTATGCTATTTTTTCCAAACACACTAGGCACTTTAGTGCCGTGGGGTGCTGAAGGCTCAGGTTTACTCAGTAGTACTGAAGCAATTGGAGGAATTAGACTGGCAAAAGAAAGAGGCAATGAAAGCTATGATATTTACCACTGAGGTACTTCTGATGTTGAACAAGTGCAGAGTCTTATATTTCTTAGGTTCTTTTCTCTGATACTTCCTGACTTGCACTAACATCCCTGTTCTTTCATTGTTTCTAATTCTTTGTCTGTACTGCACACCCATAAAACTGCACACTTACATAATGAATTGCTTTATCCCGCTTTTCTTCCCTAGCAGGATAATTCCTGATTCTTCATGTGAGTATTCTGCTATTCTACCTGTCTTAAATAACAGTACTGTGACTACATGGCATGGTTAGGTTATGCACTGTGGACACTATACTGACCAATATGTGGAGCCAGAAATCACTGGAACTTATTATCAGGAGTTATGATGACTTTCTCTGGAAAATTTAAGATTTAACGTGTTGGGTGGGAGAGGAGGCTGGAGGATTACAACATGACATCTATGCACCCTCCATCCCTGCTGTCTGTCTTTCACTTCAGTAATCTAACTCTGTGATCGATCAGTGAGGCCATAAAAAGTGATATATGTTTTTCATGTACCCTTTAAAAATCCTGCAAAATGTCTTTTCCCATGCTCTTCCAACTCTTTATCATTGACACAAGCCCCTCTGTCATGTAAAAATAATTTGTAGGCAAAATGTCTTTCTTGCTCATTATTTTGATGCCTAGCCTGGTTTTGTGCAGATAAGAATATGTGTGGAGTTAAGCTGTTCAATGCAGTCTGATCGTGAGATGTTTCCTAACAGTTTTTCTTATATAATGTTTTTATATTCTTGATAGTGAACATACGACTGCAAGACATACATTATTTTCTATTACTGGAATTCTCTAACAGGAGCAATAGTGATAAAGCATGGCTAAAGGATATCCAAAGAAGTCGTGTGAAACCACTGAACCCAACCATGAAGCACGTTTTCTAAACGTATCACAAACAGAAGTATCTGGGCAACTTGAACTGCGGCAATATGGAATAGATTTTACTCTCAAAATACATTGATATACCAAAACTGATTGGAAATCAAATGTGACTGACTAGAGGAAAAGGATTTTCCATAAGCAATCGGTGACATGTCTTTCCAAGACACACTGTTTATTCCTTGCAGTGCGCCCTAACACAGAAGCAGTGCTTGAAATCACTTCTCTCAGATCCTGTAATGATACTCAGCCACCATAAGATCATAAAAAGGTAGTAGCAAATTTCTTCAGTGTTTATATCCTGTTTGAAGAAGAATTTTCAAACGATTTTCACTATTGAAGAAAGCGTTGCTTTTAAAGAAGAAAATCACTGTGCCCTTCCCCCGTAATGTTCAGGTATTACTCACTGGAGCTAGCTTTCTTGCTTTGCGTTGCTTCACCACCTGAAAGCTGACTTTCTAGTGACCTCTAGCACAAACGAGCAGGACAGGCATAAACCTTTCAGAACCACACATACTAACTCAGGTGCAGTGTAGGGCACTCAGCAGCCAGAAGAAAACTCTGCTTCTCCCCTCTCCCTGCACATCCAGCTGTATATTTCCTTTGACAAGGAAACCGCAGTCCACCACCTGGCACCTTTCACACCCTCTCTCCTCTTGACACCCAAGGTGGGAGAAGAGAGCGAAGGCAGAGGTTGAACGAGACCTGTGCGCTCCGCTGTGCTGCGGGGGGAGCAGCGGGGCCGGCGCAGCGGGGCCGGGGCAGCGGTGCGGGCCGGCGGCACGGGGCTCTCCCTTCCTTTGCTTTTTTCCCTAAAGTTTATTGTAAAGGGGTAACGTTCGCGGGTTCGTCACGTGACGCTGACAGGTCCTGCCTATTGAGAGCCAGACCACCCACATGGAGGACGATGGAGCTGCTTAATAGAAACAGGCATGTAATTGTGAGGCTTTCCAGCACTCTGCAGAATGCCTGCAACCTAGGAGGGTTATTTTTTTACACTTTCAGTTTCTTTAGGGTAAAGAAAAGAAAAAAAAAAAAGAAGGAGGAGGAGAGGAGAAGGAGAAAAGAGGGAAGGAAGAAAGGAAGGGAGGGAGGAAGGCAGGAAAGAAGGAAGGCAGGAAGGGAGGGAGGAAGGAAGGAAGGAAGGAAGGAAGGAAGGAAGGAAGGAAGGAAGGAAGGAAGGAAGGAAGGAAGGAAGGAAGGAAGGAAGGAAGGAAGGAAGGAAGGAAGGAAGGAAGGAAGGAAGGAAGGAAGGAAGGAAGGAAGGAACTAAAAGGAGAAAGAGGAAAAGAAAAGAGAAGAGAAGAGAAGAGAAGAGAAGAGAAGAGAAGAGAAGAGAAGAGAAGAGAAGAGAAAAGAAAAGAAAAGAAAAGAAAAGAAAAGAAAAGAAAAGAAAAGAAAAGAAAAGAAAAGAAAAGAAAAGAAAAGAAAAGAAAAGAAAAGAAAAGAAAAGAGAAAAGAGAAAAAAAAAACGGAGGAAGAAAACAGATGTCCCATTAAAGCCGTCCGTGCCAGTGAATGAGGGCGCACCCAGCCCTCCAGCACGGCTCCCCAGGAGCGGCTCCGGCGAGGGCAGCGATGGTAGGTGCAGCCCCGGGGGGGCCACGGCGGGCCGGGAGCGGGGCCGGAGGCGGCGGGATCCAGCGGGCAGGGCCCGGGCGCGGGCCAGGGGCCGGGACGGTGTTGGAGGGGCTGCGCGGGCTCTCGCCGGGTCCGCCGGCGACTGCGGCCCGGGGCTGGCGGAGGGGGCGTGGGCCGCTTCCCTCCAGCCGCCGGGGCTGCGCCGGGGACCCGAGGCCTCCGGCGTGCCAGGGGACCGGGGGCTGCGGCTCCCGCCCGCCGGGTCCAGCCCGAGCGGGGACGGCAGCGTGGGGCACGGCCGGGCGGCGTGGGACGGGGTCTCGGTGCGGTCCCCGCCGGCGGCGGGCAGAGGGCGGCGGGGCTCCCCCGGACCGGGAGCTACTCTGCCCGTCGCCCGGCCGGCCCCCTGCGCCTTGGCGGTGCTGTGGCTCGGAGCTCCTGGTGGGGAGGCGCGGGGGAACTCGGCTCTGGTAGGAAGTCGCTCCTGCGGTGAGTCCCGCAGAGGGCTGCAAAGGGGTCCCCGGTCTCAGCATCGCGGCACCTGTGTGAGCTGTGGTCCGAACAACCTGCCGTGCGGGCGGCAGAAGCCTCTCTCGGGACGGGCTCCGTAGGAGAGAGGCCGCAGAGAGGATGCAGTTTGCGTCGTCTTTCTGCTCGGGAAAGTTAGACCGGGCTTCTTCAACGAGGTGCACTTAAAAGAGAAGCCCTTTCCCTCTCTTTGCAACTCAGACTGAATGCCCGCAGTCAGTGGAAGCTGCTGAAAACGTACAGTTGTCTGGGGAAGGGGGAACAGTCACTCCCTAACTACAGCGTGAAATACGTGGTGTGCCTTAGGTTAAGCTGAATAGTGGCTTCAGCCTCCGGCTCCAGTATCAGACTCTGCATGTGGCTGGTTGCTGGCACCTTCGGGACCGGTACCGCGCTGCTGTCATCCGTCTTGCTCGTGTTGTCCCACAGCTCCCAGGGGCTGGAGGCCAGAGGATGTCCAGTGACACATCTCCCTCTGGCTGCCGCCTTAGCGCCACTATGGGAGGTAGATCTAGGGGAGCAAAAGAGGGGAGGGGAACGGGGGAGACGTCTAGTGTCATCCAGCTGTTTTAAAAGAAACATTGGAGCCAAGGTGGGTGTCTTGGCCACATAGCAAGTACCAGTTCTGGTTAGAGGGTCTCTCACCTTGTTTCGGCACCAGTCTGATAGGGGCGTCTGATTTCTGGTTAGGGTCTGTGTGTCTGGATTATAATCCGACACTGTATCTGGACAGGAGGTAGTATTGTTGAGAAATGCTAGGGTTGAGGAGGGAGGGGGAGGAGGAGGAATCCTTTAAAATCTATTTGCTTTCAAGAGCTGGTAGATATAAAACTGGCGATCCACTCTGAATTAAAATGTCTTGGGCTTCTCTGGTTTTATCCTTATTTCACACTCACATGCACATGCACGCACGCACACACTCACACACACACACCTTTTATTTTGTTCTGCCTTTGCCACAGTGTATAAAGCCCTATTGAGACATGTAGGCGTGATGTGTAAACCGGATTAGCAGTATGAAAGAAAGACATACAATGAGCCTGAATTGTTTTACTTCCTTTTCATTTCTCACGCCTATATCTCTAATAAATTTGTTGCTCCAGCAGTGGGTCAAAGAGATCGTGTCGCTCAGCTTTTTTTTCTGCAAGACCCGATGGCAGAGATCATGAAAATGAATGCCAAATGGGAGACTTTACCTATACCGTTACACAGACCCCGTGTTGTCCGGACTGGCTCAAAAAATGTTCAGTGTAACTTTCCCCGCTCTATGCACGTTAAAGTCCTGCGAGTGGCAGGGCGTTTTGCCAGGAAAAGAATCTGTTTTGGAGACGACTTATAGAGCTGAAGCCCCTCGCGGGGGGGTGGGGGATGTCCTCCGGGTCTGCTAGGGCTGGGATGTCCTCCAGCTTTTCGGAGGGAGAGGGCTGCTGCTCCCGCCACTGTCCTCCGCAGCTCCCCGGGCGCTCCGGTCCTCCCCCCGGGAGTCCGCTGCTGTGCTGGTGGAGCACAGCAACTTCGGAGGCTCCTCTGGAGGCACATTTCCCCCCAGCCCTCCGCGGAAAGAAAATGCCAGCGCTCCTGGGTTGGTGCTGCAGATCCCTCATTTGCTCCTTTGTGGCGTGCAGAGCAGCTTTCCATTAAAGGAGATCAGGGGTAATTAGCCGCATTATTTTGACAAGTTGGCTCGAGCAGTTCCCTTTCTCCCAGGGCTGAGGAGGGGGAGAGGGCTCACTTCGTGCCGCCGCCTCCTTCCCCAGGCACGGGCGCTGAGCGGAGGCGCTGCCCCGCGGAGCGGCTGCGCGCTGCCGACCCCGGGCTGCAATCCCCGCCTGCCCGGTGGCAAACTGGGCACCATGGGTAGAAATGGAGAGGCTCAGGCTGCTCTGGGAAACCCAGTGAAGGTGCTGCCCTGTGGTCTTATCTGATGTCAAAGCAAGTGTCAGGCGTGTGTGTGGAGCTCGGGGCCAGGGCAGACCTTCGCCCTAGTGCCACGAAAAGGTATGTGAGAGGCAAAGATTGGAAGAAATAGACAAAATCAGGTTATTTTCCCGCAAGTCCTTCTTCTGCCATGGTCAAGTCTCTTGCAGCCCCTACAAAAGGCAGCCAAAGGGGCCGGTGCTTCATTTCTGCATTGTTTCTTTATTAAGGAAATCAGATGCTCCAGCAGTGCAATGCTCTTGGTGCTGTGTCCACAGGCGATGAACAGCCCGGGAAAATGTGCTGAAGTAACATGAGTGGAAATACCTGTTACCCATTGTTAACCTCTATTGGATTTGATCCCTCATCTGGCTGGGGGAAGCTTGAAGCTCCGCGGTATTCGAGGTTATGAGCACACAGATGACCTAAGTAAGAGTCAGAGCATTACAAAATGAAGCCACGACAACCAAAGCCCTGAGATTCCTGTGCGCCAGCCTTGGCTGTCCAGGACTCGGGAGGATCAGGTATAAAAGGTTGCAGACTGCAGCCACTTTAGGCAAGGAGATACCTTCCCAGGCCTTCACCACAAAGCGAGTCCAAGATAAGGGTCCCTGCGAGTTGCTGAAGATGGAAAAAGCCCTTGGTGTGGAGAAGCAGTTGCACACACAGGGCATGCATATCACAGCCAGCAGTGCTTACAAATGTAAATAAGGGCAGATTGATTAGGAAGAACATTATCGCCAGGAATGTAGCACACAGCCATCAGCTATGAGGCAAATTCGGGGCAGCCACTGCTCTGACCACCCAAGTGGAGACTTTTACACTGACACTTCTTCCTTAAGGAAAAAAACAAAACAAAACAAACCCAAAAACAAACAAACAAACAAAAAAACCAACCAGAAACAAGGCCAATTAGATCCCTGCAGTAATTCATCTCTTGTGTATGCTTTTTTTTAAAAAAACAACAACAACAACAAACAAACAAACAAAAGAATCCATCCAGACCACAGGGAGAGCTAGGGGAGATTAAGATAGCGCTTGTTAAATTTGAGTCTTCAGACTGAGTTTTGGAACCAGGAGCGAGGACTGACAGGCACTGGGCTATTGTGTGTGGCCAAGCAGGCAGGAGGCAGGCAGGGCAGCTCTAGGGGCTCGAGGTGGCCGAAGGGACACTCTTCTCCGGTTTTGGAGCCTGCTGGGAAACTGAACCAAAACGCCTCTCCACCCATCCTTTCCTCCTCCATACCCCAGCCCTGCCGCCCCACCAGAGCCGGTGAGGTTGAGCGGGGGCAGGAGCAGTGGCACATCAGTTCCTAGGGAGATGAACGGTCGCTTTCCGAGCGGAAACTTGAATTAGAGGTGGCCGACTGCATCCCAGGTGCGCGTTTAAGCCTCCAACACAAAACAGCCTCCAGCTCCAACCCCTTTAGATTCCCTCCTCTCGTATTTATGCACCTACGTGTGTATGCGCGGCAGCTTGCTGCTCCCAGTAGCTTTCCTGGAGACAGCCCCGCGCGGAGCACGGGGCCGGGCCTCCAGGGAGGCAGGTTTCCCAGTGTGGGAAAAACGGAGGTGGGACGGAGAGGGAAGGAAAAGGGACCCCCTTCCCCCCCCCCCGCCCCCCGCCCCGAGCGGCTGTGGCAAGCCCCTGTCCGTGGATGCCTCCAGGTAGTTACACGAAGCGAGCCACCGCACTGGCGGGGCGGGGCGCAGCCCGCTCCCGCCGGCGGCCCCGGCTCCCGGGGCGCTGCCCGCCCCCGCTGCCGGCGCCGGGGCTGCGCGTCTGGCAGCCCGGCCGTGGCCGCCCCGCCGCTGGCGCACGCCAGCCCCGCCGAGGGGAGGAGGACGCTGGCAGTGCCCAGGCGCTCGCAGGCTTTGCCCACGGCCGCTGCCCCGGGCACACGCGTGGCGGGCTGAAGGGAGAGGTGCGCGGTGCCCGCGGGCTTGGCGGGCGGGACACTGCACCGGGCAGGGGGCTGCCCGGGCTCCCCCACGCACCTCGGGTCCCCACGGTCCTTTTTCTCTACATTTCTTTCCTCCCCCCAATGGAGGCACAGCGGGCGCGCAGCAGCCGCCCTTCTGGGCTACAGCCCCTCCGAAAAACGCCTCCCCGGGCCGGGTGCGGAGCGGCGGGGGCGGGTTTCCCGCTGCCCTCCGCGCCCGTGAGCCGGGCGGTCCGCCGGAGCGCGGAGCCTCCGCGGGGAGCCGCGTTGGGGGCCGGGGGCGCGTAGCCCCGGGGGTGGGGGGAATGCACGCAGCTGTAACGGCAGCGATTAATGGCTGATTCTCAATGAACAGAGACGGGGAGAAGCGGTGCCAAAAAAGTAAACAATCGCGTATAGTTCCAAGAAGTGTTTAGGGCGGCCAGGCAGACTGCGTTTCATGGACTTTTGCACTAAAAACATATTAAAATTGGCTTTCCTCAGGTTTCAGTTAAAGAATGAGCCCTAAGTTGAAACAGGCTAGCTACCGCGCGGCTTTAAATCCCTCAAGTGTTAAGTTTTCATTGTGTTTTTCTAACTGGACGGAGTGGTTTTCCTGCAAGGAACTAAGTCTCCTCTTTAGTTAAAAAAGAAAGAGAGAGGGAGAAAAATCTGGCACTTTCTACCGCAGTATCCACCACCCTGTCATTATTTCTGTAAGCCTGGGAATTCAGCTCGGACCTCCCAGTATTTGTTGCAGCTTGAGGCCAAGGTGCCTCTAAAAGGATTTTCTTTTAAGGGCTTTAGAAATCGTTTAATGCTGCTTTTCCCCCGTTTCTCTCTCTTTTTTAAAAGGTAAAAATATATTTCTGTCTATCGACGGCGAGAAAGTTCCGCACGTGTATTTGTCTGCAAGCATCCCGGACGGGGGAAAAAAAAAAAAAAAAAGGAGAAAACTTTCTTGAAAAGAAAACGAAGAAGAAAGGGGAGGACGGGGCGGGAGGGGGGGGAAGGCATTCCTTAATGGAAGTATTGCATGCAAGGAAGGCTGGATCTCTTTAAGGCTCCCCCTGAAGCTGGAGATGCACACACAAGGGTAGCCGGCCTGGGTGGTCTCTCTACTTTGGTGAGCTGTTGCTAAGCAGCTAATAATAGTCATGTTTGCTGAGTAATTTCTGCCCTCCCCGAGCCAATCGCCTCGCAGAAACCCAAGCCATCTGACAGCCCCGGGGGCGGGCTTTCAGCTCTTTTTTTTTTTTTTTTTTTTTTTCCTCCCTCTCCCTCTCTCGCTCTCTCTCCTCTCATACTCCCCCCCCCCCCCCCCCCTTCCACCCCTCCTCCTCTTTATCCAAATGGAGAGAGTCCTTTTTTTCTTCTTCATCTCATCTCTGGAGCCGAGGGGCTGCAGCTCGGTGCTGCTGCGCACACGCCGGGGGAAAGCGCCAGGCAGCCGGCCGCCCGCCGCCGCGGCGGGGCCGACCGCGGAACCCCGCCGGCCCCGCGGCCCGCGGGAAGCACCCCGGCGCTGAGGCAGGATGGTGCAGCGCGGCGAGGCAGCGCAGCAGCAGCAGCCGCCGCGGCCCGCCGCGCCGCCGCCGCGCCGCCGTCGCTGAGCGCCGCCGCGGACAGCGGCTTCCTGGAGGCAGCGGCGGCCGGAGGAGGCGATTTCAACGGGAGCGGAGGAAAGCGCGGCGGCAGCCGGGGAGGCCCGGGGGTCGCGCCCGCCCGCCCGCCCTCGCCGGGCGCGGGGAGCGGCCGCCTGCAGCTCGGGGTCCGCGCGCGATGTGGCAATGGGAGGCGCGGGGAGCGACTCGGCCGGAGCGGCTGCGGCGGCAGCCGCCGCCCCGCGCCCCGCGTGAGGCGGCCGCGCCGAAGCAGCCCCGGCAGCAGCGGCGGCAGCCCCCGCAGCAGCAGCAGCAGCCCGCGGCCCGCAGCGCCGCCAGCCCCCCGCGGCCCCGCCGCGCCCCCGGGCCCCCGGGCTCCGCCGCGGCGGCGGCAGCGGCAGCTCCTCCGTCCCGCCGGCGGCGGCGGCGGCAACATGGCCTCGGCCGGTAACGCCTCGGAGCCGGAGACCAGCAGCAGTGCGGGCGGCGGCGGCCACCCCGGCCGGGCGGCGAGAAGCGGCGGCGGGAGGCGGCGAAGGACCGGAGGGAATCGGCGCGCCGCCGCGCCCGACCGGGAGTATCTGCAGCGGCCAAGCTACTGCGATGCGGCTTTCGCCTTGGAGCAGATCTCAAAGGTGCATTCAATCTCTCACTCTTTTTTTTTTTTTTTTTTTTTCCCCAGAGATACACGTTAGTGCTAGTGCTGGTTTTCGGCGGGGGAGGAGGGAGGTGGTGTGTTTTCTCGCGGGGGTGGAAGGAGGAGATGGAACAGCCACCAATAAAATGCTGGGAAAAAAGAGAGGGACGTCTGTGACTCTTCAGTGCGGGAGAGAGTGCCCTCCTTCCCGTCCTTCTCAACCGTGCCTGCCCGGGTGCGTGCTTGCGCTGCGGAGCACTGCTCTGCCTAAATTTCCCGAGACAGCCTCCGCTCGCTCCCGGCCTCCTCCCGGCTAGCCCCCGGCCCGCTCTCCCGCTCCCCCTCTCCCCCTCCGCTTCCTTTCCGCCTCTCCTCGTAGCGCCCAGCCACTTCGGCAACACCCGCTCCCGGCCGGGACGAGGGAGAAGGCGGGCGGCCGCTTTCTTGGCAGAAGTTGTGCTTTTGTGAAGTTCTCCGCCGAGCGCCGACACGGCGACTGCCTTCGGAGAGGGGGGTCTCCCAGCAGAGAAATCTTGCAGCGGTTTTCTTCCCCCTGCGCTCGGAGGGGAAGCGAAGGCCGTAAGCAGATTGGCACCTTAACTCTGCCGCGGAGGTCGCACCGGTCCCCGCGGAGCGGCGGCGGTATTCTTGGCGGGGGAGGGCTGGAGGTGCCGGAGCGCCCCGCAAGCCCGGCCCGGCCCGGCCCGCGCGGGGCGGAGGGACGGCTCCGGCCGCCAATCTCCGCCGGCCAAAAAATGTTCAAAGTAAACAAGCTCGAGACGCTGCTTTGCTGCAGGGATGGTTTCGCTTCAGGAAGCGGCTTTCTAGGCTTTGTAAGAAGGGGGAAAGGAGCAGGGGGAAAAAAAAAATCCATGTGGCTGCCCTCTTCCGTTCACAAATATTGTCGTAACTTACAGATGGCTGCTCTACTTCCTAATTCAGATCACACAGCGTCTCCAAACTCTATGGAAATGAATTACTTCTGATCTTACGGCGCTGCTCGCCACGTGGGTCCTGCCTCAGCACCAAACCCCTGCTAGCCGCTGGGAATGGGGGGAACGGCAGCAAACTGCTACTGCCTAGCTTTCGGTCATCACTTACCGCCCCCCCCCTCCCCCCCCCAGCCCTTCAGAGGTCTAAGAAGAACAGGAAAAGGGGGCTTTTTTTTTTCTTTTCTTTCTTGTGGCTGTTGAGGTTCATCGGCAGTGGTTAGTTCTGCCCGGGAGCTGCGGGTCTTGGCAGCGCGGATGCTCTGCAGCCCGAGCTGCGAGCAGCGCCTTGGGCGCCAGAAGAGCGCGGCGGGCAGCATAGGTGAGGGCGCAGAGGTCTCCTGTGGCGGCGTCACCCCAAAGCTGCCTGTCGGTTTGGGGCGAGGATGGCTACCGGCAGGTTCATTTCGGCCTGTTCGCGCGCTGCTCAGCGAGGGCCCTGCTGGAAGGACGCCCGCTCGAGCCGCTCCGCCTTTACGCCCAGGGACACTGCGTGGGAGTGGGCGCCGAGGGCCACGAGCTGTCCTGCTTGTGGGAGCGCCGGGGGGCGCCTCGCCGCCTGCCCCGGGGCGAGGAGGCGCGCGTCGGGCGGCCTGGCGCAGCCCCCCGGCTACTGACCTCTTCTTGCCTTGCAGGGGAAGGCGACGGGACGGAAAGCGCCGCTGTGGCTGCGAGCGAAGTTTCAGAGACTGTTATTTAAACTGGGCTGTTACATTCAGAAAAACTGCGGGAAGTTTTTGGTGGTCGGCCTCCTGATATTTGGGGCTTTCGCTGTAGGATTACGGGCAGCTAATCTCGAAACCAACGTGGAGGAGCTCTGGGTGGAAGGTAAGTCCGGGGGTCCGTCCCTCCCCGCCCGGCCGGCCGGGTACATCAGCCCGAGCGGCGGAGGCCGCCGTGCGTGCGTGAGTACCTTTGTGTACGGGGCACGCCGGGGAAGGGTCGCCGCCGCGGGGGCCGGGCTGCCGGCGGCGGAGCCGGCGCAGCGCGGGGCGGCTGGGCGGGCGGGCGGTTGTCGAGGCGGGAGGCGGGCGGTGGGCCTGGGGCCGGGGCGCGGCGCGTACCACTTCCCCGCCCGCGGGGGGCCGCGGCAGCGGGCCGTGCGCTCCGCGGGGGGAGGCGGGCCAGGCTGCCCCCCGCCACTCCGCGCCTCCGTCCCCGGCCCGTCTTCCCGGGCGGCGGGGCGGCGGGCGACGGGTCTCCGCGGTCTCCGCCGGCGGCGGGAGGCGGCTGCGCGGACGGGAGGCGCCCCTCCGCCATTTTGGGAGTGCGTGCGCCCGCGGCGGGGGGAGGGGGCGGGCGGCGAGGAGCGCGGCGCGGCGGGGCGGGTGTCTGTGTGTGGTCCTGTTTTGGACAGCTTTCAACTGCGGGGGGGAGCGTTAGTCTTCGGGTTAAAAAAAAAAAAAAAAGTGGGGGAGGAAAATTTTAAAAAAGAGGAGGGAGCGGACCGAAAAAACCCAAAAGTCTGCGGAGGCGAGGCCGGGCCGGGCTGGCGGCGGCCGCCGGGCGCGGGGTGGCCGCGGGCAGCGCCCGGGGCGGGGAGCGCCGTCCTCCAGGCGCAGCCCGAAGGCGCCGGCGCCGTAAGGCGGGCTCGCTAACGGAGAGGAGCGGTCCCGGCGGTCTCGGGGTCCGTGTGCCGCCGTTCGAACAGACGCCTCCCTCCGCCCCGGACGACAACGCGGGGGGGGCGGTGTCGCCATCACCCTCCGCGCAGGCCCCCTGTGTCCCCCCAGGAGCGGGGTAGCCGGCCCGGGCGGGCTACCCGGCTCTGAGAGGCACGGCTCCCGGCTGCCGTGGTGTTTTGTTTTGTTTTGTTTCTTAGGGGAAAATATTATTTGCTTAGCATCACGTTCCCCGGTTAGCTGGGTTGACGTGAAAACAGAGTTCCTTGACTGCAGTAGTTACTCTGGGTTTATGTCCAAGTCGCTTGCAGCGGAATTTGGCTTATAAAAGTTAATATGGAGGGCTGCATAAATAATCGTTGCTAAATAGCTCTCTGTATGTGCGTGTGTGGAAAAGCTGGTGCTGAGTGCAAACAAAATTAGGTGGTCCGTCCTGCCCTGTGGGTGAATTAGAGCATATAGGACCAGGTTCCATCCTTGCAGATGACAGCCATATTAGGCTCAGGGTGAGGTTCACAGGTCGTTTAGTGAGGATTGTTTTTTCGGTTTTGGAAAATGATGTGTTACCGACTAAACTTTTTTTGGTCCGTGTCCAAAGGAGCCCAAAATATGATATCTGCTGCCAGCAGCCCCGAGAAACAGAGCAGGCATTGCAGGATCCCATCCATAGGCAAAGATGCACATTCAGAGTTTGTGCTGGTCGCTAGGTCCTGTGTACCTTAAATACTAAAGAAAACGATTTGTGAACATACTTTTTTTTCCTCCACTCTTTTTTTTAAGTCCTGGTGAGGTTGTTCTGGCAAAGTTTCTTTTGTCAATTTCTGCTCGCATGTGTTTTGTCTCTGCTTTTCTTTAAGTGTTTGGTTGCTGTTCTATCCAGCACCTTTTCCTGACACTTACCACCCTGATACTACTGGGGGTTTATTTCGAAGAGTGATCCCATCTCACTAATGCCACCTGCTTTTTGGAACAATGTAACACCAAGAAACTACTTGCTGATGGTACCCGTGTGACTGGCCCAGCAGTAACAATGCCATTCTCAAGGATAAAATAGGATTGCAAAAGAGCCACTTGGTTCAGTTGCTGCGCCGACCTTTTCTCATGCCTTTATTGCTTCATGGAGGGGCAAAAGTCCTGGTATAAAATCTAATTGAAATTGATCTCTGAGGTTTTTACGGCCAAGATAAATTCATAATGCAGCTGGGTGTACAGAGTTGACCTATGTAATGTCACATCTATTCAAATTAGTTTTCATGTCAGAATTAAATAATGTAAAAAAAGTATTAAAACTCTCTAGAGTTTTAGAAACCTTTGCGTTTCTAGATTGAAAAAAAAGGCTAGCTGATTAAGATGAAATTAAATATTATGGATTTAGTTTAACTTCTAATCTTCCAGTTCTAGAACTATGTGACCATTTACACAAAAGGGCTTGCTAAAATGTGCTTTCTTGGTCAAGACTCTGTAGATGTTCCATTCGTGAAGGAGGGTGTTATACAAATAAACCTAACAAATAGCAAGCACTTATTTTTGTTGCTAAACAACAGCTGGAAGTACAGATTGAGAATTTGAGGTGGAATAGGTATAGAAAGACATAGCGCAGAAAGTACTGTTCTTCCTATGCAGAAGTAGAAAGCAGTGACCAAACTCATTTTTCTGTGCTTGTATGCGCCTGGTCCTAACAAACAGCTTTAAAGTACGCTCCATGGTGGTTATTATACTAAGAGACCCTTCAGATCAAGGTTTCTTGTAGTAGAAGCTGTGGCTGAATTGCCCTGTTCAGTAAAATAGCTGTCTTATTTTTGCCTTTACCTTTTGTTTACCGAGAGCTTGAATGAACTGGGCAATGTTGGCCAAATATGGTCAACCTCTTGAAATATATTCAAGTAACAGCTTTGATTTGCTACTGAAGCTCTTTACAGTTACTACTGCTGAATAAATTGGCAGTATATGTAAAGAGACTGATTTTGTATGGTGTATTTCTGAATACCATGGAGCATGGAACATAATACAGCACTGAAGTTTGCTGGAAGTGAACAATTGCTTTAAAACCGTAACACAATTAATTAAAAATGGGGAAATGAAGTTTGAATGAGTTTTAAGACCATGCACATTCCAAGATAAATGATTAGTCGTCTGAGCCTGAAGCTATTATGGCTGAAATGTTTACATAAGAAGTTTAGAAACCCACCTGGTAGGCAAACTTTCAAAGAGAGAAAAAGAAAAACAGATCTCCAAAACATCATTCTTTCAGTTTTCCCGTAGTAGTCTTCCTCCATCAGAATTTGTGCCAGCACTCTTGGCCTTCTCTGAGCCTCCTGATACCAAAGTGGCTTTCCTCTCAGCTTGTTTCTTGGCACTACATGTTGTAGAGAAGCTTTTTTTTTTTTTTTTTTTTTTTTTTTCTTTTTAAACACAGTTCTCCTCTGGCTGCTGTTCAGAGCACTTCAGTTATTACTGTGTGTCCCACAGTGTGCTCTCAATCCATCCTGCTGTCTCGTAGTCTGCCTTTCTGACATCTTTGACTGGGACACATACCTGTTTCCCCTCAGCCCATCAGCAGGTCTGTCGTCCACGTGTGCATACCTTGCTACTGCATACAGGAGGATGCCTGTTTTAGTTACTTCGGCAAACAAATTCTAGACTGTCATTTTAATGGCTATTCTGTTACCCACAGCCGTTGAGCTTTAGTCGAACTGCTGTATGTGGGTGTCCATGCGTACTGGAGTTGTGGAGACTGTTTAGCATCTTTATACATCCTACGCCCTTGAGAGAACAAAAAGGACTTTGCATTGATTTCCTCTGTGGCTGAATTTTGTTGGACACAGATGTACTTTTTGAAACATCCATTCATAAGTAGAAAATACTGTGGATGGAAAAGAAATCATGCCCGTAGCTGCTTATGTTTTTTGCTACCACTCTGATAGATGCTCTTAAGACCCTGTGTGTGAACAGGAGTCACACATATAAATTCACAGCCTCTGCTTCTGAAAGAAGGTAGTTTTGTGGTTCCAGAGATGGTTCTGTTAAGTGGAGCTTGAAATTTGGCTACTGCAGTGCCTTCAGTGGCGTTAATTGGAGCAGCTCCTAGGGGCAGAGATGATCTAATCTTGTTCCTTGATAATTAATTTCACATCACCATTATTTTGGGATTTATTGCCCTTCACTTTCTTCACTACTTTTTCTTCTTTAAGAGACTGAAGATGATGGTATTCTCGCCTTCCTTCCTTCCTTGCTTTCTGCGCTTTTTGCATTAACTGTAGGTCAGTCGAACCTTTCTCTCTTTAAGTAGCCCTCTTCACAAAGCTAACCAAGCTCTGACATGCAGAGCCCCTTCTTCAAGCCAGCTTGAAGGAAAAGGGTGGGTGATACAGGTAGGGATAGGATATCCTGCGGGGAAAACAAAATGCCTCAGTAGCCACGTAGTTCAGCTTTGGTACTTGGAACCAAGTGAATGTGTTCTAATTGGAAGTGAATTCGAACTGAGCGCGTGCAGCAGAAACAGTTTGTAAGTGAAGATTCGACCCATGTGTAGTATTGTTTCCTTTCATGCCAAAGGGGCGAAAATCGAGTTACTCTACTGTAGTATTTAGGGCTGACCCGTCTTAAAATACGTCGGTCTACCCATGCAACGTAAGAATGAGGTGAAAACGAGGGAAGCGTATGAGTGATGCGGGAACCAGTATTATTTCTGTAGATTCTCAGTTTGCTTAACGGAGCAAGAGCAAGTGCAGGTGGAGAAGAAAGTTAAGTTCTGCCCAAGGCATCAGTTAATTTTACACTAGTGTTCTTTGCAGAAACAAATAAGAGTAGTAACAGTAACAAATAAGGAACAGATCTGTGTGAATTTGTTGTTTCAAGGAGACAAATTTATGTGAGTGGCCTGGAATAATGTTTGATTGGAGTACATTTAGCAGGAATTGACCCAGTTGGGTATAATTCAGTTCTCCCACAGACATGCACGTTTGTGCGCAGCGGTGGAGTGGTACTGTTCTAGATATGCTTGTGCCTGCATTGCCACATCGACGCAGTAGATAGCAGAATTGCAATTAACCGGGTTACTCTGCTCGCGACTGAGGTGTGGTGTTGGTAGGCTATGTGACAGTCTGGGGGTTGTGTCTGATGACATCACCAAATCTATTAGTTTCATACGGATCAGGTGACATAAGAGCTTACTTTGAGTACTTGTGCTGTGTTGTGTCCCTCAGAGGGTATTGAAAGTTCATTGAAAGGTGTTTATCTGGAAAATTTCCAATTCCATTGTTGTGTTTGAATTAAGTATAATTATTTATTATTCTCAAATGGGGAAGTGGCAGTGATGTTTCCATGTGATGACTGAAGGATGGGCATCTGGGCAACATGCTCTTTTTAGTGTTTCCTGGTCAAAATGGAATAGTATTTCAGTCCATGCTTCTGTTTTGAAAAATAACATCAAACTCTAATGTTTAAGCTTTATATGATGTTTGTGGTTAAAAACATCAGGACAGCGGGAGTCACATTCTTGTGAAGATGAAATCTTTCTGTTTCCCTATGTTGAAAGTTGTTAAGGTGTTTGAAAGTTTTAGTTATATGGATGTTTGATTGTCATCTTTCAAGGGCCTGCTATTAAATTCAAAAGAACTGGGGGTCTCTGTAAAGTTCCATCTTGACAGGTGTCCACATCACTGCTCAGAGTTGGTGCTCCTTGGTGAAAAGCACATACATCAAAAAAAACCCAAAACCAACCAGCTTCAGCATTTGAAATTCCTCTTTCATCTGTAAGAGTTTTAATGAAGGTATTGCATGTGACCATCCTGCGGTCCTTGAGAAGGTAAAGGGTGAAATTCTGAACTCAGTGAATATAGTGGCAGAACATGGAATGACTTTAGTGTACCCAGGCCCACGTGCAAAGCCACAGCAGGCTGTGTGCCTCCATTCTGCCTCCTCTGGGCAGGGCAAGAGGGGCATCTCCTCCTGTAGCACTGGCACCCTCCTAAGCTGTAAGTGCATGGTTGCACGATTCCTTCTGCCTTGCAGACCTAAGAGGCGTTTAATTTACTCAAGGCTGCATAAGATTAATCTTCGTTATTATTGCCATACTTAACACACTGTCACGAATGTCCATGCCAGCAGGCACCCTACAGATCCTTGTTTGGAAGGTTCTGCTTCTTTTTCTGTTGAGACGTGTATTTAAACAGGGCAGTGCCTTGGCTGCACCATTCCCTTCTTCCTCTCTTCTGAGCTTTGAGTGTCATCTGGCACCCTGGGGAGAAGGTAGGTGAGCAGAAGGGCTAGCTCAGCTGTAGGGCTGGCTGCTGCTGGAGTTGTGATGCTATGTAGAGGTGGTGGTGAGTGGTTTGAGGTCTACTACCAGCTCCTGTTACCTGCTAAGTGGACTGTCTTTATTTTTTTTTTTTTTCTGTAGAGAACAGGCCTTCCTTTCTCATTATTCCTTAGCAGACACTGAGTTCAGACAAGAATGAACTCTTAAAAGCCATGGGTACTCAAACTCACTTCCAACAGAGAATGCATTAAGGAAAACTCTAGCTCCTCACCCTGACTTCATCCATTTTCATGATTTATTTTTAACTTGGGAAGAGATGGTCCAAGCCCTGTTATTAAATAGTATTTGTGGTAGTTCCCCAGAAAGTAGTAATACTACATAGTATATGCATGTAACAGTTCTTGACCGCTCAACAAATTTAAAGGCTGTTACATGCAAGTGAATGTTTCAGTTACATGTAACTGTTAGGAGGCTCCAAAATATGACAGCTTCCAGATGTATGAACCGACTGATCCCTTTGTTTAGATTATGCACCACAGCTGATGCCTAGATTAGTGCTGGCTGGACAAAGCTATGGGAGATTTGTCTGGTTTCCACAATGCCATGTTTATATTTCATTTGGATTTCTCCTTCAAAGCTGACCTCCCTATGACCTGTTGGAGCTGTGTCCACTAGGATGCTAGTTTTAATGTGTCTGCAACTGGTTTCCTTTTGGTGTCTAATGGAACATGTTCTCATTTTGACACTCATGGACTTTTATGTACAGTCCTTTTAACAGTGAATTACTCGCTTCAGCCCATGAACACTCAGGTAAAGCTGTGCTTGTCAAGTTTTCTGCCCCACAGCTAGCTTTTTAAGAATGTTCTGATTGGTTAAAACAGTGTTTTGGTTATAGACCTTGTGGGGCTGTTCCTTGTCAGGCATTTTCTGCTGTATATAGAATGAAGTTCAGTCTTCCAGGCTTTGCACAGTGCTTTTTCTCTCTGCAGATGATGGTGTAGATACGCATGGTTTTAGCTGCTCTTCTTGAAGTTCAGCAGGAGCTGGAGTGCAGAATTTAATTTTTCTTTGTGTCTGCTGTACAGTTAGATGTATTTTGTCAGTCATTCTTATTTGTTTTTGGTACGCCTTTGGTTCATTTCATTTCTCTAATATCTCCTGCCTGGTACTGTGCAGGAGGTCTTTCCCTGTTTGTGTTGGTGAGTTACTCTACCTGGAGAAAACCTGAAGAAATCAGTAAAACTTCTTACGGGGCAAGTGACAGATCTACAGTAAGACATGTAGTCACCTGTCAGAGTTCAGAAAGATAAAGATAACACTACTTGCATTATTACTTCCAGAAGCTGTATGTCTTTCTGCTGTTGATGCTCTACTGGGGCAGCAGATCCCCAAGATGGTGCCTCATGGCAGAAAACTCAGCACTTTATAAAGTATGGTTTGTGGACTGCAAAAACATGCTATCTTATAATGGACACTTTATTTCTGTGCCCATGAATCACGGAGAACAGGAAATTTTGCTCATGTTTTAAATGATCTGTGCTATTTTGTTATCCACGTGCGGTGTGCTAAATGTGACAGATGAATATCGGATACAATAAGCTGTGTTCGTCCTTGCTGTTAATTGAATGACTTTGACTTGGAATAATTTTTCATTGTACATGGCACTAGAAATAGATTGAGTGGAGTTGCAAGGAGTACTTTGAATTCAGGATTCAAAAATAAAATCTATTTTCTTGATTTGTTTTTTGCTGTGTAAGCTTAGTTTAATACCTGTAAATACAGTTTACTCAGTATTGTGTTTTCTCTGTTATTTTCATTCAGCATCACCTCAGTTGCTGTAAACATCCAAATTTGGAGAAGTAGCAGTTTCGTGAGGTACAATTAGGGAAACCGCTGACCATATAGACGTTTTGATGTATGGAGAATTTTAATTTTGGTTTTTAGAATGAATGTCTTGGCTTTAACTTCTGCTTCGTTTTGGAAAACTTAGTTATTTCAGTGCTTGAACAAAATATATAAGAGGTAAGGGAATGAGCAGAACCATAACCTGACTCTTTCTGCAAAGGTGCTGCTCCTTTAGAGAATTGTACTGAACTTAATTCCAGCTTCAAATATACAAGTAATCATTGTATATTTGAAACATCTGTATTCTGCTCACGTGCAGGAAAAACTGATATTTTTGAGGCACATGTGTGGTGTTGTACACCCACATACCTGAAGGTGAAACTGAGCTGTTAAACTGTAATACAGTCTTCGTTTACTAACAATGAGATAAATTAAGAGAAACAGCCTTGTCTTGTTTACCAGTCTGATGGATTTCTGCTTTTCAGTCAGTAACCAAAAGCTAAGTGCAGCAAACTAGAAATGAGCACTGTTAAGTCAAGTTGTATGATTTTTTTCCGCCCTTAAATCATTGCTTAAGGGCTTCTGGCCCCTAGCTCAGGAATCCTGCCCAAAAATGCCAGATGTATTACACAGTCAAGTATTGCAATGTAAATAGTGCTCTGTGCCATGAGAGCAGGGTGGTCCATCTCCTAGTTAAAAAAAAAAATATAGAAGAAAAAGGAAAAATCCACACGCTCTGAAATGAGCACAGTAGTTGTAGTGTTATTTGTGTTTTTGGCTGCACAACCAGTATTTTGGATCCGAAAGAACACAGATAAATTAGTGCTTTGGACTGGCAGATAATAATAACTGAAACAGATGCTAGAAAGCAAGATGTGTCTTGGCTGAGGCTGCTTAATTTAGTCAAACAGTCATGTAAGAAGGAAAATACTAAAGTAAAGGCCGTTGCTGACAGGCAAAACCTGTTACTTCACCTCATTGTGAACAGCAGTCTCGTGCACATGGAAGCAGAGTGCACAAAGGATGGGAAGTAGGGAAAGCAGAGGCATAGGATTCTTCTCGACCTCATGCTGTGTAATGAAAGGAGTGGGTGTGTTACTGCACCTTCTGATTATAAACGTTGATGAGCTGTTCTTGTTTTTAATTAAATACTCTTTGCTGTATATTAACAGTGACTTACCTTCCTGTGTGCTTATCATCTTCAGATGCGGTGGTGGGTATAGGAGGCTTATTTGCACATTTTTCCATTTTGCGTGTGAACATGTCATTTCAAAACATTTAAAACTAGTTGAAAGGAGATGCCACAAACCTGACCTGAAAGGAAATTGCCAAGGGTGATGCAGTAATCAGATTTACGTTTGGGTTATCTGGCAAATCTGTGAATTGCCATAGCTTCCTTGGGTGTGTGCAGAGGGGAAGGGGGTTATAGGAACTTATTTGTATGTGATAAACTGCGTTTAAATAGCTGCAGGAATGTAATCCCAGTGCAGATCTCGGTGTAATCTCCTCAGTGAGATACCCGGAAGAAAAATAACCTTTAGGAACTCATTTAAACCTCTGCCTTCCTGCTGATACTATGATACCATTAAAAAAAAAAACCCTATCCATTACAACTTTAGATTTTTCTTCCTAAATTACCTTTTCTGTAATGGTAAAAAAAGTATACAGGTACTTAAAGGTGACACTTTCTTTCACTAGTTTTCCTGGTGAGTTTTCCTGTCCAGTTATCTTATTTGTCCTTCGACATGGGCCTGATTCTGATTTAATTTACACCAGTCTTACTTTAGTGACTTCTTGAGGGGTTTGCGGTACTCAGAAAAGAAGCCCTTGCTGTTTAGAAGCTGATGCTGTTGAAGTGGTGGATAATAGAAAATGATATTCCAGTGTGAATTATTAAGATCAAGAAACAAAACTAAAACATGTTTAATATGACTTCCAACTGTAGATAAAAGCTAGCAACTTGAGAGAATTGTGATCAGGCGTAAACATCTATTAACTGCTCTTTCTAGAGATTTGGGGAAATAGGATGACCTTTTTTATTCTTTTTTTCTTTTTTTTTTCCTCCTTTTTTTTTTTTAATAGGCTACAGTTTCACATGGCTTGCAAAAGAAATCTTTCTCCCTTTTTGTTTCCCACACCAATTGATTTATCATTTTGCTTGCAAGCAGACTTAGAATGTTAGGGCAGGAACACACTCACTTTTTTCTCGTAACTTTTTTGTTGCGGACCGAAACCAGTTGACTTGAATAAATTTTTCTGTGGTCTGAATGAAGCCAGCAACGTGGAAAAATCTTGCCATTCAGAGCCGTCTGAATGTACATTTCAGCCACACAGTAAGCTGTATTGGTAGGCAGTGGACTGCTAAATACAACCATTTTTCGCAGCAGAGAGTTAGACAGGTGATTAGCATAATTAGCACAGAGTAGGCTATACATATGGTAATGTTAAGTGTGTAAATGCCAGCTGCGGTGTAAAATTTATGTCAGGGGTCGACAGGGCTGTGCGAAAGTATTGTGTTACAGCTGCAGGTCAAAGCCTCCATTGCTTTACCCCCTTTTCTCTTGTTGGTGAATGCACTAAACAGAAGAGAAAGACGGACAGAAATATAACAGATAAGGCTTTGATGGAACAGCCTGGTTCTGTGCAAGAGGGACTGCTCTTAAAAAAAATAACCCCCTAAAAGAAAAAAACCCAAACCCCCAAAAAACTACACGCACACATGCAAAACAAAAGTCCCCCTCTCACTATAGATTTTATTTTTCATCGTGCCGGCTACAAAAGCATTGCTGTCTTTGAGCAATGTCATTATGATGGGGTGAGGGAAATCTTGGGGGGTGGTGGGGGGGGGGTTGGTAATTATGCTTTAAGGAGCAAAAACAAACAAAAAACTTCAGTTCACCTTTTTCTTTCTGCGTTCCAGCCTACTTTTTTTTTTTTTTTTTTAATGTCTCTGTTACTTACTGCACTTGGGGGCTAAGAATTAAATAGTCTTGAAGGTGACAGCGTTATATGTAGTAAAATCTCAACAGCACAATAATCTTGGAGCTGCATGACTGGTTTTAGACTAAGTGCCAGAAGTTCCTCTGTGGTTTTGTGTGTGGGTTACTACATTTATTCCCCAGGTGCCTCCCACCTCCTAAACCACTAAATTCTTTATAAATTAAAAATGACTAATACAGGTTTCTTGTTTTAAAGCAGCCCTGCAGCATTGAAGGGTACACATCTTTCCGAACAGCTGATGGGGGAAATCTGTAAATCTCTTTGTTTCCGTAAACTGTTCATTCATATATTTCACTTGCAATTTTTTGTCCCCACCCCCCCTTTTTGTACTTTTTTTTTTTGTAGTCGGCTATAAGGAGTGGTGGTGTTGACAGAATATAGTTCACACCACACTGACCTTGTGATGAAACTTCCTCGCGGCTGCAGGGGGTCCTTATGAATCAGCCCCTAATCCAGCTAATCCCGCTCGCAACAAAATCATGAAAGTGGCTCCCAGCGATGTGCGTTTCCCTGCACAGATGCAGCGGGAAGGAGCAGTGTTGGAAATGCTTTGGCGCGACTGCTCCTTCCCGGCCCCGAGGAATGGGAAGTAGAAACCGAAGGCTGTGTCGTGGGGTGTGTTTGGTCATTTGTTTTATGTTTCTTTCCCAGTCCTTTCCGCTTCAGAGTAAACTTGGCCATATGGTCACGCTCTCGGAGTATCTGACGGGAATCTCTGATTGCATCCTGCACAAAACGAAGCGCGCTCTTCACTGCTCGGTGTGAATAGCGAGCAAACTATGAAAAATGGGCCTCCTGACAGATGCAGCACTGTCTTGGGAGCTGGTGGCCAGTAAGAAATATCGAGGTGGGGGGAGCTGTGACAGGCAGCAGGTTCGGTGCTGGGGGGAGTGCTGACCTGACCTGATTGTGTCCAACAGTGAGAGCAGTTCTGCTTCACTGCAAAGCCATTCAGAAGGAGGCTGCTTAGGCAACAACAGATGGTACAGCAAGCAGCTGGTAGGGAATACTTGAAAGAAACTGTACCCTGTTTCATCACATGTTCATTCCTTTCATTTTTCTATATGTTAGTTTTGCCCTCTCCTAAAAGCACTATGTAGGAAACGACGTCCCCTAAAAGGTTCTGGATGAAGAATTTTTTCGTTGTTGTTTGCTGCTCCTTTAAAAAAATTGCAGTCAAATTTTTGTGCTACTCCATATACAGATGAAATTTGTGCAGTCCCAGGAGTGCACATGAAAAGACTTAAAAATGCTGCTTTTAACCACACAGGAAAACAATTACATATTTGAGGAAAGGGCACTGAGAGGTTAAATGAAAAGTTGGGCCTAGAGGAAAGCTGACTGCTGTGGAACAACACAGCAAATTGTTTTTAGCATGTTACCCAGCAGAAGCTCTTATTCAAGTTAAACTAACTTAAAACAATTATATTCAGCTGCTTTGAAATCCTTAGGTTTAGACCTTGAAGCCCCTTACATACCCTTCTCAGCAGAACTCCTGGAAACTTGGACACTTTCACGTACTTTTGAGGATTTGGGCTTGTTACGAAATGTGCTCAAATGTTTTCTTAAATTACTGAAAAATAAAAATTCAGCTTTGCTCCTCAGTAGGTGTAAACTGTTACATGACCATAAACGGTTGGAGAGTTGTGACAGTCTACCTATCCTCACTGTAGGCCATCTCCCTTATTTCTAGGAGAAAGCGGAGTCTAGAGCCCTTTAGTCCTTTGCTACTTCGGCCAGAAAATTCAATAGTTGGGCTTCTTCTCCAAAAGCTGTGGCTTAGCTCTGGCCTGAACGGACCATGTCTTTGGAAGAAAGGATAGTTCACTCTCTATCCCCATTCATTCCTCAGTCTCTTTGTTGGGATGGTCAACAAGGATGCCAATTGTGACGGTGGTTTTCTATAATACGGACACCTGCCCACTAGGAAATGGACGGAGACCACCAACTCATTTCACATAAGCTAGCAAACAGCTGTCAGATGGTAAACAACTTGTGGTCACTATTGTTCCGGGCTGGATTAGATCCAGTGACCCAGAGGTGAACAGCTCGTATCCTGTTACCAAGGACATGTGTCGCAGCTCAGTAAGCAGCTACTGCGTTTTATGTTTAATTGGAAAGTTTGAATTGCGGGTACCAGTTTTGTATATTATTGTACATTTCAGACCTGCTTGCATGGTTTTTTTTCAGGTTGTGCTGTTCAATTTGTTCATTTTGGTCCATGTATTTTTTTTTCACTGCACTTTTCCAGTTTCTCAGCCCAGCAGGGCACCAAGCAAGAATTGCATCCAAAAATGTCTAATTTTTTTAACAATCTGTCTATTTTGCTCAGTCAGAGATAGTATTTTTTGCCTAAAGGCAATACAGATGCATACAGGTAAAATCAGCTTTTCTTTGACTTTTAGAAAGAAAAGACTTTAGCTCCTAAAATTGCAGGGAAGGTTTCTCACTACAAGCAAAGGCAGCTGTTGTTGGGCTGTCTTCCTAAGTATGCAGACAGCTTTGTGTCCTTGTCACAGCTCTAAACTTTGTCAAACTGTGACAGAATGAAAAGCTGCCTTTGATGTGTGTTTTTATTTTTGCTATTCATAATCTTGTCAGCATTAATGAAATTTGTAACAGCAACACTGGAGTCGTCCACAGCATGTGTGAGGAGAAACTTAACTCATATCATATGATGGCTTGGGAGATAAAAAGCAGCCTTTTGAAGTGCTTTGTTGTTTTGGCAGTTTGCTGTGACACTTTTGCGTTTGTAGGCCGCAGTCTTTTATCTTTCATTTTTCTTTCTTAAGCAAACCCGAAGAACTTGGTGTTATCTAATTTTCAGTGTGACATAAATGGTTGAGGTGGTCACATTGCTTCTAGATTTTCCTAGATGTCAGTGGTGTTATAGGGAGATTGAAGTTGGTTAAGTCTCCATATGGGATGTGATGATGTTCTAGGCAGATGGTGTCCTTTTGTTGGGCATGATAATGGGAGAGAAAGGGAAGTGTAGAGTGTCCACCTGGGCATTGGGAGAAGGGAGCTGGTAGGGAGCAGGCTGCCTTAACCTGGGCAGGCACAACTGTTGCTATTCTGTGCGAGCTATACAAACACAGATATGCGTATTCAGAAGAGTAAATGCCTTTCAAGAAAACCTAGACACAGCATGGAATTTCTGACTGCCTGTAGTCCAGTGCTGGCATAGATCATGTCTAATTACATGATAAAGATGATAATTTTTCATTGAGCTGCTGCACAGCTCATTGAGTGACCATGTAATCTCTTTAAAAGACGCTGATTGCTTACCACTGTGTTCTAGCTCTTGTAAGCTTATCATTTCTCAGCGGATTTTTTTTTTTTTGGTAGCTCAATCTCAGTCACTCCTTATGAAGTCTTTATTTTGCATAGTTAAATAAATGAGCAAGAAAAAAAAATCATTGCAGCTAGCCAGAACTTTTTTTATGATGTAATACTGATGGGTTTATGAGAGCTGTCCTTAGCATCATTAGAATATCAGATACATCAAATAAATGATGTCTTACACTCAGTAGTTAATACGTTCAGAGATGAGCTGATGTAAACGAAGAGCAGTTCTGACTCTACAAGTACACAGCATTTTAAAAGTTTAAAGAAGTGGACATGCCAACTAGTCCATTTTTGTACTGACTGAACTTCAGTTTCAAGGAACGTATTTTGCACTTTCTCCCAGCAAACAGTTTTACTCCTGTGCTCTGCCAGTCAGGCCTAGAGAATGATAATTCCGAGGAAAGTGCTGTCTTCCTTGCTCTTCTGTCAGGATGCTAACTAATACTGTCTGCGTGCAGAAAAACTATATTCTGTTGCTGACAAAGAGCAGCACAGACAAGCTCAAACATCCGAGAGAACGCGAAGACAGAACTCCCTAGAGAGCAACAGGAAGCTTTAAATCAAAAGGCCATTATTTTTAGGTGCCCAGTAAGAGGCAGGGTAATCTTCATATCTGCCAGAGAACTTCAGCTCTTTATCTCAGTTTCTTTATAGGAGGTTTCGATCCTGTGTGAGTAGTACTTGGCCACTGTGTTTTGTTGTTATGAGGTCTGTGCTCCTTTGTCAGTAAAAATGGAAATTGCCATTGGTGTCATTAGGTGCTGCCTTTTGCTGTGAGGCAGGTGTGAACACTTCTCACCCCGGGATTCAGTTAGGGCAGCGAGGCAAAGCTGTGGCTGGGTGGCTTCTCTGCATACCACCGTAATGGGCTGAAACTAGTTTCATTTTCTAGTTTTTGACTCACACCTGTATGCGCATGTAATAGAGATGCACATGGGAAGAGTGTGCCCGAGGAGAGACTACATGAGGAAGTGGAGTAGCAGGAAGCCCGTAACAGCAGTCACAGCTGAGGGAGATAGGCTATGTAGGATGCCAGGGAGAGAGGTGTGAAGATGAAGACCCTTCTTGGTTTCCATCCTGGCAGGGAGAGGGTGCCGAAGGGAGAGAAGGCAATCCCCCTGCAGCTTTCCCCGGCACTTGGCCAGATGGAGTGCATCATGTAGTGGGGGGCTGTCTGGTCTCCTGGCAAGTCTGGGTTGTTCTTGTCTTTCTCCGCACACTGCTGCTTTTTGGGTTGGTTGGTGAAGGTTGAGTCTCAGGCGAACACGTTAGGATGTTATTCTCAGTCTTTGTTTTTGTATGGTTGTTGAGTCATGAAGGGTTTTTATTTTCTACTTCTCTTTGGTTCCTGCTGTGGTGATAACAGGTATTGCAAATGGCAGAGGTTGCCTGCATTGGCTGTTGATCAGACCATAATGTAAGCATTCTAAGGGATACTGACCTGCACATCTGATTTATCAAAAAGGGTCAGCATCTATTGTTGGGATGAAGTGAAAACATTGTGTGGGGTGTCCATGACTATTAGAGGTATGATTTTATTGCTTTGAGTTGTCACTGTCTAAAGATTGGGCTGGATTGCTTTAATGCTACACATTTACCATCCTGGAAAACTGAAAAAGATGGTGTTGCTCAAACAAAGCGGAAGTGTGTCTGCCCCACTGCCGCCCTTAGCAAGTGCTCAGCTGGGAACACCTTAAGGTCTGTAGTCTGCAGAAGAGCAGTTCTCCAGAAAATTTTGCTTCGTTCACGCACCTCAAGCTTGTCACAGAAGAACTTAGACTCTAAAACCAGTAGGTATTTCTGGAAATCTTAGCTTTGGTTTCTAGAAGTCTGTCCTCCACGTTGGTAGGCAAACATTTTTATCCAAAGCGTTTGGCTCTCAGAAATGTTCTTTTTTAGAGAGAGCTTGCTCTCTGCTAAGCTACGTGTTGTACAGTTGTGCACAAGGTAGCTATTGAATGGTTAATAGAGATAGTGTTCATGTTCGGAAAAAACCCCAAAACCTCAGGCGGCGCAGTTCCAGTAACCGGAAATAGAACTTCGTGAGATACTCTGAAAAATAAGTATTTCATGCCTTTTGAGCATGTGGACGGTAAATGAACAAGCAGTGATTTTTGCCTATCACAAATTTCTTGATTTAGAATCAGTCTCTCAGTGTAGAAAAGGTTAAGCTTACTCCTGATACTACACAGTATGGAAGGGACTGCAGTTCCTAGGGATGGGATTACAGAGTTCTGTATAAGCATGTTAATGTAACACCACGTAAATTTTGAATGCTAATTGTGAGAAAGGTGTAGGTAAGACAGTGACATTCCCAGCACATCAGCTGAATGACCCAATCACTTTGAAATTGTTACTAAGTCAATGGAAGGAAATCTGTCAGAAACTGTGCCAGTAAAAACAAATATGGTTTCACTCTTATGTTGTTGGAAGGTACATCAGTGTTGTGCAAATGTACACTAGAGGCAAGCAGTTTTGTTTTTCTGGGTGCTTCTCATTTAAGATGCACCGAAGCATTTTAATGGGCGATGACTGAAACACTGGGACTGTGACCCCCGTGCTTGGTAATGGGATCTAGAGCCTTTCACCTGTAGGTCATGGGTTCAGGTCTGCCTCAAGTTAAGGATGACTAAAACTCGTTACCACCTGACAGCTGTCATTGCCCTTGGGGGAGGGAGACACGGTGGTCCTTACGCAGTTTTTAGCAAGCCAGTGTCCATACTGACAATTACTACTCTCATCAGGCCCTTCAGAAGGGCAAAGAATTGAGTACCTTGACCAGCTTCCATTCAAGTTGGTGGGGAGGTTCATGAGGAGGAGCAGCAGCGTGTTTCCTGGAACGACATGCTGACTTGCTCACGGCAAATCTCATGTGTTCTGGCAAAGAGGTAAGAGAGAAGCCTGTGGATATCGGGAGGGGGAGAAGGGGAAAACACTTTCCTCTTCTCTGGAAAAAACAGGTTTTTAACAAGAGCTAATACTCAGCAACAAAGATGCTGTCAGCAAAACTGTCTCATGTTGAACACTGGCCTTCAAACATATTCTTGAGAATTAGAAACTGATATATTTAATGAGAAATGGTGCCAGGACACAGGTGTTCCTACTTTGTTGTATTTTTTTTTCCATTTTCTTTTTTTTTTTAATTTGTTAGCTAAATTATACAGATGGCATAGGGTCTCATTTCTAGTAGACAGACACCCAGAATCTGATGACACTGCTGCAAAGACAGTGGACAAACTGCTGCATTGTGTTACCTCTGACCATGAGACAATGAACCGATCTGTTAGTTAAATTGGTATTTTGGCTTGTGGGGATTTGTGCTACTCACTCAGCCGTCTAGGCACTAAATCGTAAGGAGTCATGTCATATAGGGCTCAAATGCCATCAAGTGGCTTTTGATACATTGAAAAAGGAGCGTCATGTACGGATTTTGTCACCAGGTTATTAAAGTGAAATAGTTCTGTCTGTCTTTGATGTGGAATAAAATGGGATTGATACTGTATGCCATACATAGAATTTTAAGGCAGTACCATTTTCAGTGTAAAATGTTGTCACCAAATAATAGGCAGAGTCCATAGAGGAAAACCATGAAACACTAGCGTTTTGTTCATTGGTTGTATTTTCCATTACATCATTTGTCCTGTAGTGTGGAAATCCTATGATTACTATAATATGTGTGTGGTTTTTTTTTTTCTTGCAAGTGTAAGGAATGACTTACTGCAGAATGTGCAAGTGTTGAGTGTAGTATTGTGTACCTTCAGCACAGTGAAGCCAGAGGCTTCAGGTACGTTTCAATGACGTTTTTAGTGGTTTCTCTCCTAGGTTTTTGCACCAGCTGTGGATTGTCTGGAGGGGGAGAGGGGGAGAGTAACAAGAGCGCTTGATTTTTAAAAAGTGCATATTCAGCTGATTGTGGAGGCTTAAGATCTCTGGGTGTGCCAGTCTTCAGTGATCTTTGCAAACTTTCAATTAAAATTAATGAAAACATAACCAGTAGAAACTTTTTAGTTGAGTTTTTTTTTTTCCTTCCCTTTTGCTCTTTATTACTTTTGATATTCGTAATTTCTGTGTACTAGAGTGTTATGTGGTATAATTTACATTTGCCTGTGGAGTTATCTTTACTCTGTTTGGCTGAAGAAATGTGCATAACAGACCCATCAAACAAATAATTAAATAGTATACTGCCGTAAGAATAATGTGGAGCTAATCTGCTGCTGAGTTCTGGAACATGTGCCCGCCTTCTTGGGTGGTTTTGCTATTCCTGTTTTGAATGTTAAAAGGGGAAAAAAACAGCTTCTATTCTGATGACTGACTCGTGTGATGCAATTTTGATTAGCTAAATCTGCCTTGTTCAGTGAAGTTAATGTGGTTTGACAGGACCTTGATTAGGAAGCAATCATTTCTGTTGATAGTAAACAGTTGGTCACTTTCAGCAGAGATAGGAATGCCGCCCTTTGTCTTGCATGAAGTATGATTTGTTGGTTCAAGTCCTGGTTAAATTCAAAAGGGAAGGGTGGGTGGAATGGGAGAGAGAATATAGCACCAGGAGTAGAAGTTTAGGGTAGACTCCACAGTTCTCATAATTCTGAGGCTCTAATGTCTTAGTTGGCGTTGAGACACAAAAGAGGGAGAGGGAAGTTTTATCTTTGGAAGCACTTGCAGTGTAAAGCACTGCGAAAGAAAGCTCTGGTTCCAAGGCATACGGGTTAGGATAACTCTGCTCCCTTACCCCCACCCCATATTCCTGTAAGATGAAGCAAAATTTATTAGCATAGCATAGACTACTGGTTGGTGGAGAGACAGCAGTGAGCACAAACATGAGCCTGATGCGTGAAAGTATTTTTAGGGTTTAATTCTTGGTGAATAGCTTTTTGTTACCATGCGTATGCAGTCTCAGTGGTTTTATGTTCTCTCACTGTAATAAGAGGGATGTTAAAACATTTTAAAGGGACTCTAGGTAAGGAAGTTGTACTTTGATTTTTTTTTTTTCTTACTGTGAGCTGGTTACTGTTAACTTGGTGTGAAGGAGGTAATGCCACATGTGACAGGCTGAAAAAATGGGGCGTGTTGTGGAAACACTTTATTTCTTCACAGAATTCTTGAGCTAGAAATTAAGCAACGCTTCGTGCCAGAATGAGTGTATGGTTTAATTGTTGAGGGTCTCATTCTGACAGCTTTATCCATGCAGGGGCCTAGCTTCTTGCCTGGTGGTCCTTTTAGCCCCAGGGCGGTTACGGGTGGGTTGAGGGCCCAAGTGATTGAAAAAGTATGTCCCTGTTCAGGCTTGGGAATGTCATCTCCCCCATTGGCAACTGGTTACGGATCAGTCTTCCGTTATGCAGCCTAGGAAGAGAGAGATGTACATGCCTAATTTCTGTTCACACTGTTGCAGAACTAAACTTTGGCAGTAATTCAGATCTCCAGTGCCAAGCTGACTAGGACTGAAAAAAATGCAACAAATTAGACCAGGTCTGTTAGTTTGGACTTAGCCGAGCAATAAAGGTAATAAATTGTGAGGGATGGAAACAACATGTTGGTGGTATTCTTGTCCTCCTCATCTGGATGTGGTCTCGATTCAGCTAATGGGCTGAATTAATTGACCCAGCCTCCCACGTGCGTTTGCTAGAAAGACTACAGGGGAGGTTATATAGAGGATATGAACTGTAGCTGAATGCTTTTTTTGTAAGAGGGAAGATAATTTTCCATTCTTACATAATATTTTCTGGCAAGGCAAATTGAATATGGCTCCCTCTAGAGCCTGTTGACTTTGCAGTCTCCCTCTGCCTTTTTCCTTTTTTTTTTTTTTTTTCCTCCACCGTGTTTTGTTACGGAGCGCACCGTTCAGCTCATGTGGGTTTAAAAACAGATGTTGTGTACGAATGATCTCCTTCATCACCGCATGTTATGCAGGTATTGGACCACTGGGGTGGATTAGCTGTAGACAGTGCTTTCTGCTGCGCTTGAAACTGCATCTCTTTATGAGAACTTGGTATTTTTGCTTTTTTTATTTGAGGCTGAAAGAAGTACTCATGCTTACTTACTCTTTCCCTCCTCCCATTTTTTAACTGAAGAGAAACATTCTCCTTCTGCCTTTGCCAAATTATTTAGGAGAGGAGTGTAAATTAAAGCCATTTATCTTGAAATGTGCTTTTGGAGCAGACTGTTTATACAAGTGTAAGAAATTGTAACATAGTATTTGGTCTGGTCTGCAAGGAAAAGGTTTTTATTTTTTCTTTTTTAATTATTACATGTGGGATATTGGTTGTAATGTAGAAACAACTGTTTGAGGCTCCAGTTTATGCATCGATTTTTCAGTGCAGTAGAGGCAACAGTATTTTAATGAGAAATATAGGTTTTTGGCAGAGTTACTTCTAGTTTTAACATTACGCTGTGATCAGTTGAGACAGAATAGTCCTTGCACGCGGTCCAGTTTTTCTGACTGGAGAGTGCTCATCAGGTGAATCCAGAATAAGCAGTTATTGGCTAATACAAAGCTGTTGATATTTTATCTATCAGTTGGTGGACGAGTGAGTCAGGAGTTGAATTACACACGGCAGAAGATTGGAGAAGAGGCCATGTTTAACCCCCAGCTCATGATCCAGACTCCACAGGAAGATGGTGCCAACGTACTAACAACAGAAGCACTCCGACAGCACCTTGACTCTGCACTTCAGGCCAGCAGAGTGCATGTCTATATGTACAACAGGTAAGAGCAAAAGCAAAAGTTTTCTTGGTCGTCTGTAACAGATAAAAAATGGGCGCACACTTCCCTCTGTGTATTTTTAAATGGTTAGCACTTCAGAGCCTTTCCCTTGAGACTGTGTTCCGATTTGAATGTCACTGGTTTCTGATACTTGACATTGTGGCATGATAGAAGTGACAAGTTGGCTTTTAACAAATAAGATGGGGTAAGTGGTGTTGGAAGAGATTCTGAGCAGTGCTACAGGATCCAGCATTTATCTTTGTAAAGGAGTGATCCCTGTGCTCTTAAACATAGGACCTTATGGATGGGACCCTTATTGTTGAACATCCTTCCGTACTGGAGTTGAATTCACTCACTGACACCATCATGAGATACACAGTGACTGAACAGTGGCACAGGTTACTATCCTTCCAGTAGTTTGGGTATAAGGGGAAATGCAGACGAGTGAGAAACAGTAATGGGTGGAATAATAGCTGCTTAATAACATAGACAGAATAGAGTTGGTCTTCAGAGTGTCTGTGTGCACATACCGAAGGTTGGGAGTTGTGTGTTGTCCAACAAAAAAGTAGTAAAGGTGCACCTTAGGAAGGTACCAGCTTTAGACTGGGGAGATGCCTCCCTGAAAAGTCGTTCTTCCAGGGTTAGTACTTACGATGATGCGTCTAGGGGTGCTGCTTGTGAGGCTTAAAGCCTCCCTGTCTTTCACCACATCTTTTCAGCACATCCAACAGATGCTTCAGTGAACTAATGCCGAGGCTCGAATTACCTTTCACCCAGCTCCTGCCATGTCTGAGGTATTAGAAGTCATGGCAGTGGAAGTTGTAACATAACTGAAAAAGTAAGGCAGAAATCCTAATCGTTTCTTTTCCTGTGCATGTGTGGGTCAGCTGGGAATATTCTAGCCTTATGAGCTGGAGCTGGCTACTCTCTGGCTTGTGTCACGGAGTGGTATCTTAAGTCACAAAGCTGGATTTCTGTCCCTTTAACGAGTGTTGACTAGCCTGTGCATCCAAAAACAGCGCCATCGTTTTTAATGAGTTTTACAGAGAATGTGAGAATAACTGAAGCAAATGTCTAGTCTGTAACTACAAAAAGAAAGGCCTTGGCTTTTTTTTGTGTAGTATATCTATGCTGAATAACATTTGCCTTTCTCAATGATTTGCTGCTTGAGGCTAATATGTGTATGTAAGTTGCAATTTTAAACATCTGTTACATTTTAAAAATAGCTTTTCAGTAATTGTGCAAGAGAAAAAAATTGGTTTGTATATTTCTTACAGACAGTGGAAATTGGAACATTTGTGTTATAAATCGGGAGAACTCATCACAGAAGCAGGTTACATGGACCAGGTATGTGTTGCAGGCGTTTTGTTGGAAGATTTGTGTACTCTCATGATTCAGCTTGTGCTGCATTGGTTGTATCTTAATATAACTGTGTTTTTTCTCGTTTCTGATTTTGACAGATTATAGAGTATCTTTATCCTTGCTTAATTATCACTCCTTTGGACTGCTTCTGGGAAGGAGCAAAGCTACAGTCAGGAACTGCCTATCTGTTGTAAGCATGGGTTTTATAAGTTTCTGGTCTTATTAATTTTGGTTGTATAACTGTGTATGATTTTTCGGTTGCATTTCCATTGTTTATTCAGATTCTAGTTTAACAGAAAAATAAAAGATAAGCTGTAGTGTCTCCACAGAAAATATGCATGGATTGTTTTAATTGAAAAGGTTTTCCAGTTTCTAAGAGATGATTTGTAAGCACCAGTTAAAATCCTATGTAATTTTTCCTGTTCTATCAGCATGCAAAATAAAATGTAAGTTCCAAATCCAAGCTTTAAGAATTTTATGCCTTTTTTTTTTTTTTCCTCCTAGAAGAAACTTGTTTCTGGTGTGGTGTTGTTTTGTTGTTGTTGTTGTTTTCTTTTTTTTTTCCTTTTTTTTTTTTCCCTCCTCTTAAAATACAAAAACATTGATTGTTTGGGAATTTTATTCCTAAGAAAATGTCTTGGGCTAAATCTCAAGTCTTCCTAAGGAGTAAGGATCAAATCCTTTGCTTATGAGATCATTAAAGAAACCATATAGTATCTTTTATGTGTGGTTTCTCACAGTTTACAAGTGTGATATTATACCCCCTGAATCCTTTAAAGAGTTAATTGTTAATCTGTGCAGGCATTTTCTGCTAATTATGCAAGAGTTAGCATTTGAGTTATTGTTTCTGTCCTGGTTTGCATGTCTCTGTAAAAGCAATTCGCAATGGCCATCTCCTAACCTTTAGTGTACAGTTTTAGATGGGGAAGTAAGAGGGTTTGTGTTTTCTGGTTGGGAGATTCAGAATAATGACTTAAGCCTGGTTAAGCAGATACAGTGTGGTTTGGACCATAGAATAAGCCAGCCAAAAGCCTTTCTAGTCTGTCAACATCACAAACTCAGAAGTGGGGGGTGGGAGACGTGACAGTGATAGTGGTGACAAGCATGGTAGCAGGAAAGCTTGATGGTTGATAGTCGAGCTGCCAGGGCATTTCAAGGAGCGCAGTATTGTTATAGATAAACAAAGATCAACTATATTGATTGATTACATTTGCAAGATGATTATTAGGCTAGTAAGAAGTAATCTGATACTATGAGAAAGGCTTGCTTTCCTCAGACCCCTCTTCCTTCCCTCTCCCCTCCCCCCCTCCTAATTCTTTGAAGCAGCAGTTGGCTGCTTTTTTTGTTATTTAGGTGCTTGATGATTTGTTTTTCTTTGCTTGTAAATGGAAGTATTTTTAACTTGTGAATATTCTCTTTTATACAATAACTTTGTAAGTATTTTTGTTAAGGTTACAACTAGGCTGCAAGAAAAGTTCATAAACAAATGTAATTAAAATATGCCTTACATTTTATGAAACAACCTTACCAGAAAAAATTTTAACTTGTAACAGAAGATAACTCATTTATTTGTGCGAATACGGATTTTGAAAGTATGTTTGTTTCAGTACTCCTTTTGTCTTTTGTGTGCGTGTCATT
Source organism: Tauraco erythrolophus (assembly GCF_009769465.1). NCBI lineage: Eukaryota > Metazoa > Chordata > Aves > Musophagiformes > Musophagidae > Tauraco > Tauraco erythrolophus. The sequence continues at coordinate 77,116,598 of NC_141496.1, forward strand.
TTCTCCTGGTTTCTCTTGCAGAGGGAAACCTCCTTTGCAGTGGATCAACTTTGACCCCTTAGAATTCTTGGAAGAGTTAAAGAAAATAAACTACCAAGTGGAGAGCTGGGAAGAAATGCTGAATAAAGCAGAGGTTGGTCATGGTTATATGGATCGACCCTGCCTGAATCCTGCTGATCCCGATTGCCCAATCACAGCTCCCAATAAAAATTCCACCAAAGTAAGTTTGCCTGTCCTTGTGCATATCTTTTAAAGGGAGGCTGAGGTGAGGGGGGAGGTCAGAGAGGGGAGAAGAAGGTACCGTTTTCTTCCAAGCAATATATACTTTGTATTCTTGAGTGATGTCATTTTTGTGTTGCTATTATATGCCGTTAGCCCACAGTATAACTTTCCCTCATTCGGTGATGTAGTGCTTAATCCTGCATTATTTATAGTGAGAGTCAGTTGTCAGCTACTGGCTGGGTCTGGCAATGCAGTGATGTGGCATTTCAGCAAATCTGATGCCTCAGGCAGACGTAGCCACTGCTGGAATACAGCTGCTGCTCTACACTCACACCACACAGCAAAGCCATCCTTCAAGTAGCACCAGTTTTGTTGATGTTTGTGAAGAATTTGAAGTCATGAGCCCCAATTTTACATATCCCTTTATCAATCACATCAGGCTTTGGAGAAATTACCGTCTAGTTAACAAGTGTCCTGCTGATTTGTTCAACTTGATTTGTTGAACACATTCCTCTCTGTAGACCTCCTAGATTGTCTTTCATTCTAGTACATTCAGTGTTGAATTAGGGTATTAGTTTGTCTGAAGTTATGAAACTGATTAATTGCTTCTTTGTAACTCTTCCTAGCCTCTTGATGTAGCCCTCGTTTTGAGTGGTGGATGCTACGGACTGTCAAGAAAATACATGCATTGGCAGGAGGAGTTGATTATAGGTGGTACAGTCAAGAACAGTTCTGGTAAACTTGTCAGGTAAACAAATGTTTAAAGAAAATGTCAAAGTTTTTCTTCATTAGAGTTTGTGGTACAGGGAGAGGATCGTGCAAAATCTGCTGCCATTCATGTGTATTATGAACCCCAGTTTGGGAGGACATGCCCCAAGAGAACAGAATCTAAAAGAGTGATTAGTCAGTTTAAATTTAAGGAGGTGTCATTGCTTCCTGCTTCCAAGCTCAGAATGTTAGTGTACGTCGCTCAGAAAGAAGCTTTTTCCTGGCAACTTTGCTGTTTAGAACATATGTATAAAGCGTTGAACTGTGTTTAAAGCACTGAACACCTTTGATTGTGTTTTGAAATACAATCAAAGGAAAAAGGGGAAATAAGCAATTTGGATAATGTGCTTGCGCATTTGACATCTCTCAGAACTCCACAATCACTCAACTTCTGTGTATCAATATAGAGAAAAGTCTATTTTTAATGTCTCTACATCTTGAATACAGTTTTGAGTGATAAAAAATTTGTTTCTGACTTCTTGAAGAAGTCATGGAACACTGGACTGCCGTGGGGGAAAATCCTGTGAAATAGAACTGTTCTGAAAAACGTAGGCCGTACTAAACTAAATGAAGCATAATTCTTCTGTATTTAATACAGAGAACTCTTAGTAACTAACTTTAAATAATGAATTTTTCCATTTTTTACATTCACACTAAGCACAGATAAGTCTTTCAAGAAGTAGCCAAAGAATGTATTTTTAGTGAAAAATAAAATAGATCCACAAGCTTCTGAAATTGTTAGATACAGTTACACGCTGTGGAAATTCAAGATGGGTAGTTATTGCCATTGTACTCCTCGCAGCTTGTCAGTCATCAGGAATTTAATCTGGCCTTTCTCTCCAAGGGACGAAAAAGACCAAGGTCTTCAAATGACAAATTGCCAACAGCATTGAGAAGATCTTGTAGAATTAACTGTTCCTGTGGCATCCTCAGAGTAATCTGTCTATCAGTCATGATCTTTATAAGTGATTTGTAGGGTTACATTCTTTGCTTCTGAAACTGATCCTATTGAAAATAATGGCAAAACTATCACTAACTTCAGTGAAACTAGATTTAGCCTCAGTACTGCATGGACCAATAGAGCTGCACCGGATGCACAGTAGAATAATTATACTCTGTTCAATTTTAATATGAACATGTGCCCTATAAAATCAGGAACTCCATTAGGGTCTCATTTGGGACTTGATGCCATGAAAATAAATTTCCTGAAAATGCTCATTTTGTTCCTCCTCCTCCTCCTCTCCCTTCTCTCCATGTCACAGTGCCCAGGCTTTGCAAACCATGTTTCAGTTAATGACTCCTAAGCAAATGTATGAGCACTTCAAGGGTTATGAATATGTTTCACATATCAACTGGAACGAGGATAAGGCAGCAGCAATTCTGGAAGCCTGGCAGAGGATGTATGTTGAGGTAAAGCTAAAAATAACCTAGATACCATACTATGAAGTCCTGCTAAGATCCACTGCCTTCTGTCATGGTGTTTTAGAGTATTTCTTCAAGGAAGGTGCTTAATCCGGAACTGAGTCATTGCCTCCCAGTTTTAAAGCTGATTTATTCTTCCCCCCTGCCAATTAAGAAGCTCCTTGGTTATTCACATATGAGAAGCCATGAAGGTTTTGCTCTTTGCTGTCTGGGACTGTTGCTTTGCTGGGGCTGAGAAGGAGCCGAAGAGCTAGCTGGAATTTAAAAGCTTTTGGTTGACGTGGTTATTCTAAAGGTGTCTGGAAAACATTAGCCAGCCATGGGCTCTTCTTCCAGTGGCATCCCGGGTGAGGAGGCTATGTGACAGTGCCTGGCCTCTGTGTCCCAAGCTCCGACCTCTGCTGTGCTGCTTCTGACCTCTGCGAATGGCCAGGCAGGGGGAAAGAGGAGCACCCCGAAGAGATTGCTGGCCTTGAGTTAAAGGCAAAACTCATACTGCAGCAAATCCACAGTGGAGTTACGGGAAGAGGGTTCAAGTTAAATGTTTGAAATGGGCTGGGAATGCAGTAGCCTTTCCTGAAGGATGCAAATTCTTGTCTGATAATCAGTAGCTTGCAAGAAATAATTACCAAACACGTTTGTGTAGCATCAGCATAATGTCTGTGTAGGATGTGGGCTTTCACAGGAACGTTAAAGCAGAAGGTGTTGATTTCAGATGTGTGCTGTGGAGGATGGTAATGAATCTTTTATTTAGTCACACTGAGTTTTATTTTTTTTTCTGTAGGTTGTTCATCAAAGTGTTGCACAAAATTCTACTCAGAAGGTGCTTTCCTTTACCACGACCACCTTGGATGACATCCTGAAGTCATTTTCTGATGTCAGTGTTATCAGAGTAGCTAGTGGCTACTTACTAATGGTAATAAAATAAATTTATTTAATTTTCTCTGGTAGTAGAGCAGGGCTTAAATATCTGCTTTATTGTTACCAGTCACTAGTCCAGAATGTTTTAGGCATATTTAAAATAAAAACTATAGTTTGTGGACTTTTGCCTCAGGCTCGTTGCCTGTTCCTCCTTGTAACATCTGTGATGTGTCTATTCTGTTTAAAAATGTTTGTAATGATGTGTGTTTTGGGTGGGGAGAGCGCGCTGTTAGAAAAGGATCCATTCTAATATTTTACTTTTTCTCCCCCAACTCCTTCTCCCCCCCCACTTGCTTTAGCTTGCCTACGCCTGTTTAACAATGCTGCGGTGGGACTGTGCCAAGTCTCAGGGTGCCGTGGGGCTGGCAGGAGTCTTGTTGGTTGCACTCTCAGTGGCTGCAGGATTGGGCCTGTGCTCATTGATTGGAATTTCCTTTAATGCTGCCACAACTCAGGTATTTAGGAGACACAAGTCTGCTGTTAAATTATAAGTAGTCTGTTCGTAAATTAACACAGCTGAATCTTTGGGGGGGGGGGGGGAGGCGAAGCTGCAAAAGTATTTTGGCTCTAGATTTTTACTTGTGCCTTTCTCCTGTCTCGTAGTTTATGCTATGAGAAATTAAGTGATCGTGCTGCCAAATGACATTAAAGGCAGGTATTGTGTAGTTTGTATAATTACTAGATTCTGGGTTATTTGACTTTTCTGTGTTCCAATTCGAGTGGAGGCAGCTGGTTGTAAATAAGAAGTTGCAGGTTTTGTTGTTACATCTGAATATATCAGGATGTTCAAATTCTAAAAATGCTCTTAATGTAACTTGAATTACTGTCAGATACTCTTTGTCTACCCAAAACTTGAATTACTTTTGGTGAGATTTTGTACCTGTAAATGGTATGCTACAAGTTCCTCAGTAGTATTCCAAAATAAAAGTTAATAGCTGTATTGCATCCTTTTGATTTGCGTTTTACTCTTGGATTTGTGCAAGGTGTAATGCAAAAGTTGCTTTAATTAGCCATTTAATGGCTAGTTGCATGGCAGATCATAAAACAACTGTCTTGGGTTTTGTTTGTTTTGTTTCTCCCCCAAGGTTTTGCCTTTTCTTGCTCTTGGAGTTGGTGTAGATGATGTTTTCCTTCTGGCACATGCATTTAGTGAAACAGGGCAGAATAAGAGAATTCCATTTGAGGTAATGACAAAATGGGGATTTGGGGGAAAATAAAACAAAAGGCTTCATATAGGAAAATATAACTGTATCCAGAATTAAGTAGTAGTGATTAAAAAAACCCAAGGTTTTTTTCTCACTAGCTTTTCCGAGGGTCTGGAAATTCTTATTTCTGTCAAAATAGGAAATGATGGCAATACATGTGATCCTACAATGTTTTGGAATGTTCATATTCTTTTTTTTTTTAATAGTGTATTAGGTTTATTTTGTCTTGAAAAATTATTTTATAGCTGTCATATAAAGGCTAATTTACATAATCCAACTTCTACCTAAAATTTCAGTGGAAGTCAATGTAAATTTAGGAACAAACTCAAAATGCGAGTCTGACAATTACATGGTAGAATGCTTTGAATGTAAGAACACAAAAATATTAAGGTGAAAAAAAAGAGAAGGAGAACAGCCTAGAAACCAAACATTTCTTTTTATTTGTATCAAATGTTGCCTTTTCTTATTTGTTATGGCCTTAAATTATTTTGTATATTTTTTTCTGTTTTCTGATGTTTATAATTGACCATGACATTTCAAAGCATAACATACTAATGTTATGAAATCTAAGATGCCATTACTTATATGATCCTTTCATTTTATTGACCTTTTAACTCTCAGTCCAAAGTTTCATATCCAAAGTACAAGCTGTTTAAAAGCAATGTATATTTACCCTTTCTGTTTTGTACAAGCAATGTCTTCCATGTGCTCTTTCCAGCTGCTTTGATATGCAGGCACTACAACCTCACTCTGCTATAATCTCCATATGCTTCAGAATAGCCTGTTGAGTTGGGAAAGGGTCATGTGTTTATCTTGATTTCTCTGTGGTTTTTGTGTGTGGTCCCTGTTTTTTGGGTTGTTTTTTTGTTTTGTGACGTATTTTTTCCAAGATGTGTAGCTATGTTATGCCTCTGTGCAGCTAAAACATGCTAATTTTGTCTGAAAAATGAGAACACCAAGTGACTCCCCTGCTAGAAAATACATCCTACTTAATTAGAGATGTATTTGATACCATGTCAATACCCATTTAGTTTCCTGTTCTGAAGCTACAATCTTCTTTGATAATGTTTTTCTACCCTCAAAAAGCAAGATCACTTCATGTGTCATCTGCTTTTCTGCCGGACAGTATGCTTAGTATATTGTTTATTCTTACATACTCTCAAATGCACGCTTGTAGTAAGAATTTCATTGCAATAATTTTTCATTGTTACTGTGTTATATCTGTAGAATGACCACTTTATTTGCAGGACGTCACCTTATTCATTTGACTTTTAAGATACAACATTTGTTTTTCAGGACAGAACAGGTGAATGTTTGAAGCGAACAGGAGCAAGTGTAGCCCTTACATCTATCAGCAATGTTACTGCTTTCTTTATGGCTGCCTTAATCCCTATTCCTGCTTTACGAGCATTTTCACTCCAAGTAAGTTTACATGCTGTTTTGTTAGCTCTTCTGCATGGTCCCATCGTGGAAGACCAATGATGGTACCTGTTAGTGGTAAAGTCTTTGTCCGGTGCTGCTGCAGTTTACTGAACCTGTATGAGATCACTGTTTACCATAGACCTGGGTAATAACAACTGCCTTCTGGCCATGATTCTGCTCCTCCCATTTCTCCTGCCTGCAGTCTCTCGCATCCCGTTAGCGGGTGGAAGAATACTCTGCCCTGTCACAGCTATTTTGAGTGCAGAAACCAAGATGTATGCAACTAAGCAGAAGCAAGTCTCCAGAAAGATTTGCATTCTGCACTCAAGAGGAGTATACTGTGCTGTAGTGTGTACTGGAACATTCCTCAGTAGGAATGTAATCCTTTCATTCACGTTTGCCCAATTTGCTGCTCTTAAATAAAACTGTAACCAAAGTGCAGTGATAGCAGCAAATATGCATTTGCCATATTAATTATTACTGCGGCAGTTTGTACTGTCTTGCTCCCAGTGTAATTTTAGGAAACTTGGAGAAAACTTAAGGAATTTGACGTTCCAACTGCTTTGAGAGAAAATGTGAATTTTATATGCTGAACCATGTGTTGCTCTCTCTTCCCTTCTCTCTTTGTCTTCATGTATTTGTTTGTGATAATATACGTTCAGGAATATGAAATATTAAGGATGCTGGAGAAAGCTTTCTTCTAAAAGCAAGGGCTCTTTGACGAATGCTTTGGGAATTTCTCCTGATTCTGCTTTAATACACAAGCAGTTTATAGCACTCTGGGATCTCGGTGCAGAGCAGGCAAACTGTACTTTTTTCAGTAGTTATTTTTCTTCTGCCGTAGACTGGTTCTCCAACCATTTTTCATTCTCCTTGAGCCCTTGACTACTCAGAGAAAGCAAGGGCTGCAGTTTTTCTTAACACGTGGCAATTATTGCTCTTTTGAGAGATTTAAGAATGCCTGCATTAAGCTGTAAAGTGGTAAACTGTTTGCGATTACAGTTGTGTTACCAATAAGTGTTAATAATTTGTTTACATTTTCTTCTCAATAGGCAATTTGGTAGTGAATAATAAAGAAAAGACCTCTCTGGTTTTCTGCATTGTTTAGCAGATACCTGTGGCAACTAAAACTAGATCCTTAGTTCTGAATGGTTAGCGAATTAGCTCTGCTCATTTGCCAAAACCTAGATTCATAGATTCATAGATTTCTAGGTTGGAAAAGACCTTAGAGATCATCGAGTCCAACCATCCCTAATCCCCATTAAACCATATCCTCAAGTAGCTCATCCACCCTATTCTTAAACACATCCAGGGATGGGGACTCAACCACCTCCCTGGGCAGCTTATTCCAGTGGCTGACAACCCTTTCAGAGAAGAAATACTTCCTAACATCCAACCTGAATCTCCCCTGACTAAGCTTATGCCCATTTCCTCTTGTTCTATCACCCAACACTAATGTAAAGAGCCCTTCCCCTACAGGTGATGTGTCAGTGAATTGTTTTGTTTTATGGCAAAGACCAGTGTCAATGTGTGAAATATTTTTTGAAGTGTAACACCACTTCTTGTCTCCTAAATCTGTGGCCCGATTTCAAACGTTCAACGTGTACCTAAAGCAGCTAACAGGATACTGGAGATCTTCATTCACTAGGAATCAGAGAAGGGTTGTTTTGTCAGGCTTAGGTAGTACCTGTGCTTTGCAGAAGATACTTCAGCCTAAATGCATCTCGTAAGAACTACTCAACAGAGACGGACCATTTCGTCCTAATCGCACTGCTAAGCTGTTGAGTGGGAGCCTCCCAAAATTAGTTCTTTCTTATCTGATCAAATTTTGCTCAGCCTGTCTCTGTTCTCACTCTTCACATCAGAACATGACAGGTTGCCTTTGGAACGTATATGGAGACAACAGCTGTAATTGTTACTGTGATCTGAGTATGAGTTAAATATACCTTTTCTAAAGTCTTTTCTTTTTGCCCGCTGCTGCGCTGTAAACTGAGTCACTGAGAGTTCAGAAAATGAAGTCTGCATAGCAAAATGACAAACAAAAAGTTTCCAGTGAGATTTCAACATACTCATGTATGAACATGTTGATATTCAGAATAAAAACACCATGATCAAGGTCCTTTTTCAGGCAGTGATTAATATGGAATCTACGTGTACCCTACGTAACATTAGGGTATCCAGAAATTAGTGTTTGAGTTGCTCAGTGTTTTCTCACATGCATCTGTACTTTGTGTTTGCTTGCACACCCCTTATATATATGTAAGAGATGGAAAAATGTGAAGAAAAAAGGGCAGCTGGAGACCTGTAATGAGGACTTATTGGTGCTAGAGCAATACATACAACTGATAACGTATATAAGTTAGGAACCACTGAAGGAACATCCTTTGTTGTTAGAAAGGAACATCTACTACTTGCTTTGCCTCGCTTCACCAGGTAGAATCAAAATCAGGTGATACATTAATCATAGCATTCAGAATCAGATAACCATGGCAGATTTTGGTGGGTGGTCTGTAATTTATATACGGATTTCTTCATTTACATTCTTCCTCCCTCTACCTCTTACTCAGGCTTGTTTAAACAAGAAGTCCTTTCTGTCTTTGGTAGCTTCGTATCAAGACTTAGAAAGCAATGAAATACTGCATTTACTTTTTACAGATGCTGCCTTCTTCTCATCTAAGTAGTGAATTTTTAACAGATGGGCTCAAAAAAAGGATCACTCGATCTTGTGTTGCTCTTCATTCACTTTTCTTAAGACATTGCAAGATAATTGTCAAAGTTTCCATAACTTTTGAGGCCCAGTATCTGTAAAATAACCCAGCTGCTGAGGGGAGGATAAACGGTTTCCTGGATCTGCAAGCCCAGCTTTTAGCTAAAAACTCACATTTTGCATATCAATGCTTTCAGCTTCTCTTCTGCCAGCTAAAGCATTTCATTGATACCTCTGAGCTGTTAATTTACTTAATGGAACTCAAACACTGCAAGTCTCCTGCTGTCTTAGGGACTGTTTTAGCTTTTTCACTGTTTTAAATTTTTCATTTGTTGATCTTATTAGCCCCTTACTTAAGCAGTTTTAGGGATTTGAGGTGCTGCACGTCCCAAATACTCAGTCACAAGAATCACCTGTAGGAGTGCTCAGGACTTTGAAGGAGCAGGTCCTGAGTTTTGAGATGTGTTTTGTTTCTTAAAATTGTGGCGGCGGAGGAGGAGGTTATCAGAGAAATCCCCTGAAAGTTTTTGAAGTTTGCAGTAGGACTGTCTTTAAACATAACCCTTTGTTTTGAGCATAAATGAAGGAAGGCAGGGCAGAGTCTTAACTACTGCTGGGCTGAATTCTTTCCTTAGCCAGACTATTCAGACACTGTTACGGAATAAATTCTGCCCGGGAAAGAGACAGGACAGCTTCACAAAAATTCATCTGACTCTTCTTGCTTGCACTAGAAACTTCCTTCACTAACAGCAGAGGAGTGGTATGGGTTCACTAATGAGCAGTGGTGGAACTTTTCTCAGTAAATCTTAGCAGTAACTTTTTCCCTCACTGTAGGAATGACAGGTTTTTTTCCTAAATGTAAAAGTGCATTACCAGGTGGTGGTGAGTTTGTGGAGAGAGAGAACGTAACTTTTTAAGCTCATTCAATTATCTTACTCTGCTGAAGTGGTTTGTCTCCCTTCTTTTAGCCATGTCATTTACCTTTCCCTGCTCCTGACAGGAGAGTTTAACAAGCAAAATTGAAGCCTGAGGGAAAAGAGGCGGGGGTAAGGGGGGGTGATCTGAGTCTGTACACTGTCAGGAGGGAGCTGCAGATAGGCAGCAGTAGGGTGGGAGTTTCCCTGACAGACCTCCTCGTCTGTTCATCACCTCTGGCTATACAGCACACCCGTTCTCCTTGGGTGGGCTGCCAGGAATGGCACATAGCAGCACATACCTTCGGCGGGGCCCCAGCCTGCCAGCCTGACTCCCGTCTCCCTCGCTGCCTCCAGCACAGACTGCCATTCTTCTGTCTCCGTTAACAGTTGCAGCGGCAGTAATATTTTTAGGCTGTGCATTATGAAAAGGTGCAAAAAGCGGAGCCTGCTTCTCAGAAAGTGACCAAGATTTTTTTTTTCTGATTAATGGAATTTTTTTACTACTCTCTGATCTCATTTTACTGAATGCCTTCATTTTACACCCCTGAGTAGGGCCTATGTTATCCCTCTAGGACTAACCTTACGTTTGTTGATTTCTCAAGGAAAAGGTCTGAGGCCCTTTCCTCTCCCGTTTGAACATTTTGTCTCTGAAAGGGTGAGAGAAGATGCCCTGTCTCCAAAAAATCCTAAGCATGCTCTCAGCTTGGATGCCGCTAACAGAAGAGAAGGCTCCAGGGTGATCTTTATAGCAGCTTTCCAGTACTTAAAGGGGGCCTACAGGAAAGCTGGGGAGGGACTTTTTACAAGGGCGTCTAGTGATAGGACAAGGGGCAATGGATTCAAACTGAAACAGGGCAGATTTCGATCAGATATAAGGAAAAATTTTTTTACATTGAGGGTGGTGAGGCAGTGGAACAGGTTGCCCAGAGAAGTTGTGGATGCCCCATCCCTGGAAGTGTTCAAGGCCAGGTTAGATGAGGCTTTGGGCAACCTGGTGTAGTGGAGGATTTCTCTGCCCATGACAGGGGGGTTGGAACTAGATGATCTTTGAGGTCCCTTCCAACCCTAACCATTCTATGATTCTATGATTGCCTGTACTCTGGAAGTGCTGCTACCTCCATTTTTTGTTGGTGCTTTTCCACTCAATGTAATTGTTAGAGGTAGCAGGTATTGTTGTGATCACGTTCCTCATATGTCCCCATTCCCAACCGCTGGATGTGTTACACCAGATGTGCAAATGGTGTTGGGAGAGGAGGCAGTGGCTGATGCATCAGGTCAAAGACTGAGTCACCCTTCAGCAATTCTTCTTTCCCTCTCCATATCAAGTCACAGGGTGTTTTTTCTATGGGACAAAAGAATCAGAATTGCTACAAGAACAGTATTTTCTGTATTTAGTTGTGAAAACTGAGAACTGTTACATCCTTGAAAAGCTGGGGAGGTGGGTGAGGGAGAGGCAGTGTGAAATATATAGGAAGTGTGGTGTTAAGCTCTAGGAATCTGTTTAAATACAATTCAGAACACAGAGGATTGTTTAAAAATATTTTACTTGTAGAGTTAGTACATCACCACCAGCATGGCACAATGGAAAGTCTAGTTGTTCTAAAAAGAGATGTCATGTTAATAAGCAGATTTACTACATGTTGTTGGATTAGTTTTGATACTTCTTGAAAAATCAAATAACTAACTTTAATGGTATGTCTACCATACACTCAAGTATTAGTTTTCAGGTTTAGCAGCATTTGAGATTCAAGGATGCTGGGGTCTACAAAGGGAACTGATAAGGCATGAAGTATTTGCAGTTTATGGAGCAGGAGCAGAGGGCTTGTGTTAGTTCTTCAGCCATGCTGGGAGAAGTAAGAATTACTGAGTCAGGCCTCAGCTGTTTTTTTCCAAATCTCAATAAATCTTAGCTGATACTTGATAGAAGATCTTGCTTAGACACAACTAATTATTCATGTTAAATGGGTGATTTGACCTTCACTGGTTTAGCAGCTATAAAGCAAGCAGGTATATAAACTAAGTCCAACAAACAGCTTGCTTGCAACAAAACAATTTGTTTTTGTGACAGATTCAGTTAATTGTAGAGAGAATCAAAAGGAAATCACTTAATTTTAAAGTCTTGGCCTTGACCTTACAAACTTCTCTGTGTGGATACTTATAAATCATGAAATAGTGGTTGGATCTTTTCTCTCAAAGATGGCTAAATACTAGTTTGGCTTTAAGTACTAGGTAAATCCTGTTTTAGTAGTTATGTCTACAGACAGCAGGACTGAAATCTTACTTCAAGCAGGCTGGAGACAACAAAAGAGAGACGCCAATAAAAAACACTTTTTTATGCATTATGTTTATGGTTGAAATTACTAGAAAGTATTTACGTAACTAGTTGATTCTGTCATTCTCAGGAAAGGAAAAACAGTATCTAGTCTTTTTATTATACTTTCACAGCTTCAAAACCCTAAAAATCATTCAGTGTGTTCATACATTGATTTTCACAGATAAAGAGCCACAAAAACAAAAATTGCATTATTTAAGCAATTTGTACTATTTATTTGACATGTAAGTGAAGAATTTATAGAACATTTTAAACATAGCCCATCTTTTGAGCTGCCAGTTTTGAGGCCTGATTTTTCAACATCAAAAGCAGCCATTTGTTTATTTTGCAAAAAGGAAGGCCTATTTATAACAGGTCAGCAACTTCATTTTTGTAGCCCAACTTTTGTTCCATTTTGTGACTGTTTTAATCCAAGCAGTTGTTACTTCAGAAGTTACAGGTGGAGGCACTTGATAATTTATATGATTTCCTTAGCATGAAACTGGGCTACTATTGAGATGCCTACTGCTTACCTAATGGGTTAAATATAAGGATTTCAAGGGTTTTTTTCACCTGTTGATGGCTCAACCTGTTTTTTTCCCAGTGTCTCTCCTACTCCTATAACCATCGTCCAGTGCCATCTGTGCCCAAGCCTTCCCTTTGTGATGACTAGTGCTCCTAACAATTCAGCATTACAAATAAATGCTATTAATAATAATGATAGATGCTGCACCACATATGTTTATGGAGATTCTCTGGGAATCTGTGTGTGGGAAAGAGTTTGAAGTACAATTTGAAAGGGGGTGGGCGGGAAAGTTTTTTTGTGTTTTTTTTTTCCATTATGTAATGTTCACTTCGCAAATTAAATAAAATATTCTTGTTCCAATTTAAGACTCATTTTTGTAGATTGGCTCATTAGTCAAGTTCTGTTGAACACAGGTATATTAATATGTAGATTTACTGTGTGGTATTGGATTAATTTTGATTCTTCTTTAAAAATAATCTCTGGTACACCTAAAATGTTGCTCTTTTTGGCTAGACTTTGAAGTACATCAAGTGCATAATATTTTACTAAATAAAAGTTTCATTAAAATTTCCTTAGACCTTTATTTCATTTCTGATTTAATAATGTGCTTTAATGTTACTGTGATGCTTAAATTACTTCAGATTACAAATGTGAGAACTTCTGTTCTAATTCCAGGTTTGCCTTTGCTTCCGTCTCTTTTTACTGTGAGACTCAAAATATGGCAGAATCTCATGCAGAAGTGTGACTTGTTGACTCTGTTTTTCCACTTAAAAAATCATCACCATGTCTCCAGGCACAGATGTATTAAAATAATATGAAGTTTATTATTAAAAGAAATTCATGAACTACAATAGGCCTACCATAATGAAATGGCAGTGTAAAAGTCCCTCTTCCACTTTCCTCAGGGAAAGGCTTGAAAGCATTTGACAGGTTGACATGATAAATGTGTCAACGGATAAGAACTGAAAGGAAGTTTTATGCTTTGTAAAGCTGATGCCCTACATGAAGCTCAGTAATGATGTCGCTTCTCCTGTGTTTGATCTCTAGGCAGCAGTTGTGGTGGTATTCAACTTTGCTATGGTTCTGCTGATTTTTCCTGCTATCCTGAGCATGGACCTTTATCGTCGGGAAGACAGGAGACTGGATATATTCTGCTGTTTTACAAGGTGAGAACGTGTGATAGATGGATGTACGAGGTGCATCGTTTTTGTGGTCGCCAGTCAGTGCTACCATACCCTTGTCAGTGTTCTTCATTGCAGCAGAGTCAGTGCGTTAGTGTTGTGATTTCATCGCTAGTGACTGACGTACATTTGCTACCTTGCTTTTTACTTGACTGAGGGGAGAAGTTAAGACATGTCTGTCTTTCTCTCTCTTCTTCACTCATGCACGCAGTCACAAACACACACGCACACACACTGTCTCTTTTCCCTTCATTCAAAGGTCTGTGCTTTAGGAATATCTTCAAGTATTTTTAGAATGTTATGGAGTACCGCAAGGTATCCAGTTGCTAGTATTGGGTAATCTTGGAAGGCTGTACATAACTCAGGGTACTGAGAAGCCTTACAATTAATCATTATGTGCCAATTTTTATGCTTTTTATGCCTTTAAACTTAAATACATAATGTATAAACTGTAAAATTACTTTCCCTTAGACAAATTTTTCATAGGACTGTGAGGAATGCAGGATGATCAGTACCATTACAGGATGATGCTTGATAAAGTTTCTGTTGTGGCTGCACCAGTAATTTAGAATGGTAGTACTTGTTTTATACCTTAGTTTTCGCCTTTGCCTGCAATGAAGAGGATCAGCTGCGTTTCTACACGTGTGCTCTTACTGTCGTAGCCAGGATGTGAAGAATCCACTTTGTGTTGTCTTAGCCTTTTACACCCACCTAGGAGCTGACATAGTTTGACATTTTAATTTTAATGTCAAAGAGAAAAAGCACTTTCCTAAATTAGTTTTTGAGGGAGTGGTTAGAACAGGGTGTTGATCCAAAGCCAGGACTCCTACTTTCTATTTCTGATTGACTCATAGTTTCAGTGGATGGCCTAATATGCTTGAATTTTGGAGCCCTGATTCTCAGAAGTGCAGGGCAGTCAGACCTTCCATTTATTCCCTTACCTAAAGTTGCACCAAATGTGTGTCGGAATTCAGGCCCACTTACATATGAAGAAATGCAGTTGATGAGAGCTTGCTTTGTTTAGGTAGGTAACGTTCTGAATTTCTCGGTTTTGTGTGATTTGTCCACTTGGTGAAAAATCTCTGATACTGTTTTCTGTGATCAATATGCCATTTCTCATTTACAGGAAGAGGTTTGTCTCCGATAATTGTTTTTTTATATAATTTAGGTATCTGTTAGGGTCTTGCGTAGAGTAGAGTAAAGCGAATGCTTCAATTACTTCTGTAAATTTGACTCTTCATGGTGCCCATCCTTCATGGGATTTAATCCTTGCGTGTGTTTACTTAATTTTTAAAACATTCAGTCAGTGTATGGCAAGTGGTTTCAACTTGCCTCCCAAAAGTCTGAGATCTTATCCAGAAGGCCCAAATATTATTTAACAGTTACTTTAATAGTTCTAAACAGAAGAACTCAGTATGTCGTGTGTTTACATTTTGATCAAAATAGCTTAATTCTCAGCATGGACCGAGATGCAAACTCACACTTACATTGTGCATTCAGACTGTGTGCATCTGCCTAGGTATTGACCTGATTAGCATGTGTAATTAATGGAGTGATGTGGGTAGATGTCAGTGTCTTCAGAGAGATGCTGGTTCCTTCTTTCCTGAGCACAAGAAATGTGCACTTATTCTCAGAGGCCTGCACTTCAAACCATGTCTGAGAAAGGTTTCCTAAAGGTGCAGAGTAAAGTTCACATCAAAGTGTGTATATGTATGTGTGTATATATATTCCTGTCACTTAATATAAACCATCTAATAGTAGTAGAAGCAGTCTCAGAAAGAAGCAGGTTACACTATCTAGTCTGATGGAAATAAATATCTATCTAAATGTGAACAGATGTTTTTCTCTTCTCTTACAGTCCGTGTGTCACTAGAGTGATTCAGATTGAGCCTCAAGCATATGCAGAAAACGACAATACTTGCTACAGTCCTCCACCACCATACAGCAGTCACAGTTTCGCACATGAAACTCAGATTACAATGCAGTCTACAGTGCAGTTGCGCACAGAATACGATCCTCACACGCAGGTGTACTACACCACAGCAGAGCCCCGCTCAGAAATATCTGTGCAGCCAGTGACAGTGACGCAAGATAATCTTAGCTGCCAGAGCCCAGAAAGCACAAGCTCGACGAGGGATTTGCTTTCCCAATTCTCAGACTCCAGTATGCATTGCCTTGAACCACCCTGCACGAAGTGGACACTCTCATCTTTTGCAGAAAAGCATTATGCTCCGTTCCTCCTAAAACCGAAAGCTAAGGTAATCAGGGATCTATTTACCCGTTTTTCAAAAACAGACTTCTACCTTGCCCAGTAATGAAATTGTCCTGGCAGTGGTATTAAATATAAGGAATAAATAGAATTATTTTGGAATAACAATTCTGAATAATTTTACAACTAATTTCATACTTCAAAAGTTTTATCTTGTGAGTGCTATAGAGACGTACGTTTCAAATACAAGTTACGAGTGAAGGTTTTGGTGACTTTCAGTAACATAAGCTTGTTAACAGTGAAACTAAAGCCGCTTTTAAACATCATTATGATATAAATTTCTCATCTGTGATGCAAAGCCCCTTCAGTAAAGCACAAATTAGCTTAGTCTTGTAGCGTGTATGTGTACGGAAAAAAAAAAAAAGAAGAAAGAAGATTACTTTAAAGTAGACCAATGGGTGTTGATTTTGAACCTGGCTTTGTAGTGTGCCATTGTGAATTGTTAGTTTCTTTAGAAACCTGAAACCAAATGCATTTCCATTTTCTATTGCAGATTGTGGTTATTTTTCTTTTTCTGGGTTTACTTGGGCTCAGCCTTTATGGAACTACCCGGGTGAGAGACGGACTAGATCTCACAGACATTGTACCACGGGAGACACGGGAATATGACTTTATTGCCGCACAGTTCAAATACTTTTCGTTCTACAACATGTACATTGTGACACAGAAAGCAGACTATCCAAATGTCCAGCACTTACTTTATGAGCTTCACAGAAGTTTCAGCAATGTGACATACGTTTTGTTGGAAGAGGATAGACAGCTTCCCAAAATGTGGTTGCACTACTTTCGAGACTGGCTGCAAGGTAAGAGAGAGTTGCGTGAACTTTTCCTAATTCTACGGTATTAATAACTCATTCCTGCTGGTAATGCTCCCCTGTTCAAATTTGGTCATGTGGTTAAAGACTGTGAGCGGGAGAGAGAACACCCAGGTGCTGATCTCAACTCACACGTTGACTCGCCGTTCCTCCAACAGGTCACTTAAATTCTTTGTGGTTGAGTTTACTCCCCAATAAGACATTTCAAAGCTTTAGGAGATTATATCCATGAGAGGCTATCTCATGCTGTTAATTTCTAAGCAGCTAATGAGGAGTTCTGCTTTGTAATTAATGGCCCAATATGGCCCACTGTCTTGGGAAAATAAATGTTTGCTGAGTGTTTCGGGAATAGTATATGAAAAGTCCGCGTCCGGCGATTTTGGCACAGGCTTGACTTTCAGCACATGAGTGATCCTGTTGGCTTCAACTGGGACTGCTGGCATGAAGAAAAGTCATTGTGGCTCACGTGTTTTACTGGATTTGGAACTTACTATATGTTTTAGATTTCCAGTTGAGTATCCTCACTCTTTCTATGGTGCTGCTTTTTCTGTGCTGAATTGTAATGAGGCAGGGGAAGACAAGAGAAGGCATGGCCTTTCAGGTACTGTGATGATAATTGTATTGAAGTCAGCTTATTAAAGATACTGTAATTACACATGTTGAGACAAATAACTGTTTTGTATTTAAAATAAATAGTACTGTTACATCTCAGAAAATTTAACAGCTCTCTGATGTGAACAAACACATTTTGCCCAGGAGTTCTTCTGTCCTACCTCTGTCTTTCTATTGGGAGAATCTCCAGGAGGCTTTTGCCAACAGAAAAATAAATTGTGCTGACCTAGTGAGACTGTAAATTTTAACCTTAACTGTTTACGGATGACCAGTGCAGCCAATGATTCTTAGAGAACATGTAGGTAACTGCCAGTATTGGGGACTTTTTGTTCTTTCTGAAAATACGTTGGGCAGAATTAGGAAAGCAGATGAATCTATGTGACCCGTCTAAACAAAGTGATCGAGTTTCTCGTGTGTTTAATGCACTGATAAATCACACAAAGCAGTAGTTCAGCTATTAGCTTTGGTTTTTAAATATATTGGATCCATTCATTACAGTCTACTTACTAGAAGTTTTACTTAAAATATTTTGCTCACATAAGCATATTGAGCTGCAAGAGAAGGTATTACTGGCAGGAAGAAAATTCAACATAGCTTAGATGTTTTGCTGAACTGGGACATTACTTTCTAGATTTCTAAGCAAGGATCACCTCTGCTGTTTATGTTATTTCTTTTGTGGGTATTTTCTTTTGTTGTTCCAAAAAAGTAGGAAAAAATGTGTGTTTTTCCACCTGCCCCCAAACCTGTGAGGGAGACAGAAATCTGAGGTTGTGTTCAGGATCGTCGCATATTAGTGCGGAGCCTCACCATAGTCTGCCAACAGTGAAGTCGGGAAGAGGTGCCCTTGGATCTGCTCCCTTGCTGACTTCTCGGAGTGAAAGGCTGGAGGCTAGGCCACTTGGTGTTGCTCCCAGGAGTGCTCACATTCCCATTCCCCCTGTCTCAGGCCTACCACCTACTTTCCTGAACCTCTTCTGCTTTGGATGCCTCCCTGTCCTCCTTGTGCTAGGGACTGTTTCGGAGGCCCTGGCCAAGTGCCTGCGCATCTCCTTTGCTCTATGTCCATGTTCATACGTGACCTTTCTAGGTCTGCTCTTCTCTTAAGGGTGTTCCTGTTCTCTTCTTATTACCCATAGTTACATTTCTCCTTCCAGCCCACTTTAGCCCGCCCATTCTTCTTCCTCGTCCTCTGCATTTCTTCGTCTAGAGGAGCTGTGAGTATTACTGATACCTTGCATGGAGCTAAAATGTTATACTGGAACGGTCAGGGACACTCCCAGGCAGCAGTGACTTCTGGTGTTGTTCAAGTGGATGTGCCAGCCCTGCAACAGAAGGCGCATTGCTTGGCCTCTTGGTCACCCACCGCTTTAGAATTAATCATTACGATTACTAAGTAGCATTTAGGACTGTGTCCTTACCCTTCCTCCCCACCTTCCTTGAGAGGGGCACAGTTAATGCAAACCAGCTGCTTTGTAAATGCACAAACAAGGTACAGTTTTAGGCTGAATTCAGGGAGTATCCTCTGTGAGGTGGGAACAGTTCTACTGGTGCATTTTTTACATGCTGGAAGAGCAGGATAATCAAAGTAGGGGCAACTTTGAACTTCATGGCTGATTCCTGCCGACTTGACTGGGAATTCGGTGCTAGAGATTAATGGCTCAAGATGGCCTTCTGACACGGGCACATTTGTCTGGCAGAATGAGGGGAGCAACAGCATGTGAACAAAAGCATTTTTTATCAAGAAGGCATCCTTGGTCTTAGCTGTACATTTCTCCTCGTTTACTAGCAGCGGAGTGCCTCCAACCTAACTCACTTTTTTTCAGCAGTTCCCTTGTATTTTGCTTTCTGGTGTCATATCATGTTAGCATATTTTCTGTTACTGAAAATGCAACAGAAGAAGAGTTAACACTAATCATTCATTTAATCTGGAAATGTTAACATTCTATTTGTAAGTGACCAAATGTAAATGGGGTAGCTTGAATTCCCTGGTGGCTTGTAATTAGGCTTGTTTTGCAAAGGGTAATCTTAACTGGTGTTTCCTGGTGCCAGCTGTTCACATGAGTCAGTAGGAATTCCTTCCTCACCCCCATTCCTGCACCCCACGTAATTTTGGAGGATTTCACTTTCTTCTGAAGCACTAAGCAAAAGTGACTGCTGATATGAAAAAATCCCATTTATAAGATTTTTTAAATTCCCTTAGTTTTTATAAGTTTTTTTTTCAGAAAGGGGTGAACAACTTACTATTATGTTTCTGCCCAGAAACATTTAATTAATCTGATTTATAAGAGATTAAATGTCTTTTAAAATCATTGGTATGAACAGTATATAACAAGTATTGTTTGCTTTGAAAGCAGCAATTCTGCTATTAATTTCCGAGTGTTATGGGAAATTTTAATTACTGAAATTTGAAATTCTTGAGAAATTAAGCACGACTGATAGTGGTTTCTTGGTATTCTTTCCACAGATTTTCAGTTTCAGCAAAGTCAGTAATAAAATAACCCGGAGCATAAAGTGGTTAAGCCAGCTGAGGAATAATGTTATAAAAGGGAGCAGGGTTTGAGGGGTGACCAAACTTGTGAGAACAGGGCGGGAGGATGCAAGAGAGCTGAGTTTTCACCCGCTGCCGTAATGTTAAATGGACATACTCTTTTTTGACATACCTTGCAACCACAGATGGGTAATGTCACATGCTGATGGATGTATTTGTTAAATTGTGTGTCTGTGGAGCCCTGTGAGAGGGGCTGGATGCTAGTCTGAAAGCTCTGCCCCTGCGTGCTGCCTGTCGTAGCAATTTGTGCGCTCCTCCTACTGAAGGGAGCCATTTTTACTGTGAGTTAAGCTGTTCTTTGGTGGTCTCCTTCTTTCCCACGTACTTTTTTGACAGCCTCCTCTTACCCTCCCAAAGTCATCTTTCACATGCCTGATACAACAGCGCAAATGCTCTCACCCGGCCACTTTCTGAGAGGCTGACATGGAGCTGAACTTGGCACAGAAGGGATGGATTGGCATTTTTGCATGTCCTAAGCAATGTTTTCCCCTTTCCGAGGGCACCAGCAAACAACGATTTGCCAGAAAACCTGATGGCAAATTGTCCTTCTCCTGGGCAGGTGCTGGAGGGCTCACGTGGAGATCTGGCAGGCTTCTGTCATCACTCAGTTCTCAGCCCACAGGCTTCACGAGAGGGCACGATTTTGCAGGACAACATGGGAGACAGTTTCCTAAGGGAGAGGGGATGAGTTTGTGAATGGGAGTGGGTACTCTGGCCTGCAGGCTGTGTCGGCCGGTGCGTTTTCTCTTCCAGCGCTCTTATCTCGGTACAGCTGTAGCTAACCCATCCGATCTGTAATGACGGTTTTCATCACGGCTCCTCAGCACAGCTGCGAGGTGGGTCGGCGATTTCCTCCACCTCCATTCCCCCGGCCTTTTCCTTCCCTTCCCTGGACATGCGGTTTGTCATCTGCTTGCACAGAGCCTCCTTGTACTGGGCTGTGGCTTCCTGTACTAAATCTGATCCAAATTTGTGCTGTGAGGTATTCCCTCCCCCTTGAAGGGTGGCAAAGAGGAAAATAACAGTTGAGAGTGAATAGGTGTTGGCTGTGATCTTTACATGTGCTGGCAGCAGATCCCACGACTTGTATTAGCTGCAGAAGTTGAACAGATGGAACAAATTGACAAAATCGTGTTCACTCACGCTGTGCTCGAGGAGCAGCTGAGTTGCTGTTTGAAGTTGAAAGTTTGAGTGTGTTTTTTTTTTCCCCTTGTAGTGAAATTTCTGGTTATATCGTAGAAGCTATTGCCTCAGCACTCTGCAGTAGCCCAAAACAGTTAATGAGAGCAGTGTGTATCCTCCTCTGTGGCTCAGAGCACTCAGCCAGGGTTTTGGTGAGGCAGAGGGGAGTATGGAGAGTGTTTCCCTTCTAGATAATGGACTAAACGCCTCTTTTGGTTTTAACTCCACAGTAGGTGGTGAAGTTGAATCAGGGCTGAACTCAGCCTTTTTCTGTTCTGGCACCATCCAGGTCAGGGCAAGACTTCAGCTTTGTTTTGAGGAGGGTCTGTGTGAAAGAGGTGACAAATACAAATACACTTATGGAGTTTTGAGCGTAATGATTCAGGAATTGTGGTTCACCAGGTAAACCACTTTTTGTTCTAGACAGTCTTAACTCTTCCTGATGTAGTTCTCCAAGCAGAGCACTAGGTTGCTCTTGAAGGCTCTGAGAACGACACGGTACCGGAGGGTCCTAATCTCATCCAAGGTCTCCTCTTGCCTTGAGGGGAAGCTGGTTTACACCAAAGCACATTGCGTCTGCAGCTTGCTAGCTCGAGTTTGCTGGTCTGCACGACATGGGAAGACTCTTGAAGCTCCTCCCTTGCACTTTCCAGTTGCTTCCCCTGCCTTTGTTCAGGTGAAATACTGGAGATGCAATTGGTTCTTCTGCCTTCCCACACACTGACAGTGAATGAGGAGCCCCAAATTTAGGAGGCAGCAGGTGAATAATTTTCTTCCTGATTCAGCTATGAGAAAGAGTCAGTATTCTTTCTCCCTGTTGAAATTTGTTTCCAAGAACGATTTCTTACGTGCTTGTTCTGTCTTCCCCTTGCCTCCCCTAACTCTTCAGGACTTCAGGATGCGTTTGACAGCGACTGGGAAACTGGGAAGATCACGTACAACAATTATAAAAATGGATCTGATGATGCTGTTTTGGCTTACAAACTCTTGGTACAAACAGGCAACCGAGCAAAGCCTATTGACATCAGCCAGGTAGTGTATCAGAGCCCATACTGTTTTATACAGGAATACACAAGTCATCAGGAGTGGGGGGAGATGCAAAGAGCGTGTTATAGTCTCCTTTTTCATCTTGATGAATTGAATGCCTGAGTTACACTGTACTACATGGCCTTACTGGCTTTGCTGAGGCCACTTGTTAGCTGCAGTCCAGCCTGTGTTGCAAGGTGTTCAAAATTAACCCTGGGAACGCCTGCCCATGATTATTCCTGGTTGGTGTGTGTTTGGTGCTGCTCCTGTGTGAGGCACACTCAGTTTCCACTGAAATTGCTGTGAAAAATGCTTTGCTGCATCCATAGGTAGATGGAGTCTGGTCCTATGCCAGGCACAGCCGATGTTAGCCTTGTTAGCCCTTAGTGGCATTGTTCCTCATTTGAATCAGACTGCCTTAGAGGGTTGACCTTTGCTCAGCTTTCTGCTGTGGCTTCCAATCTAGCATTTGCAATTACTTGGTTGGATCCTACCAATTTATGCAAAAGGTAACTTTTAAAAAAAGACGTTGATGAATGATAGCGGAAGGATGCTGAAATCATTACATACCGTATTGTATTCTTGCACCATCATCACTGAATACAACTATACTGTTGTAGCACTAAGGATGGCAGTTGTTTGAGCTGCCTAAATAAAATACGTCTGAGGTTCTTTTGCAAGATTATCACAGCATATGACTGCGTGTGCTGTAGTCATTGAAAGGTGGAAACACGTTAGGTTTGACTCCTTAACGCTAAAATTATATTTCGAACCTCTAAGAAGAAACTCTGCAATAACCTAACTTCTCCTCTTCTGGAGTCATCAGTGACTTGCTGTGCTTTCAGGCAGAAAAATAGTCTTTCTAATGAGCTTCTTGGCAGATCTGCTTGTTGTCTTTCTTTTTCTCCTGGCATTAAAGGTGACAGATTTACAGAGTACATTGTTCAAAGTTACTATGGTGTGTAAAACACACTGCTGTATAGCAACATGCAGCATGCTGTCAGGTCTGAATGAAGCTCCAGCTATGAATTAAGCAAAGAAAGGGAATTGAAGAGATTTTTGTTTCGCAGAGTGTACCAGGTACGCTGTGGAACAAATGCGATTGGACTGCAGCTGCTGATATAATTTCCTGTGCCTGGGAGGGAGAAAAGTGCGGTGCACCCACAGGGGCCAAGCGCTGTACTGTGCAGTTCCAGAGACAGCTTGAAGACATACAGTTGTTGCATATCCTGTGGACTAATTGAATCCAGATCCTTGGAATCCAGCTTTTTTTTTTTTTAACTGCTGTCACTGTTGTTTTTCATTGCATTAAAAAGACCTGAAACTGGAGCCAGGCCAGAATTTTAAATAAACAAAACAAAAAACCCCAGTAATACTTTTCACCCACAGAGTGCTCTGTCAGGGCTCTAGCTGTGCAGGATTTAGCTACAGAACCCTAGAAGTGCACCACTGCTGTTTACCCCACAGATACGATTGCCCACAGTGACCCAAATAACACAAGGCACTCGTCTGCTTTCTTGACGCTGGGCATTTTTCTGAATACACAGGTCATAGGAGGCAAGTGTTAGCAAAATTTATACAGATGTTGTTTTATTTTTATAGCTCTCCTCCATTTACTGGGTGGCATTTCCTTCAGTGTTAACAACAGAGGTTAACTGCACACAGACGTGTATAGGGACTCTTGCCAGATTTTCTTTCCCTTTCTTTAAATATGTTTCTCCAACTCGGTTGTTTTTCACTTTTGGCTGCAGGCTTTCAGAATTTGGATTTAATTGGTTCAGTCTATTCAACCATCCGCTGATTAAGTGGCTATTGTAAATATTATATGAGTACTGATTTATAAATAACCGCTTTCTACTGTCAGTGTAGTTTTCTAGATATTTTTCATTGTCAAACAATAGTTTACTGATAAGTCACTTCCAGTGAAGATTCATATTCTTCTGCTTTTCCCCTCCTATATGTGTGTTGCATCTCCAGGCCATTTGTTGAAAGCCGTACGGCCAGAGCTCTGAAAGCAAAACTCGTTCTGAAAGGCTTCTGATTTCTTCCCTTTTGCAGTTGACTAAACAGCGTCTGGTGGATGCAGATGGAATCATTAACCCCAATGCTTTCTACATCTACCTGACAGCCTGGGTTAGCAATGACCCTGTGGCCTATGCTGCCTCACAAGCCAACATCCGGCCCCACCGCCCGGAGTGGGTCCATGACAAAGCAGACTATATGCCAGAAACAAGGCTGAGAAGTGAGTAGCGTTTCATCTTCATGTCTTATGGTTTGTGCAAGTGCCCCCACTCCTCCCTTCAAGACCCAGTAACCCTGTAGTTGGCTGATGCTGCACAGGGCTCGGAAGCGTAAACAGGACAATATATTGCGTTACTCCGTAGCCTTGGGAGACCCAGGCACTTTTGCAAATGTGGCACCACTGCAGGGTTTTGTCAAGTTGAAAAATTAATATTGTAACAGTTCAAAGCTCTAAAAACTTTAGCTAGCATTCTTTTTAGTGTCACCTGATAGTTCTGTCTGTGAGAGAAACCTGGAGATTGCATGCAAATCCTGCCTATGCCATTCTGAAATTTCATTACTGAGATTATCTTCAGTTCTTGATACCTGAGGGATTTTTATCAAGTTAGCTCATACGCTAAGCTGCCGACATTGGTATGGTACAAGAGCTACTTAGGTAGGGGAGCAGTCCCGTTCTGTGCCATTCGGTGTTTTCCTGAGCAGCAGTGCCACTTCGCATTGCTTTCGTTCAGCTTTCAGTTTATTGGGAGGATGGCTGGTTGGACACCAGTGTGGAAGGGGAGAGGGCATACAGGGGAGGACTGCTGTGCTTGGAAATGCGATTGGATAACCAACTAGCCATGCTTCAGTGTATCTGAACCCTAGAGCTTTGTGGCAGTGAGCCAAGTCTTGTCTTAATGAAAATTTATAGTTGAGATTATAATAGGGCGAATCATGTTTAGCAAGTCAACTGAATGACCCTGCAGGGTCTGGAACACACAACGGCAGTAACAAAATGCTTGTTGTGGAAGCTTTTTTTTTTTTTTTTTCCCTTCTCATACAGTAGACTTAGCATTACACTCAAAAAGCAGTATGGAGAATAGTGGTTTGTCAAATTATTAACGGATAAAAAGTTATGTATTTCCTCAGTCAACCATTACTTTTGTATTAGGGTTTTTTTCCCAGTCATTTGCATCAGTAACAGAACATGGATTTGTGAATCTTGACTTTCAACATATTCAATGGAAATCTTAAAAACCAACCAGCCTGACTGAGCATAATTTTTCTGTAGTTTTGTGTCTCAGGGAAATAACCTGTGATTTCAAAGGAACTGCACTTGCGTAAAAGAAGACCATTGGGATAAAATGTTTAAGATGACGTGATCTTCTGCTTTATATTGCAGTTAGGGATTTTTCACCAGGTATTCAGTAAAAACTGCTATAGCACTGATGAGGATTAGATACATGTATTGAATCTATCTTTTAAATTATGTAGAAGTGTTTGGGGACTTGATGTAGACTCTGTTCATCCCGTTGCACTGCATGATAAAATAGAGTACTCCTCTGTACTGCTTCAGCTTTCAATTTACTGGAGAGTTTTTAAAATGTCACTTACTCCAAAGAAGTAAAATTCAAATTCAACACCTTTAAGCATTTTGTTGTGGAGAACAAAGTGTTTGTTAATTGTCCTCTCTGTGCATCTTCTTTCCAAACACCCATTTTAACACTGCTGTCCTTTTCCTAGTTCCAGCAGCTGAGCCCATAGAATACGCTCAGTTTCCTTTCTACCTCAACGGATTGCGTGAAACTTCTGACTTTGTGGAGGCTATTGAAAAAGTGAGAGCTATCTGTAGTAACTACAGCAGCCTGGGGATCGCCAGCTACCCAAACGGGTACCCATTTCTGTTTTGGGAGCAGTACATTGGACTTCGTCACTGGCTCCTCTTATCCATTAGCGTGGTTTTGGCTTGCACGTTTCTGGTGTGTGCCCTCTTCCTCCTAAACCCCTGGACGGCGGGGATCATTGTAAGTTTATTATAAGGGTCTTTGTTGAAGTCAAATTCCTTTCAGCATAGCTCTTGCTGTAGTCGGGAAGGTTTTGTTTATGTCTGGGCCTCTGGTGGAGTATGTATATTGCATCATTCATTATATATTTATTCAACTTGAGGGGGTAGGGTTCATGCTAAAGGTACAAGCCTTAATAACCTTAATCCTTTGGCCACCTTTTTTGCAGCTTTAAAGGTTTCTTAGAAAGGTGCATAAACTTTTGCCCTTGCTCAGATGCTTGCTAACATGAGAAATAGACACACAGAGGAAAATTAAAGAGTGTTATTAAATATTGAAGTTATTTCTAATTATTTATTCCTTCTCCCTTTTATCAGACATAGTTATTTTTCAAGGCAGTTGCTTGTGACTAACTTGCCCGTAAATTTTTCCCATTGATTTCTGAATGCAGTCTTTCTGGAAAAACTGAAGTGGTTAGGTTGTATGGTACATGCTGTGGAAAGAGTGTAACTGAGCTATTGAGGAGAAAGAGCCATAAAATTATAAACTGAAGAGAATACTCCTCCATGCTTTCTGCAAGGCACTGTAAGCCTCTCAGTAAACATTCAAGTTAAATTGAATGATGATGTTCCTGTGTTTAAATTCCATAAACTATCCTATGGTTTATAGAAGGCCAGAAGAAGAAAAGCGTAAAACAGTTACTAGTTTTTGTAATGTACGTTTATACGACAGGTATGTTAAAAGGTAAATGTTTAGTCTAGAATATTTTTCATAGCACTTCATCAAGCAATTTATGTTATTACTCTTGATTCATTAGCTTATAAAATCATTTATTGTAGTGCATACTTTTTTCCCTTGGAAAAGGCATTTCTTTTCAGAGCCTACCATAGCTTTTATGTCTATCTTTTTTTTTCCTGCTTGGCTTTTGCAACTTTTAAAGTTGATTCTACAGATTTCCTCCCCTCCCTTTTCCTCAATTTTTTTTTACAAGGCAGATGAAAGAAAAATAAAAGCTTTCCCTTAGATTTAACTGTTCACTTTGTCCGTGTCAATCCCTCCAAGTACCTTAAAAGCTCAGAGCCCCTCTGTAACCTGAGACTCATCAGCTGATGATGGCGTTCGCTTTCTTGTGGGCCTTAAACCTACTCAAAAGTCATCCTCACTTACATTTGCAGTGCTACAAAAAGAATTCAAATACAGGTAGCTGAAAGTTACTTTTCTGGAAGGATTTTCCCGAGAAACAGGTGGAAAAGAGAAAATCTATGTTTTGGGGGTATCGATGATAAGGAAGAATGATTTCAGGTCAATGATAAATTGTAACCAATACAAAATTGGTGCTTGATCTCTTAACTGGTTCTTGGGAGTGTAATTTAAACTGGCTGTTTGGCAAGCTGTTGCCATTGAGCACAATGAAACAAGGAAGAGCAGTTTGTCTTCGGGAAAACAGGATGGCTTTGAGGAGTACATTTTGTAGTCACCATGTTACTTTGAAATATCTTCATTTGTCTGGAGTATAAGAAGTTACTAACAGCTGTTTGAAATCATCTAGGTGGTGGTGCTGGCTCTGATGACTGTGGAGCTGTTTGGCATGATGGGTCTAATTGGAATAAAGCTGAGTGCAGTGCCTGTGGTTATCCTGATTGCTTCTGTTGGCATTGGTGTGGAATTCACTGTTCACGTTGCTTTGGTATGTAAAATCCAGAACCATTTTCAAAATATTTTAAGATAAAATGGTGGCAATGTTAGGATCACAAATCCTTACTTAGTCTTCTAAGTCAGTGACATGATTCTCAAAAGGAAATTGGTCACAGTTTTGTGTACCATTCGATTTGTCTTGATAGAGCAGAGTCAATCTTGATGAAATAGTCCCTCACTATTGAGTCAGTCTCCCAGGAGATAAGGGGGGGATACATTACCTGTGAAATCTCATTGTCTGAGTGATGCAAATACATAGACAAAGCAAAGCTCTCAATACACCTTACTTGAGTCCAGGCTCTCCCAGTCCTTGTATGCAGCCTGAGTGTTGTTGCCTCAGTGCTATGTAGCTGTTTGTTCCCTCTTACATGTAGATTCTGTATCTGGTGGAAGAGAAGCCTTTAAAGGAGATTTTCAAAATCACATACAGTATCATTTAATCTCTCTGGACCACTAAAATTTGAAAGTATTTGGATTCATTTTACACTTGAAAAATCTGCACCTTCTTTTCAGCTATTAATAGTGGGCACAAACATGTAGCCTGCAGGAGAATAGGTTTCCGATGTGATGAGGAAGAGCAGAGAGCGGGAAAAAAAGTATGCTTTATATAAAGATTTTCAACATTTTCAAGGTTAAGTGTCCAAATCCACAGTGGACCTGGATTTAGGTCCCACCCTGCTTAGTCGAAAATGTATGGATGTGCAAAAGTGCATAGAAAAGACTGCGTTTGCAAAGGGACAGTTGTGGGTGTTCAACATATGCAGACTTCATCTTGCTGTATTTGGTGACAAAGAGCAGAGTAAAGGGCTATTTTTCAAAGAGCAGAATAAAGGGCTGTTTTTCTGTGTTCACATTTGACAGTGTCAGTGCTAATCCTTCCAGTATTCTGCACGCTCAGCATGAGTCATTTTCCTATAAGGCTACTCTAGTCGATATTTCAGGATAGTTTAAGAATATCATTGTCTTCAGGAAAAGAGGAATGATCAATATAATGTAATTTCAGGGAGGAGGTGCTTGTAGTCTACTGTAACGTCTAGTGTATTAGTACTGTAGCAATCCAAAAAGAAGTCAAGGGAGGGAGCTGGAAAGTGGTGGTGAAATTGGATGGGAATGCAGTTGGCCTTTTAGTCTCAAAAGGAGAACTGGTAGACTGCTAACTGGAGGCAGTGAAAAAGAGAGGAAAACTAGTGGGGGTCTTAGCACACTGAAGATGGCCAAATACTACGAACATGTTTTAGATGATGTACAGAATTGGGGCACGTAAAGTGGCAGGATGGAAAGAATAATTTTAAGAAAAATCGTAGGGGAAGTAGGGTGAGGTTAAAGAGGAGCAACTGGTTCCCTAAAGTGGTGACAAGTGGTTCCCTAAAGTTTTCCCCTGCTGCTATGGATTGTTAGGCTTTTGGAGGTAAACTTGTTTGCTAGGACTTGCAATAGTTTGGGAAGTGTCAGAAACTAATGGTATACAAGAGAAAGAAAGAAATGACAGTTTCTTAGAATTGAAGATTTAAACAGGAAAACTGGAATAAAAAAAGAAAAAAACCCACTTGTTTCTAAATGAGAAGAAACTAATCTAATTGTAGAACTTGTGTGTGTGTGTATATATATATACACGCATATATATGAAAAGTAAAAGTCACCTGTGGCTGAAGGTAAAATGCCAAGCAAACTAGAAACCATTTTTTCACATTGACTCTGGAGTCAAAAACTTTCAAATGCAGGCTTTAAATAAAAGAACGCCTAGTAGACTTCAGACAATGGCAGCAGTACTGACCTTCACAAAACTTCCTTCATATAAACAGTCAAACCAGTGTTGCATAAACAAAAAAGGCAATGCTGGAACTGTCGATACAGAACTTCATTGAACATGTTTAAGAGTCGTTCACAATCCACTTATAGCTCAGTTCTCTGCTATCACTTGTAAATTGTGACCTCATTTTTTTAATTCCACAAGTAAATTCTGACTCGATAGTGGACTCTGATATTATACGTCCTTTAATTACACACATATACATATGCTTTTATAACTGAATATGTTTGTGGGTGATATCCAATAGCTCCCATTCATGTGAGTCGTCACATTGACAGCTGCCTTTACCCTGAGGGGAATTCTGTATCTATTTGTGTGTATGGAAATGTAAAATGTCCTGGATACATAAACTTTCCATAGACCACTTTTAATCCAATATTAAAGATTAATATTACATGGTTTAGCTCCCTATGAAAGTGAGGGTTGAGAATCTTACTCCACATGTACCCACTTTTGGCCTGCTTGTCCTACCAAATAACTTTTTAATATGTTCCCTTATTTCACCCCAAATTTGTCAGATAGTGAAAATAAGCCACTAGAGAAGATGGACTTAAATTCACGGACCAAGAAGAAGATAGCTGCTTGAACTCATATCTTAATAGGCAGTAGAGAATTAACCGAAGAGAGAGAGCCCTTATAAATCACAGGAAGATGATCATCCAGTTTCTTGTCTTCTTAAACCGTTAAGTCATAGACAGAGAAGACAAATTCATACAAAACATTTGCGTGTTCTCGATACACCTTGTTCACTAAGGAGTGGAAGAGAGGGAAAAACATCTCACTAGTCGTGTTGTTGCTCAGGCACTACTGTGTTGAGCACTGTTCCTAAGGCAATTTTACACGTATAGGCCTGCGAGCTTTGAAGCAGTACAAGTTGCAAAAACTTTTATTTTGGGTGAAATAGAAGTGTTTTTTTTTTTTTTAAAAAAAAAAGGCAGCACACAGTCGAGTGTTGCTTCATACCAGTCCTGTTGAGTGTGCTGACAACTTTCATCAGTTGGGCGCTTACTGTCTGTAACGTCTGACGATCTGGAGCCTCAGGCCAGTGAGAAGAAACGCACTGTCCCGATGGACACTTCTGTGTAAAGGGATGGAAGGATCTGATGTGTGAGTGTCACCGCATACCTGAACTGAAGCTGCTGGTCCTTGATCTGTGGCAAACGCGCAGGAAAGTCTGCATCAGTACTGGCTGTTTTTGCAGCAAACTTCCCATGATAGTCATGGAAGCCGTGGCCCCACAAGAGTGAGAGGAGCAGCCCTGTCATTTTGACGCCTGAAAATTCTTTCACCATGAAACGAATTTTGCAAGTGGAGATAAGCAAAGCTGGAGACAAAAGCCTACTGATGCAAGCAGGCATTGCTTCCAAAATTATTAGTATGGTCTGATTCTGTAACCAGTGCCTAGTCTGGTCGTGTGAATTCAGCAGCAGCTGAGTGGTACGACTGCAGAATCAGACCTTCTCTTGAAGGTTAGCCCGCTGTGGAGATGCTTTCATAAACTGTAGTTTGAAGTAATTTACTGGTGAAAAACTCTGCGTGCTATGAGAGAGGCTGTTTGGAAGGTTGTATGCATCCGTCTAATGAAGTGGATTTCATTGTTTTACAGGCATTTTTAACTGCCATAGGAGACAGGAACCATAGGGCTGTCCTTGCATTGGAACACATGTTTGCACCGGTGCTGGATGGGGCTGTGTCCACTCTGCTCGGAGTGTTAATGCTCGCAGGATCAGAGTTTGATTTTATTGTCAGGTAAAGCGCTTGCGTGTGTCTCGACTTTATTTTTAAAATAAAAATAAGTGTGCTTCTAATTTTCAGTCACTCCAGCTTATCTGTCGTTTTATAGCTATGCATGGCGTGTCAGGCATGCTTAGCTCATGGTCCCGTGTCCCCTCTGTGTTACTAACTCCTTGTTACACACTAGACGTGGTAGTGTTTCCATTGCTGGTGTTAAAATCTGCTCCAGGAAAATCTGACACCCAGCGTGAAGGAACACAAAAACGTCCCTCTTTAGCAAAGCTTGCTAATTCTGGGTCTGAGTCCGTTCAAAGTATCTAATATTCTCCAGTATTAGCTGGGTTTGACCTTTAACCTTCAGGTCCTCCAGGCTTCTTGTATGCACAACAGTTTGCGTGCGAAGGACACGTGGACCTACAAACATGGTGTAACTGGGCTGTGAGTTACTCTCTCTGGGCCTTCTCCTTCTATCGTTACATGAGGTTTATAGCCATGTGTAACAGGCAGAGGGAAAAAAGCCCTGTTTGGGAGCTGGGGAACCATAAGTATGAACACAGAACTTCGTATTAAAATTTTGTGAAGCAAAGCCTGAAGGCCCTTCTGTTTAGAACTACAGGCAGGCTGTTTCTTGTGAATTTAATTAAGAATGTGAATTCGTCAAGTATGAGAGGAAAGCAAGTTTTTCATTGAGGGGAATTTGAGAAGTGCAGTGAAACAGATCCTATTCCATGCCAAACAACCTGGGGAGCTCTGCAAAATGGCTAATCTTAGAAGTAACACAGGTTCTTTGTGGCAAAATGCAGCACAAAAACCCAAAATAATCCAAGCCCTAAAATGGAACTGGGGTAGAACTGGGCCAAATAAAAATGCTCTGACAGATGACTTAACTGCTTAGGTAGACACAAGCTGGATAGATGACTAGACTTAGCTGACATCCATTTGACAACAAGAACAACAAAATGTCAGAGGCAGGAACTGAAAGAATGGCTGCTAAATCTCATCAAGATTTTTTGTTTATATGTGTAAGAGATTAGAAGAAAGCAGGCAGTTTGCAGTTAGACCTCATAAAACCTATGTGAAGCTTACTCCTATGCAGATATTACATGTCCTGAAGTAGAAATTTTTTTTTATCCAAGTTGTTTTTTTTTTTTTTCTTTCTTGCTTTATTTTATTGGTATGGAAGAAATAAGGCAGAATTATTCTTTTAGGACCTGATCTTGTAAGGGCTGGAACACTTTGACATATAGCTTATTTTCAGATATAACCTAAATTCACAGGGGTACGTTTGGTGTTCCTACATAACAGACAAGATTTTGGCAAGCGTATTTTTGTGTCATAGCAAATGGAAGATTGTAGCAGCCCTTCACACCAAATTTGGATTGGATGTCCTCTCAGTTTATAAAATGAGCCTTTCAACTTTTCAACTTCTGTTATTTTACTTTTTTTGGCCATCAGTTTCTCATTTTCTAGCACAATCTGACTTTAGTTTGCCTTGTTTAAAAAATAAAATAAAATAAACTATGGGAACATGAGCATTATTATAGTGGGTGAAGAAGACCCCAAACTTCCGGAAAGCGATAGATTAGTCCAACAATGTGGAAGATTAAGTAAATTAGCAGACATTGTATACACCAAGTGGTCAGAGCTATAATCCTCCTGTTTATCCTAGCCTTAGATGGATGAGATGCAAATGTTTTTAATGCCTGTTGTTGATCTCTGTCCCAGTATAAAGTTCTGATGGTTTATGTTAGTAGAGTAGATTGGCTTGTGGATTTTTGCTAATGCATATCAGAAATTCCCACATGTTTACAATAGCAGGATATTTGTCGTTTACAGGAGTCTGATATATTTGATCAGATGTGGAAACGGGGGTGGGGGGAGGCAGTAAGGTTTGTTGCCAGCGAGACAATGTAATCAGCAGACCCATTAGCAGCAAACTTGCCCTCCATTCGTTCTTCTCCTTTGCCTTCTCCTCCAGGAATTTACCAAGACTGAGTCCTTGAAATCATTAGTTACAACACAGCCTTAAGTTTAGTCTGAGCCCCAGCTGTGCCGAATACCAACTAGCAAGGCTTTCCTTTTACTGACAGGTTTACCTTGGTATTCATGAAGGATCCCAGACCTTAGCCCTCGGTGGTGGGAAAGGACAACCACTTGTGCACTTTCCTCTTCTTCCATAGTGCTTCAGCCTTTATGTTTGAATTGGCTGACGCAAAACAAGAGTATTCAGAGATGCTAAATTGTTCAACAAAAGATTAGCCTGCAATGCAGCTCTGCCATTGTGGAGTGCTCTTACTCAGTACAATGCTGGAGCTTGCTATAGAATGGGCAGCATTTTCTTTGCAGAAAGCGGGTTCCTGTGTTGTAAAAAGGTTGCAATTCGAGCTATTTGGTAAAACTGGAACTCACAGAATTCTAGGCGGAAAGTTGTGATTAATGAACAGCAAGGGAAACCCTTACCTGATACACTGGAGATTTAATTAGAGATTCTGCTGTAAGATGCAGAAGCATTTCACAGTGGATTAGCTGCTGGGAGAAGAGGGCTTCTTTTCCTTCTAGGCTAAATTGTTTAAATTCTACACCCTTCACTTCATTTGTTTGCTTCTGCTGGGTTTTCACTAATGGGGGCCCCTTTTCATTGTATTTGTGCTTTCAATCCATTCAGCTATTCACTGCACATTCCATATTTTTGTGTTTGTGTAACACATTCATAAATAACATTACATGCTTCTAGATTCTGGGAAATTAACAAATGTAATTTTTTTCTTTCCTTTATCAACTAACACTTTGGGTTGTGGAATGTAGCTCCTCTAATCCAAAAGGTAAAAGAAACTATATCTATTTATGTGAAGTGATATAATCATTTAGTACAACGTTAGTAATACTTTAGATTTAATTTAGTATATGTATTATTTTAACATATTTAGGAGTAATTTCTAACAATATTTGTGACTGTTTCCTCACCCAAACCCCTTAAACCCTACTTCAGGTATTTCTTCGCTGTTTTGGCAATCTTAACCATTCTGGGAGTTCTCAATGGATTAGTGCTGCTTCCTGTTCTTCTTTCATTCTTTGGACCATACCCTGAGGTCAGTGAAATTAGTGGTGAACAGAAGAAATAATACTCTCTCTGCACCCCTGCCCTCCATATCACTCCTCTGTTTTAGAAACTATTTATTTTTAAAATTACTTGGAGGGGTTTTTTTTAGTTTTTAAGTTTATTCCTCTAGGTTTTTTTAATCTTTATTAAGCATGCTCTTTGTTATTTAGTTGGTACTTTTCTACTTATATTTTTAAAGGTTTTTTTAATAAATATTGTTTTAGAGGTTACAATCAGCAAACTTGATAAAAATGTAGGATTGTTTATGCTTTTAAAAGCATAATGTGATATGCAAACTAGTCTGTAAAATAAGGATTTTCCCCAATATTTTGCAGAAGACAGTTTGTTTTGTACACATACTTCCTTCTTTCCTACCTCACTGCCTCTGTTCCTTTCCTCAAAATATTTAACTGAGCAGACCACCAGGAAGGCCTGTGTGGACCAACATACACCAGTGGTGGTCCACAGACCACACCTTGATAACCATGGCCGGTCTGCCAGAAGGTCCCCCCCTGTCCAGTCACCCCTCCCTGGAGTATGCATTTGGCTCAAGCAACACTTTGATGGGTGAAAGGCTTCACTTAGATGTTGATGATGTTGCAGTATAAAGCCCAAGTCTGGCAGAAAAGGATTCATAGACACCACATTTGTATTTGGTGGTTGATTATTCGTTATTCTTTACCTGCTCTGTAGTTAACACAATTACTGTGTTACCTAGGGCTCTCTTTTTCACACATGAATCAAATCAGTGTGCTATGCTTCACGTGTCTATATACATGTGTGTACAAGAATAAAAGACAAGGTATGTATACAGTACTAGTTATACCTCAGAAGTATTTATTTTTTTAGGATTGGGAAGAGTTTTGACAAGAGTGTGTAGTCTCTTGTATTCCTAACAGCATACATGACCTGTCCCTTACTCAACCAATATATATGTGCATATGTTATGACCACATAATTGTTGTTATGTGTGTCCCCATCTCTTTTTGCAAATAGACACTGAACTATGCTGCATATACGCATTGGCAGTTATTTTATGAAATGACCGTTAATGTATGCTGAAGGGGAAGGGAAGCCCACGTATTATTTTTATATTTATAAGTGTGTGCACACACATACATGCACTGCTTGAGACAATGATACCCAGAAGAACCTGTGTAATCCTATTTACACGCATATCCACAGATGAAGATCAAATCTCTCTTTTTTTCATTGTGTTTTTTTTCAGTTCATTATAAATGCTCATCTGAAAACTGGTGCTAAGGTTCTCATGGCACAGGAGGGTGTGTTTGGCAGAAGAACGTGTGTGTCAAGCACTTAGGATTAAAAGGGTAACGCTTAACTGAATGTTACTGAGTGCGTTGTCGTTATCAGGTTTCTCCAGCCAATGGACGGAACAGATTGCCCACACCGTCTCCTGAGCCGCCCCCCAGCATCGTGAGGTTTGCACTGCCACCCGGGCACACAAATAACGGGTCAGATTCCTCTGATTCGGAGTACAGCTCTCAAACCACAGTGTCTGGCATCAGTGAAGAGCTTCATCAGTATGAGGCCACCCAAGGCTCTGGGGCACCAGTCCATCAAGTAATAGTGGAAGCCACTGAGAATCCTGTCTTTGCAAGATCCACTGTAAGTAGCTCACATATTGACGGGCAAGAAAAGAGAATGTGGGGTTTTTTTTCATTTGAATCTATCTATTTTTGTGGAAAACTCTTTCATATTTCTGGCAGATTATGCTATGTGACTGTGCCAAAACTTGTAAGCAGGAAGTGAAGGCTTTCCTCGTCCTCTCCTTTAGAATCAAGTTGAGGGTAAGACGATGGTACAAAAGCAGAGGTCTGGCACGTGTAATTACTGTTCCATCATTGGCATCAGCCACAAGAGAGAGCTCTCAGTCTGTTCAATGACTGTTCTCAAAAAAAGGATGGGGAGAGATTAAAAGACCAGACCTCTTCCACACAGCTCCTTCTGGATCGCCATCTCATGTACCTCTCTCTGACAGCACATTTTGGGGAGAAAGATTGATAGAGCCAGAAGAAAACGGTTTCAGGGTTGTACCAAATTTTGAGCCTGTTGCGTCTTGCTACTGGGTTGGCATAACTGTGATTTCAAAGGAAAGTGAAAAAGCTCTGTCTCCTACCCCTGCTGGTGCTGCATGCTGAGCTGCAATGCGGATCTGTTTTTGTTCAGCAGAGGCCTAGAAATAGGTACAAGCACAGCCACATTTGAAGTTGGTCACGGTTTATTGACTGATGTGGCCGCTGCGCTTCACGCTTTTTACAGAAATCAGAAAACAGATTCCTACAGTCTATACAAACTACCCTACTAACATCCTGTGTATGTACCCTGCATGGAATAGAGCCCTTTCCAAATGCCTACAATTCTGCTTGTTGAACGAGTTAAGATCAAGTGCTTGTCACCATCCCTTTGAAAAGGTGGACCAGTATGTAGGAATGTTTTCAGCTGTCATCCTGTGTTTTTCTGAAGGTATGCTTTCCAGGTTTTAATAACTTCAGACAAAAACTATCTGGAAAAATCAACAATTATCAGGCTCCAGAACATTACCTTTGTAGAATTAGAGCCAAGAGAGCATTATTATAATTGTTCTGAGCATAAAATATAAGAGAGCGTCGTATTTGTTTGCCTCTCTGTGTCAGAGGCGTAACCATGCATCTCTCTTTCAGGTGGTTCAGCCGGAGACACGGCATCAGCCGAGTCCCAGACTACCATTGAATCCAGAGTCCGGCACGCAGCAGGCGTGGCGCCAGGGCAGACAACCCAAACGGGAAGCGAGGGAAGGGCTACGACCGCCACCGTACCGCCCTCGCAGGGACGCTTTCGAAATTTCTACTGAAGGGCATTCAGGACCTAGCAATAGGGATCGCTTGGGCCACAGGGCTCGTTCTCACAACGTGAGAAGCCCGGCGTTCGGCGCGGTGGGCGCCGCGGGACCAGCGTACTGCCAGCCTATCACTACTGTGACCGCCTCGGCTTCAGTGACTGTTGCTGTCCACCCCGCGGTGCACGGCCACAGCTCTCGGGGAGGGAGCTTCCCGACCTACGAGGGATACCATGAAGCTGACCATGGGCCGTTTGAGGACCCCCATGTGCCTTTTAACGTGCGGTGTGAAAGAAGAAATTCTAAAGTAGAAGTTATAGAACTGCAAGATGTTGAATGCGAGGAAAGGATGCCTGGCAACAGCTCACAGTAAGGTAGGTCCATCTCCTGTAGCTGCAAGCTTTGCCAGTGTCAGGCAATGATGTGATCGAAAGAAAGGGGAAAGATAAAATTTCTGAGGTGCCTTTCCTTCAGGTAGGTTTACTTTTGGTCCCTGATCATCTTCAATCTACTGACTGTGAATATAGTACATTTTGCACTAGAAATCAGGTTGGATCAGAGAGTACTTTCCAACACTGAGAAGTTACAGTGGGTTCAGACATGGACTACTTGCAAGAGCCTTGCAAACCGAGTAAGCACATCATGCAATCCCCGCTTACCAGATGAGGAAAATGAGGCAGAGATGTTGTGTAACGTCTTCAAAGCTGTGTGACTGCATTTACTATTGGTAGGTCCTGTCTTCTGATGCCTGAATCAGGCACGTTCTAAAACTCCATACAGAACGACGGTGCCTAGAAGAGTGTAGAGTCGCCAGCTACTTTAAGAGTTCTCTTCTCTTGAATAAAATGCTGTGAAAAGAATTTGAAGTATACAGTGAGGACTGAATCCCTCTGGAAGACGGGCTGAGTGAGAGGTGGGAAAGCCCCACCATGCCTGGAGCACTGCTGAGTGGTGGGGTGTCCCCTGTGCTTTGTGGGGCGTTCAGAGATGCACCCAGCGAGGGGCAGCTGCCGTGGCTATTACAGATTTGCGTAGGGCAGATAGAGCTGACTGAGGAGGGCATTCCGTGTGTTCCGGTGAAACAATAGATGCACCCGAGGGTTGATCCCTGAATCGTTGACTGTCTTCAGGCTGGCAAGAGAAGGTGACAGGAAACAGTGCTGTTTAGAACAGACGAGATATTTTAGCAGATGTTTGGGGAGGAATAAAGCTAAGCTGTTCATGTTCTTGAAAATTTTCCATTACCTTTATAGGGAATACTTTGAAGAGGAGAAACCAGTTGAGCTTTTACCCTGAACGCTTTCTGGGGCTTCTGCCTGAAAAACCATTCCTCACTATTTTAACTCTGTTTTGCTCTTTTGGGGGAAAGAGGAAGTGTGGGGGAAAGAGGAAGTGGTAAAGTTACTTAGCTGTGCATCCCTGTTTTCTCTCTTTGCCTTTCTGAGCTTTTCAGTGACACACCAGTTTGACCAGAGCAAGCCATTGTATTTTGGTTGTAGAGCTATTTTACGTGTATGCACATGCGCGGCACACACACACACGTGGAGAATTTTGATGGAAATTTTTTGATAACTCATAATAAATTCACCTTCTGATCTATAAAACATCTCTCCAAACATCTCGAAGTGCGAATACATGCGAATGCCTTTAGCCTCACAGTCTAGAAATATGGCAAGTAACAGTGTCTTCAGAATAAGGAAATACTTGGGCTCAGCTCTTTCAAGCTGAACCACGTTGTAATGAGAGATTCTTAACTGTGCACAGTGTTCCATGGAGCGTATTTCTCCTTGGAGTGTGCATTGGTTTTGACTGAATTTGTTGCAAGTATCTAAAGCTGTGAACTCAGAAATTAAAGCATGTGCGTTTTTCAAATAGGCATCAGTATTTCTTTACCAGGAAATCAATGACTGAGATGAAAGCAGAGCCCACGTTTCCTGATTGCTTAATGTAACCACAGGAATCATGAAATGAGTTTTGGATTTGCTTTGCTTTGTTTGTTTTTCTTGAACTTTAATGAATGATTGTTTTCCTTCTCTATTTATTTGTAAAAGGTAGTAACTGAAGCAAAGAAGAGGCCAAAGATGGAAAACTGTATTTCCAGAACTGCTTGAAGAGAAGAACTGCTTGAAGTTGTAGAAAGGGACATGCTGCATCAGGACAACAGTTCACTGTTACTGTAACCTATTGTATTATTTTGTTAAATATTTCTTTAAGTATTTAAAAGATGTACACATATGTAATATACAAAAGAACAATGTAAAGTAGTATAATCTGGAGTCATTTGCCTCTGGGCAATAGAATGGGGACAATATTGTGTGCGCTTTGTACTTTTTGTACTTTGATCTCTGTGCCACAACTAAGCTTAATCTAGTTCTAAATTTCAGCATAAGTTGCTGCTGCTTAAATATTGTATAATTTACTTGTATAATTCTATGCAAATATTGCTTATGTAATAGGATTTTTTTTTTTAAAGGTACATGTCTGTTTAAAATATTTTTATTTGCGTATCACGACCCTGTGGTAGTATGAAATGTTTCTGTTAACTTTCAAACACGCTATGCGTGATAATTTTTAAAATAAGCAGATATGAAGAAAAGCAAGTTAATCTGGGAGGCTTAAATAGATTTAGCTGTGTGCAGGTTTTGTTTTGCTGTGTCTATCCATGTGTGCATCTGGAAGTCTGCATGCTTTCGTCTGTATGTTCCTGATGTACTGTAGTTTCTCTTTTACTGTATGGTAACACTTAGTGGGCTTATGAACCCACTGATGCTGGTGTGAGTCTGGCTTTCCCTGTTAGCAGGCACTAGTGAAAACTGTGTTGGTGATACCATCGACTGCCATCATCAAAGGCCCAACTGAAATAGAAGAGAAGACAGGGAGTCGAGGTTTGGGGTTGTGGTTCAGTTTCCCGCACTCTTAATGAGTTGGTTCACAGGACTTTGGTGAAGTCACTTAACTGTGCCATGCATCGGTTTCTCTTTCTGTAAAATGGGTATAATTACACTTACCTACCTCCCAGGAACGTTGTGAGGCTTAATTACTGTTCGTGTAGTGCTTCGTAGTGCTTTTGATTTTTGCTTGTTTTTTGCAAAAGGCGCAAACCTTTTGCCTATAACCTATAACCATTATTTTTTCACTTCCAAAGGTGCTGGATATTGAGAGGTGTTGGTGGTTATAGAAATTCAATGAGCATATGCCTTATTTTAATATTGATACTGTTAACTATGAGTGGCATTAGAAGCTGGATAATTGGGTTGTTTGATGGTGAGCCACAGCTCAGCTGTGTCCTTACAGCATTGAAAGCAGTATCTTTGGTCACCTTATTTTCATGGCAGGAAGGAAGTTAATAGTAAGTGATAAAAATCAAATGGAAGGATAAAAAAAAAAAAATCTATTTTCACTTTTTATATATAAATGGCTTTCTAATGGGTCCAGGACTGTAGTGACATGTAAGGCCTGGGGTGTTCTTTTCTCTATTGTTTGTGTTTTCCCATGCTGCATTGGCACTTTTAATTAAAACAGCTAAACTGGGATCTCTGTGAAACTAATTTAGCTTTTTGTATTATTATTTTTAAACTGAAAGGGGATTGCTGCAGGTGAAGGGTCTGAAAAAACACTACAATCTGTGTTCCAGTTGGAAACAAACGCTAAGAATGGAGAACCTTAATTTAAAATAATAGAACAAAAGTTTTCGTTATCTCTGTCTTCCTCTGTCTTCATCTTTTTTCCACCCTTCTCCAAGCTGTTTTTTAGAGCAGGTAGATGTTCAGTTGTATACTCAGAGCCAAACAAACTCAACCAATATTCCGTTTCTGAACACAGCAGTGGTAGGGCTTTTCTTTATGTACGATGCCTGAACAGCAGCGGCCAATTCTTTGATGGGAAAGTGTTTTTCTCCAGTGGCTTCAGGGAGTCTTATCTTTGCCTACAGACCTTGCCAGCATATAACGAATGGGGATAATTAGAATGCACAAATTTCCATGCCTTTTTTGCTCACTTGAAAACACTTTGATATGAGGCACTTGTTTACAGATCTCCAATGTGAACGCTCGAAGAGCAGGTGGCGAGAGCCTGGTGTCATTCCCGTGATACATAAGCTACTGTTCAATGTACACTAAGGGTTAATGTCGCAACTGCCTACTGGTCCAGTTCACTGTCTAACGTGAAAACTCTTGATGACAAAAAGGCGAGTGGCCCCGATTTAGCACTAGCAGCATAGTGACCTCAGATCATACAAACTCTGCAACAAAACTGTGTGATACTAATTGGAAGCCACCTTCAGCCGCCAAGCGCCTGCGCCCCGTGTCATGTCGGAGGTCGGCAGGGCTCCCCCTGGCACCCCGCTGCTGCGGGCTGCTGCCTCGCTCCCTTCTCTTCCTTGGGAGGGCAGTGGGCCGGGGCGAAATGCAGTGTCGGCCACCTGCCCCTGCCCGAGTCCTTCTGTGTGCTTGTGTGTGGGTGAGCTGTCTGCTGCTTCGTGCACAATGTGGACCTTCTTCTGTGATGGTCACATTGGGACGCAAGGGGAGAACTCAGTGGCTGGCAACAATTGTTTTGTTTTGGTTTTGTTTTTTAACTCTTTTAATCATGGGTGATATTTATATTTTTGTATCATAAGAATGTTTTCTTACAGTATTTGTCATGCCAGTTTATAACAAACAAGATGCAGGGATTTTATTTCTATTGGAAACACTATTACAGCTATGTTTTTACAGTTTAATGGATTTTTATTTGTATAGAGTGCTTACTAATGTTAAATAGGAAAGAGTATATAACATTTACATTAAGGACTCGTCGTAGCTTTTAGCATAAGGAGTTAAAAGGAAAAAAAAAATATTCAAACTGGGTCTCATTGCCTACCTGTTTTGGTAGGAGTGGGTTTGTGTCATTTCAGTTACAAAGATAAAATTATGCCATATAATTTATTTATATGAAAATTTATTTTTGTAGTGTACATAGTAGTCATCAAGTCTTTTGACAGAAGTATATTTTTAAAGAGTTTATATGTAATGATGATGATGATGATGATACCATTATGTTTTGGAACACTGCTGAGATTCGATTACGGTGCACACTTTTCCTTGTAAACCCCCTGGCAGAAAAGAAAGTGTTTAACAGTGTTAAGAGAGAAGAGAGTGTCAATATTCAAACGAACTGTGTTTTATTTACCATTTGTGATCTAGTGTGGTTCTCCTTTTAAACTTCGAATGGAAATTGTACAAACTCTCTAAATATTAATGTTCAAACACTGATAGAAATTCTAACATGAATAAAAAATATTATAACTTATTGGTTACGGATTTGGTTGTTTATAGAATGCTTCTTTATGTACTACTGGTCAGCTGTGCGGGTACAACCATGCAATCATTCTGATTTAGGAGCATGAATCTGGGATGCTTCGGTGTTCGGGATGTTTCGGAGATTCAGATTTGCCTGTTCTGGAGCAGGTGCCAACTCTAGAATGCTGTCTAAATTGTGGCATCCTGGTGCTTGTCTGTTGATTCTGTTGCCCTTGTTATGTGTCTGGGGGGAGAGGCTTAGGACCGGATAATACCTGTCATTCCCACTCTGAATGAAGCATTTCGTGTAGACTTTGAACCCTTGGGTAAAGCAGTTTATGTACAGGTTGTTTCTACTTAGAAGTAGGAGGACATCCTTTGTCTTTTTCCGTCTCTCTGGTCGCTCCCTAAATTGGATGAGAGAAACAGTCTCTCTTTCCTACTTTGCGCAACAAAAAAATAAATAATTAAACGTGGAGTTCTGAACACTGCACCGCTCTGTGAGAAGGGGGGCTCTTGACACAACTCCTTGTGGGACGCGGTCCCCGTGCCCCGCGCGGGCACTGCTTGGGCACTGGGGAGAGGCTGCTGCGGACAGCGGGGTGAAGGCTGTGAGGAGCAGCACCCGCCTGAAGTCGCTCGCACCATAAACCTTAGTTTGGTTTGTCCGGTGCAAAGATGCTCAGCTGAGCGTCTGCCACACCGCCACAGAGCCAGCAAGCCTTCATTTTGTTCTGGAACCCCCGAGTGGCTTTTTTCGTGAGTTTTCTGGATTTCTCGTAAACAAAAACCCCAAACATGTCTCGGGCTAATTTATAATTACGTAATTTATGATGGTCAGAGGAAATACAAATACAGCTTTTTATTTTGTGTTTTCTGGAAGTTTAGCCAGAAAAGAGAAAAATACAGGTAAAGGACTGGAACTGGAAAACTCCTAGACGTATGTTTTTGCTACTCAGAATACTCTCCTGCAGATCCCCCGGACTAGCCAGACGGCATCAAGTTGCAGATCTGGCCTTGGTGGGTCACAGCCTTTGAGAGCAGTGCTTGCTGAAGTCTTAGTTAGCTCAGCTCACTGGCTTTGCCTTTCGTGTCCCAGCCGTGCATGGGAGCAGCTCCATTTACAGGACTGGAAGCCATATGAATAAATTAATACATTCTGCCAGTCAGAACATGGGATTTTTCTTTAAAAATTCCATTTCTCATCAACAATAGCTATTTACCTTGCATTTCTTGTCACGTTTAGATTTCTTATAAATGGATCCTCTTGCTGTCAGTCTTATTAACCTCAGGTAAGACCTTAATCAGATTTTTGTCAGAGATCGGCCATATTTATTCAGGCCCTAAGTAAACATGTGGCCAAATTTTTGTTGGCATAACGCGTATATTTAACAGCTTCAGGAATGCTGCACACTGCTAAACTGCAGCAGCCCTGATGTATGAACAGGTGTTTCATTTTTGTTAACTTCTACTCCCAACGAGCATCTGAGACACCGACTGTTTATATCTGAAAACCACTGTTGCCAAATTGTAATTACTTTTAATGGCTGCTGCAAGTAATGAGAACAATTACTACTTCCCTGCTTCATTTAATCATTCTTGTCCTTTTCGTTGCAGACATGTTGAACCTTGCTGCTAGAAGAGGGTGCATGCCAGGAAACTGCACTACCCAGCCTGAGTGGCTTAAAAAAATACATGCCTAGTTTAACTTTACATGGTTAATTGAAGCTAATTAAACACAA
The DNA here is from genome assembly GCF_009769465.1 of Tauraco erythrolophus. Lineage (NCBI taxonomy): Eukaryota > Metazoa > Chordata > Aves > Musophagiformes > Musophagidae > Tauraco > Tauraco erythrolophus. The sequence continues at coordinate 77,160,855 of NC_141496.1, forward strand.
AAATGAAGCAGTACTGCTGCTTTGACAAAAAAAAAAAAAAAAGTTTAACATATATTGTGCTGCAGAAACCATTCCACCTCTGTGGATACTACTTAGGCAAAGGAAATCTCTGCCTCAGACTTTTTGTTTTCTGCAGTGGTATCCAGGCCCCTTACCACCCTACAACAGCTTTTCTTAGGAACACTTCCGCCCTCATTTTATCAGCTGTAACTGCACGCATCACCAGTGTTTACAGTGCCACAGCAGCTTTTCCTGCTGGCTACTGATGCAGGGTAAGGCTGCAATGGAGAAAACGCTCTCTCTCGGGTTAGTGAACGCGCCATCGCGCACGCTGCTGAACACCACGCAGTGTGCATCTTAATTTGTTTCGCTAATCAGAGCATCCTCCCAGCCTCCTCTCCAGGCTCTACTCAAGCTGCCAGTTAGGAGCTGCTGGATGTTTGAATTCGGACCTCACACGGTGGAGATAACGCTTCCGCACAACAGAGTGCAAAACCCTCACAGCTTTTCCGTTTGGTCTTTCCATCCCTTGATCTCAGACCTTTGCAGTGGGGCTGACTTTGCAGGTCCCCAGCTGCCTACAGACACCACAGCCCTGTGATGTCTGCTGGGGAGCGAGGCTGAAAGCCGCGGCAGCTGGGAAGGGGGAGGGTTGGAAGCTGGAGGTTGGGAACTGCTTCCCAGGCAAGGGAGGGCTCTGCCTCAGATGAAGGGGAAGGGGTGGGAAGCAGAGGCCAGGCTTCATTCACGGGTGAGTGAATTAGGTGGGTTTCCCCATCTGTTGAGGGGGAAAGACCACTGAAGTGTTTGAAAAGTGATTTATGGCAGAACTGAGAGACCCTGGGTGCTCTGGAAGAGGGAGAGCTCCACCATCTGATTTAGGAGACCCAGAATAGTGTTGCAAATGTATTTCAAAGCCTAGGTAAGGCTGATTTTTCTGCTTCAGGTTGCATCCAGTTTAGCAACCCTGGATTTTTTGTTCTGAAGTTTACATTGGGGGATAGACTTGTAGGGAGGAATGTCTGGCTAGCTTCTTGAAAGCAGGGAAGGGAGAGGAATTAAGCAAGAATTGGTAACTAGAAAGGACTCAAAGGACGAGTAGTATTATGCTTATTTTTTCCAGCTTTTCTTACTTTGACGAAAGGAAGTCTTCCCTCTTTTTCTCCCTTGTGACAAATGGTGTGTCTTGGCCAGAAGACAAGAGGTTGCACCTCTCTGGTCTGCCAGATCTTGGCAGGGCTTGTAAGCGGGGAGCTTCCTTTAGGAGAGAGCCTGTCGCCACAGAGTGCCGCTCCGGTACTAAAGTGGCCTTATTGAACGTATATATGACTCTGCAAGTCACCAACCATGGGTGACAAATGACCTTTGAGGTGGCTGGATTTAAACTAATAATTTTGGGGTTAAAATGCCAATTGACCCTTTCCTAGTTATCAAGCATACAACCCATCTGTGTAATTACAGGTTTACCTCTCTGAGCCAAACGGGTTATTTCTTCTCATTTAACAAGGGACCAGGTATTTTATTAGTTGTTAAGACTAATAAAGGTAAAAGATTTCAGTACCTTGATTCAGTAGAATAACTGGAGTAAATAGGAAACTCACAACTTTCACCCCGAATAACTAGCATTTTCTGTAAGAGAATTCAAACTCTCTTTCTCTTTATTGCTTCCCTGTTATGCAATCGTTTAAACTAGACTATTTATCTTAAGAGCATTTACTTTGGTAGCCAATGCAATACACTCCTGTACCATTTTGCAACATCTTAGCAGACGATCGGGTTCAACTTTAAATGGCTGTGAAGACCAAGGGAGGATGTTACTGTACAGCACCACACACCTTAGTGTAGTACTTGTGCAAGTTGCCAGATGACATCTAACAGATAGCTAAACTTTTCATTTTGGAGTTAGTAGTATAGAGCTTTCTACCTGGCAAAAGGGCGAGGGGAGGCTCTTTATTTTCACTTGTATTTTCTCAAAATTTGCAAAAAATTGTCAACAAAGTTTCTGTGAAACTAGATGAATGGAACAAAAGTATCCATGGCATGAGCTCTGTGAATGCTGTGCATTTATAGTTTCATTCAGTCTGGCCCATATTGAATCAAGTGAGAAAACAGAACTATAAATTAAGATGAGTTGGTTTTAGCCCCTAAAAAGATCTGAGTATGAATATTACTAATTATTATGCATATAACTTGTGAAACTAATAAGCAATACATAAACTGTGGTGTCCAGCTCCTCTGTTTAAGTTACTTAACATTGCTCCAACTTTTCACTTTGTATCTCTATGCTGTTGTGAGGCATTTCAGCATAATTTTGAGGAAAAGTGTATGGGGGCAAAAAGTGCTTTTTAAGCACATTGTGAGTTTTCATCTCCTTCATAAACAGATTTCCCAATTAATTAGGTACATGGATTTAAACCAAATTTCAATGGATGTTCTCTAACCAGGAGAGAACTGAACCAGGAGCCCGTGAACTGATGAGGATTTACACATCAGGGCTGGTTGTGGTTCCTTAGGAACCCCACCATTCAAGAAGGATGTTCAGGTCCTCAAATGTACGCAGAGGAGGGCAACAAAACTGTTGAAGAGGCTGGAAGGCATGTCCTCTGAGGAACAGGTGAGAACTCTGGATTCATCTGGCTTGGAGGGAAGGAGGCTGAGGGGCGACCTCATCACTCTCTACAGCTTCCTGAGGAGGGAAGGCGGAGAGGGAGATGCCGGTCTCTTCTCCCTGGGATCCAGCGACAGGACATGTGGGGATGGTCCAAAGCTGTACCAGGGAAGGTTTAGACTGGACATGGGAAAGCATTTCTTGACTGAGAGGGTGGTCAAACTCTTGAATAGGCTTCCTAGAGGCAGTGGATGCCCCAAGCCTGTCAGTGCCTTAAAAAGAGGTATTTGGACAATGCCCTTCATAATATCCTTTAACTTTTGGTCAGCCCTGAGGTGGTCAGGTAGATGGACTAGATGATCGTTGTAGGTCCCTTCCAACTGAAAATATTTCAGTCTAATCTAGTCTATTCAGAACTTTTCAGTGTTTTGTTACTGAAATACGCATACATGGAGTATGGAAATTCCTGCCAAATCCAATGGGAATAAGCCATGAGTCAGCAAGGGTGTTTAAGAGCCTTAAGCAAATACTGCTTTTACATTTTCTTTGGTGGGATTATTCACAGGTAAGTCTGCATTTGTATTAATCTTTGCATGGTTTGCTCCATAGAGTCTACAGTGTACTTCAGGAGCCTTTTTTCTGCTGCGTCTGGAACCGAATGTTGCACAAGGAGAACCAACAAGCAGAGGGTTTTGTTTGTGGAAGTGACCTGTCTCATACCCATCTGAGACGTGCAGAAGAGCTATGCTGGAATATGATGCTTGAGAACTTTAAACCTAGGCCTCCAGTCATTGCCATTATGTCCAGTCTGTCTCTCATTATTTTATAATAGTGTTCTGTTTTGGCCATTCTGTATTGAGTTATTGCCTTTTTATTCTTCTTTTGTTTAAATCTTACAAAACCTTTTAAGTCAAGAGAATTGCTGTATCCTACCCTTTACCTCTGTGGAACTGGATCTCTGCAGGGAAATGGCTTTTTTTTTTTTTTTCATTTTCAATATGATTTTACTTGCAACTACAAGACTTCTTCCTCTCTTTGCCCTTCCTCTTCCTTGCTTTCCCCCTTGCTCATCCTCATGAAGATGTCAGTGTGGCATCCAGCATGGCTCACAGTTATCTGGTGAAGGCAGCTATGGTATCTGTGGGATGCAATTTGAATGGAGTTGTTCCAAAAGCCAATGAAAAGAGCTGCTGCAGAAGTACAAGGTCTCTTGTGCACTAGTAGGATAGCACACATTTGGGGCTGGGCAGGCCTGAGGAATCCCAAAAAAGAAATCTCTCTAAGAATCCTCTCGGAGTATGTTCCCTGGGAAATGATTACCTGCATTTCTTTTGCTTTTTTTTTTATTTTTCTGCTCTGTGGATATGTTTCACAAATTGTTTTACAGTTCAGGTTTTGCACGATTCTAATGGCGAGTTCTACATTTGTGAAAGCCAAGTCATTTATATCAGACATGTTTCGCAGTAAAAATGCTATTACAGAAAACTCGAGATGCTCCTAACAGAAAGCAACATGGGCTCTGATCCTTTGAATGTTTAAGTCCTTTGTTTCACAGTCACAGTGAGTAGCTGGGACTATTCAAAACAGAAAAATTAAATAACTACTAAAGTAGTTCATGGAATCATAGAATCACAGAATGGTTTGGGTTGGAAGGGACCTCAAAGATCATCTAGTTCCAACCCCCCCTGCCATGGGCAGGGACAACCTCCACTACACCAGGTTGCCCAAAGCCTCATCCAACCTGGCCTTGAACACTTCCAGGGATGGGGCATCTACAACTTCTCTGGGCAACCTGTTCCAGTGCCTCACCACCCTCAGAGTGAAAAATTTCTTCCTTATATCTAATCTAAATCTCTCCTCTTTCAGTTTAAATCCATTGCCCCTTGTCCTATCACTACATGCCCTTGTAAAAAGTCCCTCTCCAGCTTTCCTGTAGGCTCCCTTTAAGTACTGGAAGGCTGCTATAAGATCACCCCGGAGCCTTCTCTTCTCCAGGCTGAACAGCCCCAACTCTCTCAGCCTGTCTTCATAGGAGAGGTGCTCCAGCCCTCTGATCATCTTTGTGGCCCTCCTTTGGACTCGCTTCAGTAGCTACATGTCCTTCTTGTGTTGGGGACTCCAGAGCTGAATGTAGTATTCCAGGTGGGAATGGGATTGCAGAAATGGGATGTGAGTGCTGCAACTGATAAAAATACATCAAAGAAAGTTTGAGTTTTACTACTAATGATGATGAGACTTGGTTCAGCATGGCAACACCGGACTCGGATATTCTGCATGCAGTAGTACACACACGTGTGCTGTGCTGCCTGTTTGCTTGCCTCATAGCTGCAGGGTGAAGGGATGCTGAGACACAAAGAAGCAAAAAAAGCCAGTGAACAGCACAGTAGAAAGTGAAAGGAAAGATAAAAAGAAATGAGAGAGAACTACACCTGAGCCTGTGTGGGAAGACTCACAAAAGTTTCTTTAAAAGGTGAATTTGAAGTTTGTGTAAAATAAGTAGGGGTGTCATTCTGCTGGACAAGGCGGGGCTTGGCTGTGCCTGGATGCTGAGCATAAGAGCCCAGTGTTCCTACTCATAGGGGAGGTGATAACTTGCTTTGGGGGATATTTTTTTATAATGTTGATGCTGGCTTTTTGAATGTTTTCCTATGCAACGTGTGTGTGTCTATGTGTGTGTGTGTGTATGATGGGAAACACGCAAGTGTGTAGTAAGAACTGTGGTTTCAGTGTGTGGAATTTGCTACTGGCAAGTTATTCTAGCACTGATTCCAAGATAAATACCAGGTAGGCTTATATTTTTGCATGTGCTTTTTTGTCCTGAAATGTTTGAAAAGTCTTCCAAAATGCAGGAAGTTGCACCTGGGGTTTCACAATTTTCTTGGGGCTGACATTCCTGGTGCACATCGCTTCATTTTCTGCTTCTGCTTTAATTTTTGTTGTTTGGCAAACTTCTCAAGGGAAGCTTAGAAGAAGGGGCTCCAGACAAGTGCTTTTTCTTTATCTAGGGGCTGGCTTCATTCACTCTTCCTAAATAATTTTCTTCTGCACTGTCCTACGGACTACGGGAGTCTCTAGACCTCCTTTCCACACTCCTGTTGTTTTAATTTGTCTCTCCAGAGTGCAAGTAAGATTAAGTAGAATGGAAGGGTACTGACTTACTGGAAATGGTCTTGTTAGGTTCCTTAATGTACATGTAATAGAAGAAAAAGGCTTTGAATTGAAGACAATCCACTGTGTCATTTAAAATTATTTTCTCTGGCCTCAGAGTACCTTTCCCTTTAAGGTCTTCTTTGCATGGATACTTGGACTAACACTTGATTTTTTTCCCATTGAAGTTGTGTGTCAGACCCAGAAGTGGGCTGTGGCCCAGCAGACACTTTTTTCCTGTTCCAGAGAACACACATTCCCCTAATAACCACCGTATTATTCCTCGCATGCCACCTAACAGGCTAAGTATGTGAAAAAGCAAAGTCTCTGGAAGCCATCGTGAAGGAGCATTGCAGTAGAGGCATATAGGAAGCCATCTCTTATGGGACAGCTGGGAGTCTGGCTGTCGTGCTGGCTTTTCCTGGCTTTTCTGTGGGGATCTGCAATGTGTGCGTCTCGGTGTGTGTTTTTCAATCCCTGCAGTCTGGTCAAAGAGAAATGAAAGGGCGAATGGACTTGGCCAGCCATAAAAGTCAGTAACAGGGTGGCAGATGGGGAGAAAAGTGCCAGAAAGGGCATTGTCTGGATCTGCATTGTGGACAGCAGCGGCAGTGTTCCTTTGAACAGCCACGGGAGCTGGGGAAGAAAGCCCATCTTTGTGTTCAGGCAGTGACAAGGAAGATTTGGGAGGCGCTGGGAAGCTGGGGATTTGGCTGCGGAAGGGTAAAAGGGGCTTGAGCCAGGAGAGGATGGGTTAGAAGGAGCAGGGGACTTCTGAGATGAGAGCACGGGCTTGGAGAGAGCAAGAACTTGGGATCAGTTTGCGAAATGAGGATTTTTTTCAATGAAAATGTGCAGAAAAGTGAATGAAACCCACAGAGCTGAGGAATAAATCCAGCTTCTGCACTTTAAAGTATTAAAAAACTTAAACTATTTGTAGAACTTTGTGACAGACCAATGAAATACTGCAGAAAACAGACAGAAAACAATGCAATTGTAATTAAAATATAATACATCATCAAAATAGTTATATTTTCATCACAAGAAATCAGTCCTTGTAAAACACTCATTAAATGCATGGAATAGTTACAATCTGTTCAGTCCAAATATTATATTTAAGAGTCCTACCTTACAATAGTAATAATAAAAAGTACTGCACATGATGAGGACATTGTTTGGAGGCACCACCATCACAGGGGTAAGTAATGCACTTGCAGTTCATAGAACTGAGAGAAGGAGTCTCGGCAAACTGGAGGCTATATCCTCTTATAAATATGCTTCAGTTGACGCTTGACCATTTTGCTGTCATTTTTTTCATACTTCTCAATGACAAAAGTCGAAAATATAAGCGAGGCCAGTGTTGTCCTAGATTGTTTTCTTTCAAAATTCTCCTACACTAAAATCAACAGGGAAGAATGCTTACCCCCATCCCCCCACCCTCATTTTGGCTACAAGCAAGTTCTTTTTTCAAGCGCAAATTTGTAATTTTTAGCTTTTTTATAAAGAAGGACTTACAAGGCAAATGGGATTTTGTGATAGGCTATCAGTAAGAGTGTAAACTTGCTAGAATACCCAGATGAAGATATTCATTAACTTCAGAAATTCTGCTTGCCAATTCACAGATGCACATCTGCTGTCAAAGAACACTTCTAAATGAGTTTGCACCTTGAAGATTTGTTTCTCCAAAGCTGGGAGAACAAATCACTTAAAAAAGAGCAGTAATGAGCCACAATAGAAAGAAATGACACTGTGGAACTCTGACAAGCTGATGGGGAATTCTGCCTTCCTACAAGTCCCTTCTGGCTTTGGTTTATCCTGTGGCCCTCTTTGGGATCATGCAATTTTATTTAGGCACCAGAATAGGTCACCAAACTTTCAGGAGCACTGAGAACTCAGCTATGGTTTCTCTGTTGGATGCTGGCCCCTTTGTTCCACCCTAGAGGTAGGAAAGAACTATCAAAGCTTTTTTCTCTTTTTTTTTCTTGCTACACTTTGTTCCAAAGGAAGCGGGTTCTGGAAACATTCACCGTTGTAAATCATACCGTTGTAAATCATGGCTTAAATTTGATACTTGTTCATCTGTTTAACTGCTGCTCTGTGTTTTCAGGCTCTCACCCAGTGCTGTGTTGTCGGGAGAACAGAGGTAGCTGTATTGTTACTTGAAACCATATTAAAATCATAATAGATATTAGTAATTTACATAAAATAACTGATATTGAAGAGTTCTTTAATCTTCATTTTAAAATTAAAAGTGGCTGCACATCTTATTTACTGTGAGCCATGAATCCTTTCCCATTCTTTTATGATTATATAGTACAATAACTGATAAAAGCTAAGCCTTTCATCCACCACAGACACTTCATATCCCAGTGGGCCTTTGATCCAATATGATCTTCTTAAATGACACTATAGGGTCAGAGCATTTTCTCCAGAGAGTTTTGAGCTGAAGCATATTTCATAATGAGGCCTTTTTATTAAGATCTGTTCTGCCACTCTAATGGAAAACATAGATTTGTGATCTGTCCCTTACAGGATATTAAACAAAAAACTGTACTATCAGTATTCGATTAGTTACCTCAGTGGTTTCAGAGATTAACTCGTTATCATCACGTTTTTCTGAATGGCCTATTGCTTGTTGAATACAAACGGATTTCGAGCAGTCCTGTAAGGAGAAAATTGATAGAGGGACCAGCAGCATAATCTTTTAGACTAATAAAAAAATGAGTGACTCCCAGCTTCATACAATTAAACTTGATTTAAACTCTCTTTTGTATCTTTATCAGGGTTTTAATTCTCCTGCGCTTTTCCATAGAAGGAAATTTCCATTTCTTTAGTAGCTCAGGAGGAGGCACTAACGAAGGACTTTTCTGGATTAGCAGGATTTATGCTTATGCAAAGTCTTTAGATCATGTAGACTGGTCAGGCACTTACGTCCCGAGCTTCATATGTGTTGCAAAACATGTTGCTGAAAAACGGCATTCACTAAATCAGCATAAAGATAAACACAATTCTGGTCCTCCTTCCCATGCCTTCTGATAAAAATGGTATCTCTAGGTACATGCCCATCTAAGCAGTCCATAGCTTCATAGCTGTTGTAACTAGGGGACAATGACGTACAGCACTCCAGAGCATATAAAATTCAAAACAACTTTGTATGCTGTCATATATAACAATTTATACACATTCGAGGAGTCTACGCAAAAGCACCTCTGTCTAATATCTTTGTGGAACATGACATCAAATAAAAAGATGGATCTGAGGAAGACCCTAGGAATCAGTAACAGTATACCTGGAAACCTATTATAGAGGATGTATTGGTTTCCCCATGAAATGCTGTGACTCCAAAATGTGTATACTACCTTCAATAACTCATCTTTCTAGTAGGTGTGCATCCAAATTGTTATTCTGGGCATCATCGTTAGTGGTTTTGGCATTGCAGTAAAACCTAGGAACTTTGGGCATAGACTAGTTTAATCCTTCATGGAATCTAACCACATTATTATGTGACCATCTACCTTTTTGATTGGCTTGACTTTGGAATTGTGAACTGAATTCGGTGGATGTTGCTTATTAAGGTTTGTGACTTCTGAAAGTTTCTGCAGTGGCTCTCTCTCTTTTATCAAAATACAGAAATTTATGTCTGCTACTGATTTCCAGCATTCTGTTTTGGACCCCCATATTGCTTATATATGTTCACTTATGTTTTTCACTTGGATTTTTACTTGTGTTTGCCCTGACTTCCCTCTTCTGGCCACATAAAAAACTGAGACATCTGAGTTTGGCCCTCTAAATAGGTGTCAGGTAACGCAGAAATAATAAATGATAAGGTGTAGTGCAGCAAGAAGGTTTCCTTTTATTTTGATGCAGCCTGTTCAGTTCAGGAAAAATACAGTTTCTACCTAGCCTAGTGACATTTAGCTATCCTCACAAGGAAAGAATTTTGCCTAAAACCTGATGAATATGAAGAAATGTTGGTTCTTGGAATACCGCAGTAAAAACAAAAATAATTTCAAAGGGTTTTTTTTTCCAGTATTTGTCCACAGGAAGATAAGCTGCAGTTTAAAACCTAGAGGCATTTAAATCTTTTGCCTCTTGAACATCTGATACGGGTTTCAGGACTGAAGCTATCTATTTGGTGAGAAATTTTTGTTCAGAGCAATGTGCAACATGTTGGATAGTCAGATACTACTAAACTCGGGTACATATCTGGGGTGCTAAATTGTATTCTGGAATGGTGGTTTTAATATTAATTGTCTGGTTGAGAGAACTAAACCATTTGGTGCTTGGACAAATTGGAATCTTTTAAATAAATAGTTTAGTCTTGGCATCCTTTCACTCTAACTGCTGCAACTTATCCAGTTAATGTCGGAGGGGTGGATGTTTCATCTCGAAAGCACATTTAGAAGGAGAAAATTTGGTTTTATACACACTGTCTCTTACACTAAAAGCACAGATTTTCAAACAGTGTATAAAAGTCCATAATTCATGCCTAGCCACAGGCAGCATTTGCAACTATTTCAGCCTAAACTGGGAAAGCACCGTTTCTTTGTTGGAGAAACCTGCATTTCTTAGAGTGCCTTGAATTCAAGTTGGGAGTCTGACTTCATGGATTGCATTCGGAGCTATGCTATCAGAGTTTGGTGGCTCAGGGGAAAAATTTACATTTGAACAGATAGCACAGTCCTTGGATATAAGCATATTCCTACATGCTTAATAAAATATTACAATAAAAAATACTTAAGCTTCAATCCTGCAAATGTTTACTAAAGTGCTTAACTCTCTGAGGACTCTTAAGTCTGTAAAATTAAGCAGACATGTAACTGCAGGATTTGTGCCTTAGGACTTGCTCTGTATCGTATAAAGCTCAATGGAAGTTGGCTTTGGGATATTCAGAAGCCTTAAGGTAACACGTATGCACGTTGTTGAGGAGTTGAAACATTTTTGAAAGGAAAATAGAAGAAACTCACGTGTCAGTGGAAATAATCTTAAAGTAGGAAGGAATAGACATTAGTGTATGCGTATGTGTATGGAAAGCAAGCAAAAAGCTACACAAGTATTTCAGCAGAAGTGATACAACACTTCGTAGCAAAACAGGACATTGGCAGGATTGTTGGAATCATCTTTTGCTCTACAGTTATGAGTACTTTAAGAAAATAATTACTTTCACTGCTGAAACATAGTTTGCCCAGTAGGACAACTGGCTCTAGAAACTTCCCCATTTACTGACAGTGATTCTAACAGTAGCTGAGAGGGTACTGTACTTACCTTCACCTTATTGAAAGTGGTGAAGTCAAATGCCGAAGCCTTGCCACCTCCCCCTAAAGGTAATAATGCAGGGAGTTAAAATCTAGTGAAATAAAAATCTGTCATTTGACACGAGCAGAACTGGTTTTATGCACCAATCAAGCTCAGAACCTTCAGGTAAGTCATCTGACTTTTAGTCTGAAAATCAATAGTGAGATAAGACTCAGAGAATTGGCAGAGTGAGAGGCTTCAGCTTTATCCGTAACTGGGCTTATTTGTGTTATCACAGTATAAACACATAAAACAGTAAAAAATAATGTTTTCTACTAAACTTCCAGAATCTTATTTTTTCCCGCAGTAGCAATGGAAATATTTCAATGACAATGTTTTTACTGTGGTTTGGTTTTGTTTTTTGAAATCAGAATATTACAAAAATATAAAGCCATGTGTGGATGGCTGTTCTGGAAGATAACTGACCTATTAGACACATAAGTTTTAAGATTTATTCAGTAGTTTGTAGAGCTTAAATCAATTCCTGTTTCATTCAGAACTGTGCCCATCTCCACTTTGGAGCAAGAACACTTCCACCGAATGCTCCTTTTCCGTTCCAGCAAATTGATTCAAAATGTATTTTCTTGAATTCTTCTTTTGCTACTGCACTGTCTCCGCAGAAGATGTTTTAAATGGAATTATTTATTATTTATAGGCTCTTGTTAAAGCCTATAAAATCCTGCCTGTGTTAAATTTTCATTTTGGCCTGTTGGCCAGCTGTTATCCTGAATGATCATGTCTTTGTGCAAACATACTAGATAATGAGGAGAAGAAGATGGTGCACTTACTCCTGGGTGAATATATGCACATTTCAGGGGTTTTGTTTCTTTGTTCTGTGGACAAAAAACATCCCTTATCTGCCAGCAGATCTGAAATGATAATCAGATAAACTGTTCTAAAAGTTGTCAGAGTGCTCTGCATCCATTTTTCATAATAAGTATAATTAAAACTGTGTGACTGGAATCCTGAGAGGTGACTCAAGTAATTGGCTGGTTAATGTTAAGAGGGTGTAAATTCTCCAGAAAAGCCCTGTACATACCAACTGAAAATGCAACCCATGAAATAAATCCATCTGCCTACATTTGTTTTAACAGTAATACTGACCTTAGAGCAAGGTATTTCCGAAGGATTTTTAATGACCAGCTGGAGTTAATAGCCTCTGGCTGTACCTCAGGCTTTAAACTCTGCCCAGCCAGCCATTAATTCCTAGGAAATGCTCTGTTCTTTGATTATTACTGCTTAATGGCATGACAACCTAACTGTAAATAGCTGTTAGCAGAGAAAATATTATTATTATTAAATGCACATAGTACCTTCCTTCAGAAAAGACTCCAAAATATTTACAAGCCAAGGGTTCTGCAAAAAAGTAAGCAAAGATGATTGTTGCTGGGAAAATAGCCTATTTAATAACAGACAGGGCTAAGAAGATGCATATTATCAGTATGTCTCTGAGAAATTAGGCACCCTTCAGGTTGTCTCATTGCCCACTGCTGGTGTTTCTGGCTATAGACTAGAGAACCATTAGCATTACCCTCTTCTAGCCCTGGTTGTTGGCCAAAAGGATCAGAATTTTGCGGACATTTACCAAGCTTGTGAGGAAACGTCAAAAGTCTGCAAATGTCTGCCACCAGAGCTCCAACATACAAAAAAAAAAAAAAAAAAAAATTATGCTCACATAGGTAGTTTGTGGTTAAGTCTTACTGTATAGGTAACAACATCTAAGGCAGTACAGCCAATGGCTGCATGCTGCAGGGAACTTAGGAGGAGAACATTTGATTACTGAAAGGGACAAGCCAGGCAAAAGAAGCCTTGATTTCTGCCGTGTCTTCAAGAACATCCACAGAGATGTTAGTAATCTGAAGGATGAAGAGACAGACCCCATGACTGGTAAACGAGAGGAATCATGCAGCTGAAAGCCAGATTTTCTGGCTTACTCTGTGCCACCAATGTGCTCGACAGGGGTGTGTTCAGGCCACTATTTTCCATTCAACCACGAGCACTAGTGAGGTGCTGAGGAAGTCAGCCCTGGTGCTGAGAAACCATGCGAGCTTGTGTTTAACAGAGTGCACTGTCCCCTGCCGCAACGTTCTGCCTAACCTTAAGCACAGGACCAAGGGCTTTGACGGACTATCAGTGAAGTGGTCCGGCAAGACATACAGCTGCACTATAGAAACACAGTTTCTGCTTCCTGAAATGGATTCGTAACAAGCCACTTTTAAAACTGCCTGTTTTAGAATTGTGAATGACAGGAGACTGATACTACAGATTTGTAACAGGGCTAAATATAAGATGATAGATTACTTTTGACACATGTTGGTTAAGGAATTTTATCATATGGATAGGAATGAAAACTGGAGATGAGCATAAAGCTACCAGAGATTTCACAAGCTCAAATCCACAGCCGACAGAAAAAAATAGTGTTTTTCTGACAGAGAATATTTCACAGCAGTGATCTTTTTAATCATATCATCATTTGTAACTGGCCTACTATGACTCTTCTAGGTCTAACATGGTTACAAGTTCTCTGAACAAGTTCTAATATGTTTTACTATAATTTGAAATAGAGTGCTGCTGAAGCTAGCAAAATGACATTTTAAAACCTTTTTTTCAGTGGTTGCAGACTTTCTTCACAGACCTCTTGGTGTCTTCTCCCTGCTGTTTCTTAATTACGCTTTCTTTATCCCATGACAAATGAGTATCACACCATTATTCAGTTACAGATCAGTCTTCACATGTCTTTTCCATTCCCATTAATGCACAGGCAGAACTCGAAGCTGCATTTAATTGTGTTCCATTTTTGATTCCTCTTGGAACTACAGAGCAGCCATCACTAAACAGGGTGCCTGTCAAGCGTGAAGCATCAAGACAGCAGCAGCAGCAGCACAAGGGCAGCTCTGACAACCGAGGCACAAGGTCTTGCTGGTGGAGTTTTTACTCAGCCCTTGTTACAGCCTGAGAAAAATTCCAGACGGGGTTCAAGCTCCCTGTCTCCTCGTCCTTTTGGCCATCTCTTCCCATAAACAGCTTGGCTCTCACCCCATGGCATGGAGAAGGGGTTTGGGAGGTGATAAGTAATGCTGCAGCCCCTACAGAGGCTTTGAGTATTGAGGAAGTTGGAACCACTGAAGATAGATAATATCTCCCTAACTAATTTGGTTACTTGTTTGCAGCATTTCATATGTTTATCATTATTGTGTTTAGAACATTTCACTGCTGTATCCCATATGTTCCCAGTGAATATACTCACTGGGAAACCACTCAGAAGCCTTTCTGCATTCTAGATACTTTCCCAGTGACACTTTAACTTTTCTACGGAGTTACTAAAGCTACTGACGTTTAATGGTTTTTTTTTTGTTTTTTTTGGTTTTTTTTTAGTTTTAATTATGGCCTTATAGAATCATAGAATCATAGAATCATAGAATCGTTAGGGCTGGAAGGGACCTTCAAAGGTCATCTAGTCCAACCCCCCTGCAAGGAACAGGGATATCTCCAACTAGATCAGGTTGCTCAGGGCCTCATCCAACCTGGCCTTGAACGTCTCCAGGGATGGAGCATCCACCACCTCTCTGGGCAACCTGTTCCAGTGTTCTACAACTCTCATGGTAAAAAATTTTTTCCTAATATCCAACCTGAATCTACCTCCCTCTATTTTAAAACCATTACCCCTTGTCCTATCACAACAGGCCCTCCTGAACAGCCTCTCCCCATCTTTCTTGTAGGCCCCCTTGAGGTACTGGAAGACCGCTATAAGGTCACCCCGGAGCCTCCTCTTCTCCAGGCTGAACAGCCCCAACTCTTTCAGCCTGTCCTCATAGGAAAGGTGCTCCAGCCCTCTTATCATCTTTGTGGCCCTCCTCTGGACCCTCTCCAACTGGTCCATGTCCTTCTTATGTTGGGGACTCCAGAACTGGACGCAATACTCCAAGTGAGGTCTCACGAGGGCAGAGTAGAGGGGGAGAATCACCTCCCTTGACCTGCTGGCCACGCTCCTCTTGATGCAGCCCAGGACGCGGTTGGCCTTCTGGGCCGCAAGAGCACATTGCCGGCTCATATTGAGCTTCTCGTCCACCAGTACTCCCAAGTCCTTCTCCTCAGGGCTGCTCACGATCCATTCTCCGCCCAGTCTGTATTTGTGCCTGGGATTGCCATGAGTACTAACTTATAGTCTTTAGTTAGTACAAAGAAAAGGCAAAGGTTGATGACTTCCTGGAAATCATAAAGCCAATGAATGAAGGCTCTGAGGAACCAGGTTTCTTGAATGTTTGAATGTCTTTTTTCTTCTACAATAAATATTAGACTTACTTTTTGCGTCATGTTCATTAGTCATCATTCCTAGAGCATTTTACAATGCCAGTATCATTCTGGTCGTCTACCAGATGGGGAAAAATTGCCACTTGGAGGAAGGAAATAAAATGCTTTCAGTCATGCAGAAGACTCATAGTTTGTCCAGTGCACTCTCCTCAAAATTCATTGCCTACTAGGTTCATTTTGAATATCATTTTATTGCCGAAGAGATGCTTGTACACAAGGCACTGGGACTTCAAGGACAAAGAGTAACACTTCTAGATAGGATAGAAATGGATGCTCAGGTCGTTAGCTTTTTGGTGATGTCAGGCTGGACACATTTTACATGCAGGCGTAGGTAGAGTTCCTGGGGAAACAGGGTGTACCTTCGGTTCTCTTACAGTCAAATACTACCTATTTCTTGAGTTTTTCCAAACGTCACTGGCCATTTCATCAATTTGTACAATTTGCTCGTTTGAACTAAGAGCCTAGTTACTGAGAAATTTTTAGAACTCCTGATATTTAAGGAATCGAGAATAGCTATTGTTTCTAAATGGTTAAATTTTAAGATTGGAATTATTAATTAATCTTTGTTCTCATTGGTATGAACTGCAGTTTAGGAGCAAAGAAATCACTGTAGTGGATTGGGTCGCAGGCATAGAAAGCTAGTTTATCTGTCTGCAGTAGTAGTCCATAGATATGTAAGTCTGAGCTGCTACACATGGTTGCAGAATTGCTTACACTAGTTTTATTGCCCACAGCAGATTCTGCAGTTTTATGCCAGCTCAGGTATCAGTAACTAAAAGGCTCCCTCGTACAGTCCTGCCCTCACAGCTGGGGGCTGACACAAGACAACTGAGAAGCAGCAGAAGGTGGTGTGATGGACACATCAGAACTTAATATAGGGGGGCTCCCTGCACAATTCCTGTATTTGATGTTTTGTCCAGATGAGTGAATTTCAGGTAAGAGTTTAATAGGCAAGAAGGTTGCTTGCTTGCACTTATTTTCAGGTCACTATGACCTCCACATGGTAGTACTTAGTAGGGAGGGGACTCAGCTTCATATTCTTATTTGATATCATATTATTTCATGACAAAACCTGTTCTGTAGCATCAAATACGAAAGAAAATCTCATGACGTAGTAGCTGCCCCCTGAGTTATTTTATGTCCTATGAAATGAAAGTACATAAATGTAAGAAAAAGCACAGTTAAATTCTAGGTTTGAGCTAAAGCTCTCGAGCAAGATTCCAAGGACACCACTGAGAGAAAATAAAGGGTATGATATTAGGGGTACGAGAGAAACGGGGCAGGCAATTATTTCCAAAATTAATAAAATATTGTGTGAGACAACAAACTCTATATCTTAAACTTATGATTATTACACAAACAGCCTCACGAGATTTTTGGCTCTTACTTTACGCTTCTTAATACATTGAAATTTATTTTTTTATGTGACCTTAATATCTTGGCATTGTGATGCTCAGATTTGGGTTTTAATTCAACACAAATTTCTTGTAATTTAGAGACAGACATTCTCAACCTTATGTGCACCATAACACAATATTTGTCTTTGCTATTTTATCATGTGTCATGCATTTGCATATACGTATTTCATTTATAGAGATTTCCGAAACAGTGCCTTTAAACCAGGCTTTACATGGTCTGTACAAAGCTGTATAAAGCACATTTGAACTGTATGCATTATATGCGTGTAAATAATTATCAGTTGTGAATCGGATTCACCATATTAAATTATAGACCATTTAAAGGTGATCCAATGTAAATATTCAGTTAACGCAGCAAGGAAATTAAGGAAACAAAGGAACACTGTTTTAATGAGAGAATGATGGAAAACAAATTGATATTTTGTCTGGGATGTCACCAGGAAGGGACTGAGTCTGAAGATAGACAAGGTTAAAGAAAGGTTAATACCAATAAAGGAAGAATGATTGCTAAAACAACCAAGAGGAGATTTATGAGAGTGCATTCCACAGATTTGCAACCATGAGTATTGCAGGCAAAGGAGTGTGGATGACAAACTGTTTAAAGAAGCAGTGAAGGCACTGGAATATTGGAGTTATATTTCCTTTGGGAGGTCAAAGAAGCACCATATTGTAGTGTCCAATAAACTAAAGGAAGGAATGAGAAACAGGAGGTTTTCAGTAAAGAACGTGGGTGCAAAGTTGGCAATCCACGAATTGCAGTTCCTGTTTTCTGCCCTGGAGCTGTATTGTTTCAGCCTTGTTTTGACTAACACTGGAAGGACTGTAATTCTACAGGCTTGCTACATACTATTTTGGTAGCTGCATTAATACTCAGTCAGTGGAGATCTTTTCCATTTTGAAGGGAATCCCTACTTAGGGAGGGAGGGAGGGGTCTGCAACACTGAAAAAATACGTAATTTGCAACGGCAAGAAAGTTACACTAGCAGACTGGCCTGTCTTACTGCGAACAAAGGATCTTACACAACATTCAGCAAATGTTGAAAATCATAGAATCATAGAATCATAGAATGGTTAGGGTTGGAAGGGACCTTAAAGATCATCTAGTTCCAACCCCCCCTGTCATGGGCAGAGAAATTATCCACTACACCAGGTTGCCCAAAGCCTCATCCAACCTGGCCTTGAATGCTTCCAGGGATGGGGCAGCCACAACTTCTCTGGGCAACTTGTTCCAGTGCCTCACCACCCTCAATGTAAAAAATTTCTTCCTTATATCTAATCGAAATCTGCCCTCTTTCAGTTTAAATCCATTGCCCCTTGTCCTGTCACTACACGCCCTTGTAAAAAGTCCCTCCCCAGCTTTCCTGTAGGCCCCCTTTAGGTACTGGAAAGCTGCTATAAGATCACCCCGGAGCCTTCTCTTCTCCAGGCTGAAAAGCCCCAACTCTCTCAGCCTGTCTTCATAGCAGAGGTGCTCCAGCTCTCAGACCATCTTTGTGGCCCTCCTCTGGACTCGCTCCAGTAGCTCCATGTCCTTCTTGTGTTGGGGACTCCAGAGCTGAACGCAGTATTCCAGGTGGGGTCTCACGAGAACAGAGCAGAGGGGCAGAATCACTTCCCCCGACCTGCTGCCCACACTCCTTTTGATACAGCCCAGGATATGGTTGGCTTTCTGGGCTGCCAGTGCACATTGCCGGCTCATGTTGAGCTTCTCATCCACCAGCACTCCCAAGTCCTTCTCCTCAGGGCTGCTCTCAAACCATTCTCCGCCCAGCCTGTACTTGTGCTTGGCATTGCCCCGACCCACGTGCAGGACCTTACACTTGGCCTTGTTGAACTTCATGAGGTTCTCACAGACCAACCTCTCCAGCCTGTCAAGGTCCCTCTGGATGGCATGCCTTCCCTCCAGCATGAAAAATGCAGATCATGGAGACGACTTCTCAAACCAGTTAGCTGAAGATGCCTGCATGAGATTGGGTTAAAACCAAGGAGAGGTATCTTCTCACTGTCTCTCCATCCAATCTTTTCCTGTCTTCTATGGCTTTTTAATATGTTATTTTTACTTTTTTTTTATATGCACCACAGAAGTCAGCGTTAGGACTATTGTTGTTAACGGGTGGAAGTTTGTGCATTGAGTAAACATTGGTCGTTTCTTCATTTTTCATCTGATGGATAGTATTTGTTTACATGTTGGAGTTGTTTGGTGTTATTGATATATATGCTTGGGAAGCCTTATAGACGAAAAGGCAGTCTCGTGTTTCAAACGAGACTGTCTGTTTGGCAACTCTGCTTCCATCCTTAATAAAAGCATTTAATGCAGATGATAAAAGCCAGTTGTAAGAGAAATTTATGCACTTACATGCTTAGATTTTCTCCTTGTATTCTCCCACTTGTCATCTCCATGGACAGTGACTGTTTTGCTGGATTTTTACTACAGTGGGATGTTATAAGGTAACATTCTGTTTTTACCTCAGTTTATGATTTGTATCACACCAAGAAAAGATGAGGCGTAACCTTTGTGTGTGTGAATTTTGCCTTTTATTTCAAAATTTCTGTATTTAATAGAGTAAGAACTTATAAACTGGGTTACTTGCAATATTTTACAGTATTGTGGGTTGTTTGAAATTTCAGTTTCAACTAGCGATCAGCTTTCTCATAGTTTTAAACTGCAAAGAAAAAGAAATTTATTGAGATTTAATGTCTTAATTTGAAAATCTTGCTTGTAATAATCAAGTTGCAAAATAATCATGTTGCAAAAATCCAGTGTGTGGTGCCTTTGAGTTCACTGATGTACTTTAAATTATGATGCTAAGTTCATTTTCTAAGATTTAATGCATCATAACTTGACACAAGTTTGAATAATGATGTAAGTCATGAAAGAATAATAAAGTTTTGTAGCTGCATTCTGATTCTCTACAGGCAGTTTCCCACACCTCTAAACCTCTGTAAATTGTTTCAAGCGTGATCTTTATCACATTTTGTTGATTTGTTATTTTGGCTCCTGCTTGCTGCCAGTAAAATCAGCATTTCCCTTTTTATTATCTTAAATTTTGCTAAAACTTTTCAGGTTCTAGAATGTGTAAATACCTCTTACAGTTAAGGAGAGGTTATACAGTGAGACACATGAAACTGGAATTCTCACTAAAGTATTTCATATTGTTAACAGCTGTCAGTAAGAGAATAGGTCAAGGCAAAGTCATTAACTTTCCATTCCGTAGCAAGTCTTTTATGCTCCTTCCATATATGCCATAGGAACCTTTCAGAGTATCAACAGGGAATACCAGGGAAATGAGTAAGCTCTCTGCTCCTACACACTGTCCTTAGTTCATGCGGACCAAGCTTCAGAATCGCTCTCCAGTATTCACGAAGTGTTCCACATCTCACAACAGCAACAGGACATCATGGAAAATTTTTTTATCTTTGCTGTCTCAATGTCTTGGGAATGATTGACTTCACTCATGTTTTTCCACAGCATGTGCTGAGAGTGAATATAGGTACAGGGAAAGGAAATTATTTTCGGGATTATTTTCCATGAAGAAGTTTATAAATTATAGATCAAAACATAATAACCAAGCTAAATACTTCAGCCTCTCTAACAATGCACATATTGGAAAGATATGCAACAAGACAAATTATTAAAATCTTGACTGTGTCAAGTTTAGCTAACTGATTGACATATGGTATAATTTCTTCATTTTATCCTTGTGGACATACATTTTATACAAGACTGAGAAATACCAAGGGCACAGCTTCAATAGATACTTGGGGAACTCCTAATGTCTGGTTCAAGGAGCATTAAATACCATTGACCTGTTCAGGCCCAATTCTTTAGAACCTCACAGAGGCTCCCCAGCTAAAGACTTGATAGTATTTGCATTAAGAAGAAACCAAACACAGTCATCTGTCACTGGAGACACAGAACACAGCAAATGTTCCTGCCCTTCTTAGGAGCAAGTAAACCTCCCCAGGATGTCAAATCAAAACGAACAACGAGCAAATCATAGAATCATAGAATTTCTAAGTTGGAAAAGACCTTAGAGATGATCCAGTCCAACCGTCCCTAATGCCCCATTAAACCATGTCCCTAAGCAGTTCATCCACCCTTTTCTTAAACACATCCAGGGATGGGGACTCAACCACCTCCCTGGGCAGCCTATTCCAGTGGCTGACAACCCTTTCAGAGAAGAAATTCTTTCTAACATCCAACCTGAACCTCCCCTGACTAGGCTTATACCCATTTCCTCTTGTCCTATCACCCATCACTAATGTAAAGAGCCCTTCCCCCACCTCCCCACCATCCCTTCTCAAGTACTTGTAGGCTGTAATCAGGTCTCCCCTCAGCCTCCTCTTCTCCAGGCTAAAGAGCCCCAGTTCCCTCAGCTGCTCTTCATAAGTTTTATTTTCCAGCCCCTTGATCAGTTTAGTCGCCCTTCTTTGGACTCGCTCCAGGAGCTCAATGTCTCTCTTAAAGCGAGGGGCCCAACACTGGACACAATATTCCAGGTGCAGCCTCACCAGTGCTGAGTACAGGGGCAGGATCACTTCCCTGTTCCTGCTGGTCACACTATTCTTGATACACGTCAGTATCCCATTGGCCTTCTTGGCCACCTGGGCACACTGCTGGCTCATATCAAGCCGGTAGTCAACCAAGACCCCCAGGTCCTTCTCCGCCAGGCAGCTCTCCAGCCACTCTTCCCCGAGCCTATAGCGATGCTTGGGGTTTTTACACCCCAAGTGAAGGACTCTGCACTTGGCCTTATTAAAGCTCATGCCATTGGCCTCAGCCCAACAATCCAGACTGTTCAAATCCCTCTGAAGGGCCTCCCTACCCTCAAGCAGATCGACACAGCCTCCCAGCTTGGCGTCGTCCGCAAACTTACTGAGGGTACATTCAATCCCCTCATCCAGGTCATTGATAAAGATGTTAAAATCAGCAATCAAAAGAAGAGAAAAAATTATTCCAGTGCCAACGTAAAGACTGTGACAGGCACCGCTCACAAAGACCCTCAACCAGATTTCCAGAGCCTGGTGCCTCCAAGATTCTCCTTACTGAAGATGGTTCTTTGTTTCTTTCATAGAGCAGCGGAGAAAGCATAAGCAATACTGAGCCGTGAAATTATAATGGCAG
Organism: Tauraco erythrolophus; assembly: GCF_009769465.1. Lineage (NCBI taxonomy): Eukaryota > Metazoa > Chordata > Aves > Musophagiformes > Musophagidae > Tauraco > Tauraco erythrolophus. The sequence continues at coordinate 77,182,759 of NC_141496.1, forward strand.
ATACGACAGAGAATGAACACCTGGAACTCAAGGATGTTCGTATGCCCAGCTATTATACTAATAGCCACCCAAAATATAGTATTTTAGCAGGGAGATTTTCAATGACATAACCAGCAGCTAGAAATGACACATCTGCCTATTTGGACAACCCCCCATGAGGCAAGCAAACAGCAGTAAACTGAAACATGTTGGTGAATTGTTACATACTGTGGTCTTCTCTGGAAGGACCAGAAACCTCTCAAATGTTACTGATGCTTTGCTTGCCACTCTAATACTCGGGCAGTTCCAGTTCCATCCATAAAGGACAACAATACGTACACTGTGGCTGCATAAGCTCTGTGTTGTCTGGCAGTAACCATTTTGAACTGGTCACAGACCCATATGAAGGTAGGTATCACGTTCGCTTCAGCTAAGGGGTCCGAGGGCATTTTGCTTGGTACTGTGCATTTGTTTGTTTAAGTAGAAGCTCTTGGTCTCTAGCTAATCACTATAATGTGCATAAAATATATTACATATGTGGTGGCCATGTGCACTGATAAATTACATTTACCATGCACCTTTGTGTGCCTCACCTGCAGTTCGTCCCATCAATCTATCTCCTCCACTATTTATTCTAACATTCCAAACCTCTGAGCAGCTTCAAACAGCTGGGACTTTTTAAAAAATTTATTTTATTTTATTTTTTTCCCCCAAACCTGTTAAAGGTATATTTCCTTCCTTTTCGCCAATAGGGGATTTTTTCTTACCAAATTAATACTGGCCAAAAGACAAAATGGTGATATTTTGCCCTGAACCAAAGTGTAGTAGTATCTGCTGTATCTATCTTGTCAAAGTGCAAAGTTGAACAAGGGGCTTTTGCAACATACCTTGGGGAAGAGGAGATTGCTAGGGCTCTCAGGGAGCAGACAGCACCTCCAGTATTTGGAAGATCCATTTGTAAATATTCAGGATTTGAAGTCATGGCATTCTTATATATAGCAGCACTATTTCTGGTGACTTTTAACAGCTTCAAATATTTTTTTGAAGCTTCAAAGGTTTACTATTGGTAATTCTCTGTTTGAGACTAGGCAGCTGGATTAGCTCTATGTGTAGTAGTACCTGCTATTAAAGATCAAGGCTACAAAAAATAGTCCCAATAACATTTTTTTAACACTCAGATGTTTTGTGTTTATTAAAATGTAGGAGAGTGGCAAACTGTGTACACAATGTCTGAAGCAACATAACATTTGTATTGGCGTTCAGTTGATTTGTACTACCTAATTCATTATTCATATCATTGCCACTTATTTTGTGACTATATAAAATGAGGGTCATTTGAAGGTAATACTACCGAGTGTTCTTTCCACCCACTGGAATTTATGCATATTAGTCATTTGCTTTCATCTTTGCTGTTATATTTATTCCTATTTTTATACATCTGCGTACTGTACCCTTTCCCATGACTTTCTTGAATGTTTGGGTTTTTTTTTTCCTAATTCCTGGGTTTATTTTTTGCAGCTTCTGGTATATTACAGTGATCTTTGGCCATATGTCTGGGTGTGCATGAGAACAGAGATATGGCTTCTTGCATAGCAAAAGAAAAGAAAACTGGCTCTGCTGATGGTATAAACATCAAGCTGACTAACAAAGGCAGCTTTTTGCTACTCTGTGACTACGCGATAGAAACAGACATTGGACAACAATGCAATATGTTAAATCAGAAACATGAAAAATGATGTTATCAAACTTCTTGCACTCAAGCTTACTGCACCATACCAGAACAGTTACACACTTCAGAAATGAAATAATTAATAATTCTGACATCTAAGGAAGTGTTAACACAACTGACAGTAGAAAACAAATATAAATTCTCCTGTGTTTTCATTTGACAAGAAAGAGAAGGAGTAGAATGATTAAAGACTTGAATGAGTTATGAACTGGACTCACAGTGCGAATACGGGCATTACACCCAAAGCTCTGAGCTGTGCTCTGCAGATGTGATGGATGTGTGGGAAACATCCCTGCCAGTTTGTCTTGGTGGGTTGCCTGGTGAGCAATTGCTGTTTCCCAAGAAAGTACTTTGCAACTTCCACAGACAAGCCTTTAATTTATCAGGTGTTGCTGATTTGATAGGATGAAATGAACAAAACTAATTTAAGTATTCACGCATGAGGATTTCACTATACAGGGTAGGTTGAATTTGCCTTTGTACTGAAGGGGATTTTGTCTCGTTTTACAGGAAACTGAAAGCACTGGTCATCAAAAAAGATGACACACTGCACAAGATCTGAACAGAGGAATATGAAAACTGAATGAGAATAAGGAGTTTGGACATCAGCTGAACTAGCTAAATTGTGAAGACAAAACCAGCAACTTCAGCTTCAGCAGCAGTGGCGGTCCTACTTTTATGGAAAGTACAGATCTTGAATACAAATCTAATAAAAAGTAGCCTGTTAATTCAGACTGATGATGTCAGTGGAATTTAATTTAAAACCTATCTCAAAGGACGGCATCCAACCTAGGTTCAAGAGAGAAAGCATTTTCCTTAAGTTACTTTTTTCTTTCAAATAATTTGCTTTGTTTTGTTTTGGGTTTTTTTTTTTTAGGTGGGATTGCAATGAGTGCTTCATTATCCACAGTCTGTTCAAGGAGGAAGTAAAGACAGAGTAGTGTAAGCATAAGCATTTGGGAGGAGAAAGATGCCAGGAAAGAAATTTTAAATGCTGATGGCTTCTCAAAAAGACAGGTGGAAGTATTGAAGCAATTTCCCACCAGCTCTTGATTGCAAGTGTGGAGATAAAACTAGTGAGGAGTGGAAAAACTACCAGGGTGAATAGGAGGAGTTGAGCAGATGAGCGAAAGAGGAAGAATGGCAGGAAGGTGAATAAAGTATGAGCATGTAAGTGAGCTAGGAAGCAATGAGCAAAAACTGCAGGAAGTAGCCAGATTGTGTAGTGTCAGTATTTCCAGCAGGATTTTCTCGAGGACCAGCATAACTCAGCGGTGCCTAAGTGACAGAATAAATACGGCCTCGATAAGGAAATCAGGTATTTTTTAAACCCACAAGTTTATTCAAAGCAAAGTTCCTTGTCTGCTGTATGTGCGTACTCGTGTCGTTGGCATTTTCTCACACGGGTGGAAAGGCCTGTTGATGTGGACAGAACTGAACACAAGCAGAAGTTCGAACGGGTTTTGTGCTTCGTCACACCAGAAGGGCAAAAACCGAAGGATTTTCCTAATTCATGGTCAGAGATCAGGGCACCGTGTCACAGGCAGGTGCCTCCGCTTGGACATCACCACTGGAGGGTCCCTGGCAGACTCACCACGACCCTGACCAAGGGTAATTTTAATTTCTCCGCGGAGTCGTTACCTTAGCGGCACCCACAGGATCACACCAGGCTTTTCGCATCTCGCTGTCTCAGGGGTAAACTTCTGGATAGGCAGGTAACACAAGCATCCCGGTTTCCAGTCACTGGGAGCCCTTTGAGCCCACCGGACCTGGAAGACCGATGAGGCGTTTGCTCCAGCTCGCGCTGGGGTCCCGTGTTGGGAAGGGGAAGCCATCAGCGCGTGGGGAGGGACGAGCCGCCGCGCCGGGCGGACCGAAGCGGAGAACCGCCGGCTAGCAGCTCCCCGCGGAGACACCACCCCGTCCGCTCCCCGCCGGCCCGGGGCCGCCCCCGGCGCGGCCGCCCAGCCGCCAGCTCCGCCCCCCGCGCACGCGCGCTGCCGGCCGCCGTGGAGGCAGAGCGCGCGAAAATTCCAAACCGGCGGCGCGAGCCGGGCCGCGCGCGCGGTAAGCCGCTCGGGAGGGGGCGGGGCCGGGGCCGGGGCCGAGGGGCGGGGGCCGCGCGCGCCGAGCCGGTGCGGCGGCGGGGGAGGGGGTGCGGCTCCCCCCACCCCTCTGCTCGCAGCGACGGGCTAGGGGGCGGCCGCCGGCCTCGTCGTGGCGGCGGGGGCCGTCCCACTGACCGACAGGGGAGCGGCGTTTTCCGCCCCGCCCCCGCCGGCCTGGCCGCGGTGGTCGCGGGCACCCCGCGGAGGGGAGAGGAGAGTCAGCGCATGCGCCGTTGCGCCAGCGCGGGTCGGGGGCTGTGGGGAGGGGAGCGCGCGGTCGTGCGGGCCCTCCGCCGGGCTTCGCGCCCGCGGTGCGGGAGCCGGCGGCGAGGAACCGGCCGGGGGGGCCCGACATCGGCACCGAGGGGTCGAGGCGAATGGCCCCGGCCCTCCCCGGAGCTTTCTGCTCTGGCAGAGGGAGGTGGCTGTGGCGCTGAGGCCGGTGCTGCACGTCCCGTCAGCTGCGTACCGAGCGTCTCGGCCCGCGGCTCTCCGCGGCTGCTGCCGCCTCACTCGTGGGGCCGTGGTTGGGTATGTCGTGCCTCGTTCTTGCCTTAAGGCAGGGAGCGGGCAGGTCATTGCGTTAACGCCTCCTCAGGCAAGGGCTGAGCTTCTCAGGGGGAAGGCCGGCTAGGCTGTGGGCTGTCGGAGGCGGGAATGGCGTGTGGCGAAGGAGAGAAATAGGTGGGGCCGCACGCTTGTCCCGGCTGACCGCTGGTAGTTGGTCGATGTCGTCTGGCACTGAGAACGTTTGAAGAGAGAGAGACTTCCACATCCGTGCTGCCTGCAGTTCGCTTTTCTCCTTCGTTCCAGACACTGGGGAAATGGAGCGATAGAATGCTGTTTTGCGATACCTGTACGAGATCGGTGCAGCTGTAACACGTAGATATGGTTTTCAGAGAGAGGGAGTAGGGAGCATACAGGTTTGTTCCTGATTTAGCAGGCGTGCCAGCTGTTGTGCTGCGTGATCCGACACTTGCCGACCTCTGCTCTAGTGGAGGAGCTCCAGGACAGTATGTTTTTACAGTGTACTGTTGTCAGGTAGTGTCGTTGGCCTCTTACTAAAACTAAGGAATAGGGAAGACCAACAACTCCTAAGTGCTGGGAGAAGGTGCCATTTTTATTTTTGGTTTTGGTTCACGAATGCACATAATTAATCCACTGCCTTCCACTCCTCTCAAAAAGTTTCCAAATAGCCATTTTCAATGTGGAAGAATAACTAAATTGGGGTAATGGTTAATGCGCTATATCACAGTGAAGAATCGTTTAGTTAAAATTTGTGGGACATAACATTCTGGTGATGAGCCTTTGAAAACCAGGAGAACCTTAAGAATTGGGGATTTTTTTCCAATATGTAATTACAAGGATCTGAGGCTCTTCTGTTTTGTTTTTTTTCCCTCCTCCCCAGTGCAAACTCCATGAATCTTTTTTGTAAAAGAAAAGCTTTCTTGTCTGCAGCCGTTAAACCAAGTAACATTCAATTTATTTTCTGTTAGATGGATTTTTTTACTGTGTTACTTGTTTTTATGTTCATCTTCCCCTCTTCGCTCAAGGTTCAAAAACTGTGCCATAAGAATTCATCATCATTGACATTTGAAGCAGAAATTGAGATATTTATCAAAGTATGTTGTGAGCTACTGACAGGTCTATGAAAATCTTCTGTCCCTTGAATTTTGGCATTGCTGGAAAGCCCTCTTATTTATCGTTTTTTGCACCCTGTTGCAGTCTCTCTTCCTCTAGTCTCTGTGGCTCTTTGTTCACTGCTGCCATCTCTTGACTAGCAGCAGGGCTGCTGAGCATTCATGGTGGTTGTCCTCTTAGTGGTTGGTTTGTCAGGAGAATGTAAACCTGGTATACTTGTCCTTCAGTGGAGACTTGTCTCTAGAGAACACGGCAGTGGGAAAGTGTGAGTCGGGAATAGATCCTGAAGGTTACCTTTTCACGTACAGGCACAGATCAAGTTTTGGTAGTAATTTCTGTGCTTTTTATCTTGGTTTCCTTGGGAAATGAGATCTGCGTGGTTCCACATCTTCGTGTCGTTGTCCACTAAGAACTGAACAGGTTAGTCAATTTTAACCAAGTTTGAAAACAGGCTAAAGGTTTGAAAACAATTTTACTCCTATATGTTTTCTAAAAATTGGAAGGCAGGGTCAAAGAGAGAGACTGTTGTTCCACGTTTTGTTTGGCAGTAGTCCTCCATCTAGTCAGCACATGCATAAGGGCCAGCTGGACGGTATGCACATGAAATTAACCATAGAATCTCATGGGTGAAAGTGTCATAAGGGACACCAGTTGAGGTGTTTGAGGGTGATGTTACAGCGAGTTAAGGTAGCAAGGAGTACTCACTTGAAGGTACTAGACACAGTTACTCTGTTAATGGACCATCCTTGTGCACTTGGTGTTGGTTGAAACCATAATTTCTTTTTTTCTTTGTCCCTGAGCTGTATCTTTCAGTCTACTGACCTACAGTTGTGAAGGTGCTGTTTTTGGCAAAGATGTCTCTCAAAAAATGGGTAAAAGATCTTGTAAAGGGTGAAGGATGGGTGAAACATTTTTTTCCTGAAACAGTAATTCAGAAAATGTTAAGAGTCCTTTGATATACATGGAATAGTTTTTCGCAGTTGCAGGAAGATGTGTATATTGCATGAGATTAATACCAAATAAAAATCTTCAGTCTTTGACTTATCAGATGATTTTAGTTTTGTTTTGTTTTGTTTTTTTTTTTATGAATACAACGTTTTGTGCCAACTTGACCTAAAAAAATGCGCAAAAGTATGCCAGGTTGTAAAGATCTTATTACGTGTATAAACAGTAGAACAGCTGTCAAAAATCAAGTCAAATCTTGAATTAAACAATTTAGCTTTCACCGAGAAGGTTATTCCCAGGCTGAATTTTCCAGTTAATGTTATCATAAATGACTGTCATTATTATTAATGTTGCTAAAATGAAGACAATGGTAATGCTAATTAAAAATTTGTATTTTCTTTGATGTAGCTTTCGATACAGAAAATCCTTTGTGTCTTGAAACTTGGTGGCACAGCCCACCAACTTCTGAATCCATTTTAGGACCACATGGTTAGTCTACTTTGGAAGTTATAGGAGTGTAGAATATGTTAAATATTTTCTCGGTGAGGGCCAATAACTTTATGGGTATTGCAAAAGTATTTAAAAATTAGTAAGACTTAGCTGTGCATTTTACTGTAGAAATAATACTGATTTTAGATGGCTACGACAAATGGTGTGTCATGATTTGGTGTTGAATATCTCTAATACAAAAAACCTCTTTATTAACGTGAAATTGATTGTAAACTAATTAAACGTAAATATAAATTAATCCTAAATAAATCACAAAGAGAATCTATTTCGATTTGACAATTATAATTTAAATCTTCTGAATTTGGGAATTTTTAGTTACAGCTTCTTTAACATCTGTTCAAGAAAGCTTTGATTATGTAACGGTAGAGGTTGAATTCCTGTCAGACTTACGCTATTTGCAAGAGTTTTCTGTTATTTTTTTTAACTGTCAGCCTTGCATGTGGTTGCAGGGTTCTAGCGTACAACTTTTGCATGCGTTTTTAACTTTGCATGGAAATTCTGTAGGTAAGTTTATGGAAATATAACTCGTGGCATTGCTTAATAGTTGTGAATGATACAGATATTATTGGACACAATCTAAAGACAGATAACTTGCTCAGATGTAATCTGCACAACATCAGTTGTGGTACTCTGGGGAGATAAAGTCCACCAGGCTACTATAGCACAAGGAACTTTGTAAATTCTTTTTACTTGCAGATGGAGCAAATGCGATGTTACCAGACGTGTATTTTTAGTTCAATTAAAAAAAAAAAAGTAAAAAAAGTAGTCTGTACTATTAGAGCCATACTAAGCAGACTGCTGTAGAGATGAAGTAGAACAGGCTTTGGAAACTTAAATGACTTCTTCAGTGTCATGTGTGAGATCTATCAGAAGTGAGAATCAGACTCTTAGACTGCTGACTCCTGGAGCCAAACTGCAAGGCTGTCCTTCCTCCCTACTAGTAGATTCACTGGACATGTTTATTTTAAAAATCTTGATTAACTATGTGACAGTATTGAAATATTCCAAACAGTGACTGTAATAAAGTATCTTGATATACAACTACATTGACATATATGAGTGTCCAAGGAGAGGAGGCCAAGAGACATACCACTAGCTAATACTGTTTTCCTATGTTTTACATGAAGAGTTTTCATCTATCATCAACTGACCCAAATTCGTAAGGAACTCCCTTCCCGTGGAATTCCAGACCTGTATAGCTTTAATTTCATGCCAAGGGTGGCATTGCTAAATTGTGGGCTTTTCATGAACAGAGGCGACAAAAATCTTACTGGCAAATCACAGGATTCACTGTCAGCACATTAAAAAGTACATGTGCGTAGAATATACAGGAGCAATCGTCTGATGAGAATTCCCCAAATCAATGCCTCATCGCTTTGAATGTCAGTGCCTGTCTCCAGTCTAAATGCCCACGTAGCTGATCGTTGCTGTAGTACGAGTTTGAGTGAGTCACTGAAAGCCTTTGCTGTAGATGTTTCGGAGGAAACTTATTTCCTCTTGTTTGCAAAGGATGAATAGCCTGATTTAATGCCTCTGAACAGCATGAAACCTTGTCAATGGACTCCAGGGACAAGTGTCTGTGGGAGCGTGCTAAAATAATGTACAACAAAAAGGTGTAAATGTTGATGTGGATGTCATTAAGTTATTCTTCTGAAGAATACATTTTTCTTTTTCTGTCAGGTGTACTTAATGCCATAAATACATCTTTATTCAGAAGATTTTATGCTGTAGTCAGGGAGGAGAAATGCCTTCTTTCATTTGCAAACTTGCTTGTGTTGTATGTGGACTATGTGAATGCTTTTTACAGAATTGCAGTAGCCTCAACTGGTGTTAGAATAAATATGTGTCATTTTTACTTACACTTATTATGCTGTCACTAGAGTTCATACAAAAGTAAGTATGTGTAATAAAATTTGGAAAGAAAATAGTTTCCCATGGTTGTTGTGTGGTCATTTTCTTTTCGGTCGAGTATTGCCCTTCACCATTGCACCAACCATCATGTCATGCTTGAGGAGCTTAGGCTGAGTAATAAATAGATTATCTTTGAGGAAATCCTTGAGAAGCAGTATTGTCTAACGAGCTAGAACATACAAGATTTGTGTCTTTTATCTCTTTCTGTCATTTGTTTCCTCATTGACTTTGGACAAGTCATTTTCAATTTGTGCCTCTGTTTCCCTGTGCTTATGTAGAAGAGGCTTTAACTCTGTAGAGCTGAAGAATGAAAATACAAGGTATGTCTGTCTTGCTATAGTGCATATTACAGATTCTTTAAAAAAACCAAAAACAGTTCCAGAGATTTTTGGAGAAAAGGAATTCACTTAGTATAAGCAAGACTATACACTATGAATAGCTCTGGATATCAATACCTTAGGCAGGATTTTAACTGAATTTCAAATACTTGCCATAAAGAGTTTGGACCATGTATATCATCTTATATCTATGTAAGTCAGGTGTAAAGCTTGAATTCAGCAAAGTTGCATGGCTGTTAAAGAAGTGTAGTTGTTGGAAATATGAAGGCCTTCAGTGTTAACTTACAATTTAATTGAAGAGAAAAAGGCTAGTCATTCTTCTCTACGTCTAAGCTGATTGTATCCCTCTCCCTGCCCTGTCCCCTTCTCTTCCTTTTTTACTTTTTTTTTTTTTTTTTAATGGTGAAACACAGGTGAATATTTTTGGACCAGGCTACCCATTTGCAGAATCTTCTCCACAGCTTGGTTGGAGCATGATGATGTTCTGGCAGGAACTTTTTTAATCTTTCTCCCCGCTTCCTTGTAATTTTAGTATGTACAGGTAGAAGCGAATGCTGTTCCTTGATATACTAATACAGAGCAATAAATTTTTTTCTTTTATATTAGAGGTTGTATATGACTCCTCTGAAGAGAGGACTAAAGGTTCTAACTTGCTGTGTACAGTTAATCTATGTTCTTATATTTGGAAACTAGGGAATTACTGCATGTTTGTTAATTGCAGAACTCAAAGTGAAACATCTAAAAAGCAAAAAAAAAAGTGCCAAAGATTGATGTATATGCAGCTCCCACTCACTGGTTGCTTGAATTGTTGTAACTCTGGAAAGAGAGAAATTGAGAGAGAAATTAAGTTACTTTGAATTGATCTCTAGTTAAAGTTTTGGTTTTTTTTCAGAGGAACTGAGTTTTAAGGAAATAAATATCTCTATATTGCACTTAAGCAGCATTTTTATTTACAGAGAGGAGGTTCAATGATGAGAGAGGCTTGGATGATTGGTTTTGTTTATCTTTGGATCAGAATAGAATAGACCAGACAATTTCTGTTGCAATGGACCTACAACGATCATCTAGTCCAACTGTCTGACCAATTCAGGGGTGACCAAATTAAAGCATGGCATTGTCCACCGACACTGAGAGGCATCGACCACCTCTCTAGGAAGCCTGTTCCAGCATTTGACCACCCTCTTGGTAAAGAAATGCTTCCTAATATCCCCTGGTGCAGCTTTGAATCATTGCCACACATTCTGCTGCTGTATCCCTGGGAGAAAAGATCAGCACCTCGCTTTCCAATTTCCCTCCTCAGGAAGCTGTAGAAAGCAATGAGGTCGCCCCTCAGCCTCCTTCTCTCCAAACCAGACAAATCGAGAGTCCTTAGCCCATCCTCACAGGACTTAAAGGGGGCCTACAAGAAAGCTGGAGAGGGACTTTTGTTACAAGGGCGTGTAGTGATAGGACAAGGGGCAATGGATTTAAACTGAAAGACGGGAGATTTATATTAGAGATAAGGAAGAAATTTTTCACTCAGAGGGTGTACTGGAACAGATTGCCCAGAGAAGTTGTGGATGCCCCATCCCTGGAAGCGTTCAAGGCCAGGTTGGATGAGCAACCTGGTGTAGTGGAGGGTTTCCCTGCTCATGGCAGGGGGGTTGGAACTAGATGATCTTTAAGGTCCCTTCCAACCCAAACCATTCTATGATTCTATGCCTTCCAGCCCTTTCACCAGTTTGTTCCTCTCCTCTGGACGCATTTGAGGACCTGAACATCCTTCTTAAATTGTGGGACCCAGAACTGCACACAGTGCTTAGGATGAGGCTGCACCAATGCTGACTACAGCGGGATAATCACCCCTTTTGACTGGCTGGTTACGCTGTATCCCAGGATGGGGTTTGCCGCCTTGGCTGCCAGGGCACACTGCTGACTCACACTCAGCCTGCTGTCAGCCAGCACTCCCAGATCATTTTTCTTCTGAAAAAGTGCTGCTCTGTAGAGAAGAGGTTGAAGAAAGCCTTTAGGCATGTGAAGTTACAGTAAAAATGTCTAATAGTGAATTTAGCTGGAGGAGACAGTGATAACCAGACTGTCGTGGCGACTCGAAGTGATTTAGGTACTTAGAGAGTTGCTGTTAAAAAAGCTAGCAACAGTGCTGGAATGATTTGCACAGGGATTAGAGAAAAGATGAGGAAGACCCTTCTGTTGAGTCACAAGGTTCAGAATGGACCACCTTGCTGTGTAAACTTCTCAGAGAGGAGTGTAGATGTGGCTAGATCCAGACTTAGTCCCAGACTTGGTCAATGGTTCATGACTAGGGATTAGATATGGAGATTTTAGTGGTAATTGTCCCACAGAGTTGAGGATGGCAGACTAGATTTTATATATATATATTATATATATATATTTGTATATTGTGCAAATGTTTATTGTAATTGATAATTAATATACATGTAAAGTGAAAAGTTTGTTATAATTGATAGCAACATATTTCAGGCTAAAAGACATTAACTAGAATATTTACTACAACAGCTATAGCATTAAATCAATATTCAAATACTCAAAGTGCTCGCTACTAAATCGATATTCAATATGTTGAATAATAGTACAAAGCTAGCTTAAGAAGTAATAATGTTACAGAGTTTGATGTTTCACAACAGCAATGGTGGATAGATCTCCCACTCAAAGGAGAAATCCCAGACACACTTCTTGGAGAGGTGTATTAGGATCTCTGTCCTCTAAAGATGGGACTGGGTTTTTATAGTATCAAGTGATTGACTGTCAGTCATTTGTTGCTAAAGTAAGCTGTTTGGCTCAGCAAACTCTTACCTTGTCTTCGATTCCTCTTTGGAAACATCTGGATTCACTTCCTCCCCTGCAACACTGGTTGTTTATTCTTGTGGTTGTGGATGCTGAATCAGTAGTGTTTTCCAACACTGAAGTCAGCATTACCTTCTACCACATCTGGCGGTTGTATGTAAGGCAGAATGAATTTCCAGTTTTATTTGAGGAGGGTGAAGTTGCTCTCTCACTCCCCTTTTCAGGCAGAGCATCCTGCTACACAGACGAAGTTTAACTGAGAAAGTACAATTTGTATTTGGTACAAAAATGACTCTGTTTCTAGGTGATTATAATTCATTCATATCTTTGCTTTGGCTCACATGAAACTATGTGAGAGCAAAATATTTGCCAGAAGAGGGGAACGAAAGCTTTATAGTCAAAGTTCATGTCAGACAACCCACAAGATGCTGGATGATGCATTAGCTGTCAGATCGGGTATAGGAGAAGGGGTACAAACAATAAATTACATCTAACAAGAGTTTGCCATTGTTGCTAATGGGTCTAACTTTTCCGGTGTAGTGATTTGGTGAGCTCTTACGTGTGTAAGTTTCACAGTGTCTTGAATGTGCCATGTGAAATTTAGGCTCCATTGAGACTAACAAGAATTTTGCTGCTGATGTAAACAGGATCAGAATTTTGTTCCGTTTCATGTAACCTGCAAATGAAGATCTACTTTATGTGGTGTTTAGACTGCTGATATTGGAGCTCCATGCACAATTGATGTGTGATGTCACTAGCCATAATGAAGCTCAACTGGTGTTAGCAGTGACTGGACTTTTTGCAAAGTGAAAATATGTTACTTTTATTTCTATGTTACCAGATATTCTTCAGAAGCAGTTCTGCCTCCTGTAGTTCAGAGGCTGAATCAGACCTAATGCCTCTTTCCAGAGTTGCATTTATTATTTGTTTGCATTGTCTTCTTAGCTGCATTTTTGTTTTTGTGGCCTTTATTGCAGCTGTTGTCACAGAAGTCAGCAAGTCAGCTGAAACTGAACTGGGCTGAGTGATCTGCTTAACATCAGTGTGCACCGGTCAAATCCGGGATTTGCGTTATTGCCTTGAAACAAATTTCCATTTTGTATGTGCCTCTGATTCCCTGCCTAGTGGTATGGACAGCTTTATGTGGGCCTTGCTGGATTTTGATCTGGCTAGTCCATTGAAATTCTTTTAAATTAGGACATCATCTGGTTTGGTACTTTGCTGAGTTGTGTAGAGCCTTCTGCCAGAGATGTAAAGGTATTTTACCTCATTGTCTGTTTTCTCCTCTTAAATTTAACTTTTTTTTTTAAAAAAAAAATACTTGTGGTGTTGGAGTCTTAATAACTTGGTGCGGTTCTTGCAGGAGTGACTTCCAGTGGTTTGCGATCAGACTTTGTATTCAGTTTGTGCCTAAAAAGATAGTAATTCATTCTGTGGGCTGGTAATTGCATCTTTTGTGTATGGAAGTGATAATTAATTGCCTTGTTGTCCTGTTAAGATTCATTATGGAAAGGTAACAAATAACATCTGTAAAATTCAGCCGTATCACTTCTAAATGTCTTTCACATCTTTCACTGTTCCCTTGATAAGAGTTAGATGGATGTGCTGAGATATTATTTCTGCCTTTCCCATTAAAGAAGGTTTTATTATTAGCCTCTTCAAGTGGGGCAGGTCAGAAGGAACATCTGCTGCTGCAAGACAAGCCTGCCATTAGAACCAGAAAGTTTTAAAATTAATTTTTGTGTGAAGTTATTGTTATCAGGGAAGGCTAATAAATAATATTTTTTTTTGATCGTGAAGCTCATAGCCTGATGAATGGGAAGGAGAAGGCTTTGTAATGATCATATAGTCCTTTTGAGGGGAGAGGGAGATGTAATGCAACAATCTGAAAAGAGTGTTCTTGAAAGGGAGATCTTTTATGACTCCCAGCAATGCATGCTGCTGCAAGGCATTGAGCCTTCTCCAGTCCCTGCAGGACAGCCGAATGCAACTGGAAACATCACTTTGCTGTTTGCGATGTTACTCAGGTTGAAGTTGTGCAAGAGGTTTGATATGTATGCTGTCCATGAAAGTAGCCCAGTTAGTGGCCACAGTCCCTTACTTCCAGTGAGACCTGATAATGTAATTCAGAAGGCAGGTCTGAGGACTATTAAAATATTAATTATCAGAGTAAATAGAGGAAACAAATACAGAGGAGCAAAATAGAGGAGTTAATTACTTTCTCTAGAATTGTTACTCTCAATGTTGAATGATAATGCCACTCATCTGCTTGACAGCTATTTATTTTACCAGATTTTGCACACTGGTTAGCCAATGTTGGTTCCTTTCTTTTGGCAAAACACTGTTCTTTGATTTTATTTCCAGAAGAAGATATATTTGCATGCAATTTGTTTTAATTAAATTAATTAAAGCCTGCATATAGATGGGCAGTTTTCTATAATAGTAGTTTGTTCTTGCTGTAAAGTGTCAGTGGATGTAGGCACAAAGGGGAATAGGCAAACCTGCTCTTATCTGAAAAGTTATTAAATGAAAAATCAACACTGATCAACGCTGGATGTAAGCACACTGTCCAGAATCAAGATGGAAATTGTTCTCTAGATTGTTTTTGACTGCTGGACTGCCAGTGGATGTAGATTAGATTTAATACCAGCCTATAAACCAGCCTATGAACCTAGTTTCTCAATAAGGGACACTGTGAAAAATGACAGGAACAAATATATATTTTTAATAGTCTTGGGCCTTTCTGAAGTTTCTAAAAAATTATTCACATTTTTTCCTAATAAACTTTTTCTGAATTTATTTTTGCGGGGCTATTAATAAGTTTCCTTTGAAGTAGGAAATAAATCATGTTTGATCTTACTATCGATGCTATCGATGTATTCCGTTTTGGTTTGGCAAGTAAAAGGAGACTTGTCAAGGTGAAGATGAAAAATATACTCTGGGAACAGGGTGAAAGAACCTAATAGACATTTTACGTAGAGAAGTAATAAATGAGAAAATAATATCTATGTTCTGGATAACTGCTACTTTTTTTTCTTTTGGCCATAACCTCAAAATATCATCCATTAGACAATAAGTTTGTGACATGATAATCATCGTCTTTGAAACATGGAAGCAGTAAGTTAACAGTCTTCTGCTCTGTTAGTGTGTCAGCTGCACTGTATCATAATTGGAAGGTTAAGGAGCCAAAATCGTGGTATCTTTTGATTATGCAATATACTAGAGTGCTTACCTCATATCTAGTCTCTTAATTCCCAGTATTAGTCTCCTGGTATCTATTAGAGTAATAAACATGCACAAAAGGACTATTCTACTGCTTTTGTGTTAACAATCGTAATAATAATTTAGAATTTGGAATGTACGTTTATGTGTTCCTTTAGCTCAAGGGTGACCTGTTCTGCCTGAGGCCTTTGGACCTTGACATCATATAAGTATTTTAACTGTTTTCTTCTTTTGTTTTTTCCTCACAAGCTGTGGTTGCTGATGGGCAAGATTTGAGAGAGAGATGGAGCAATGGAAAGTGAAGTGTTCGTTTGGAGTGTAGGGCTGCTTACCACAGGTTCAAGGAAAAGCACACACATGAGAGCTTTATACCCTGAACACAAGATTCTGTCACACTTGTTTGGAATGGCGTGACGTAAGGCAATATTGTGCCTTAATGATATCTCAAAAGATCCCTCTACTTGAAATGCTTTTATTTATTTAAAAACAACAGCTGAATTTACAAGATTAAAGACAAACTAAGAAGTGAAAGTTTAGTAGTAATTCTGGGGAATCTATTAAAGCCAGATTTGGGGACATTGAAAGCTATGAAAGTTTGTTACTGCATTTTCTATGATTGGCAGAAATTCTTTCTGAAGGAGCTGTAATATTTCAGCAACCACACTCTCCCTTTTTATCATAGCTGAGTCCCAAGTTTCAGAATTTGTAATAGTTAAGAAGCTAGTTTGCTTTCACTTTCTATGGTTTTACTTAGAAATGTTTTATTTCTACAGTTCTAGAGAAAAAAAAAATCTTCATTCTTTTACTACCTTACATGCTGAATGCACAAATATTTCGTTTTCAGCCTATAGATAAGGAGATAGTTGTGAGAAGTTTTGTGAAAACTTTATTGGTGTCTTTTCTACCCTGGCAAATAGTTCCCAAATAGTCTGTCACAGGTGGATAGTGTTCCTGTGCATGTCTTAACGTGGAAGGCTGAGGGTGTGGTGTTTGAATGTGTGTGTTCCGGAGGATGCAACAGTAACTCTGCTGTTAAATGGAGTGCTCCCCTATACTGTAGGGCTTTGCCTCAAGATCTGGTAACAAAAGTTACCGACTAAAGTGTTACATTTCAGACACTAATCCAGATAGCTCACTTGACAGAATAAAGCTAATCCATTCCTTGTTAGAAATGCTGCCTTCAGCTTGTGAAAGATATAACAAGTACTCTCATGCCTGAGCTCCGCAGGGTTCCCCGTGCTTGAAAGTACAAGACCAGGAGGGTTTGACTGGGAGTTCTGCGAGAGGAGGACTAAAGGGTATTTCTTCTCCTTCTTTCTAGAAGCAAAGGCTATTTTAAGGCTATTCACAGTAAATCCAACTTCTGGATTTCTGAATTGTGGAGTAAATAGTCATAAATAAGAAGCAGATTTTGATTTTTGGCAGCGGAATTGAAAGGAGTCCCTACTAACTGAAGTGAGTGGAGATGAATCTGCAAAAGACTTCAGGAATATGCTTAACAGTATGACACTTGCTCCTTATTTCTGATGTTATAGTATTTTGAGCAGTTTCAGAAAATTAGTTGCATAGAAAAATACATTTATTTGTCCCTTAATCCACACTTCAGAAATGGGACCAAAAACTGACTCTTCCATTTTTGCCCATAAACTGGTCCATGAATGAGCATTAGATTGCAGCTAAAATTTCTGAACTCTGTTTTAGAAACAGAAATCTGCTTCTGTTTCATGAGAAAATGTTGTGAAAGGAGCAAGTTCAGGATTGACCCTCTGCAGATAGGCTCTGAACTCTAGAATGTATAGTAAGTTTTTTTTTATGCAAGTCCTTTGCTTATGTTTTCATACAACAAGACAACTGTGGAAAATATGCTGCATTTCAGGTGAGTATTTTGAATGGCACTGAACACAGAACTACTTTGTTTTCTTGGTGAGGGAAAGACAGGTTTATGACTAGTACAATTCTGTTGATGGGACAGTACTTTTCCCATAGCCAAGATACTCAGGACAGGTACTCTAAGGGAGTTAACTATCAGAAACTGTGGAAAATGCACACTTGCAGTTAGCAGTGTATAGAATAGCTATACTTTTAAAATTTCCTTTCTCTTGTGATTTGTGCTGACGTTCTCCCTTCTGATTTTTTATTTTTTTTAAAAAAAAAAGAATGTACAGTTTTTTTCAATAAGGCAATGACTCTGGACCAGCCAAGAAGTTGCAAAGGCGCCTGTCTGGACCAGCAGTCCAGTTTATTTAGCTGTATTAAAGAAAGGAGATAAAACACCTTTCTTATTGTGGAGCTGAGATTTCAGACTTCTGGAGAAAGACCATCCTCTCACCCTGTGACGGCTGTACTGTTCTGCATACTGAAATAGTAGTTACAGATACGTGGTGTAGAAGATAAGCCTGCTTGGTTTTCTTACCTTGGATGCTCTGTCGTTATGTAGTCAACTCACATGACTGGCCCCAAAATGCTGGAGCATCTGTGGTTTTTTGTTTTGTTTTTGTTTTTCTTGTTTCTTCTTTCGCTTTTTTTTTTTTAATTGTTTTGTTTTTCTTAAAGTTTTAGGAGTCTTTTTGTTAGGGGACCTACTTTTCAGTTATTCAGGAGGGTTAATCTTACCTGAGAACACCAAACAGGCTTATTAATTTACTTAAATGTGTAAATTCAGTTCCTGGCTTTAATTTCTTCTTAAAGTCTTTATTATGTCCCTGTGATGATAAGAGTGTTTGGTGGCTAATTGCTGCTGGGTGTTTGGCCTATGTCACTTCAGAGAGCTACGGCGATGAAGTCTCATAGCCTGTTTTTGATACTCATAGAAGATCACCAAGATCTCAGCACTGCACAGGTCTGTTGAGAGTTCTGCTGACAGCAACAGTTGCAGGTAGAAACGAGAGTGTCGTAAAGAACACAAGAGCATTGGCTTTGCTTACATTGCTTTGAACATGTTTAGGGCAAATAGGCATTGAACTCTGGCAAGCCAACAGCTTTTACCTTACTTTTTTTAAGTGGACAGGATCCAAAGTCTAATAATAGTTGTGATTCACTATGGGGTATTTATTTATTTATTACTTGTAGAAATTAAGCAAGTTTATTAATGTTCTTCAGATTTTTGTCTGGTTCAGATTAGCGTGCTGTGTAAGTGTTGTGATCGTGAGGGTTAGCTGTAGAAAACAAGTTTGATTTGCAGGGCTGCTGCTCAGAGTGAGGTTTATTTTTTTGGTCTGTAGCTCCATGTCTGTAGCTTAGAAAGGTTCACTGATTTCTGTTGCTTCTGTGAGTGTCTGAATTTGTCTGCAAGTGGACGACAGTTCATTTCTGAAAACTGCCACCACATTTGTGTTAATTGACAGTTGTCTTTACAGTCTTGACAGAAAGAACAATGACTGAATGGCTGCAAGAGTTCGTTTGCTCTTTCAGCCTATGAGGTGTTTCTGTCAGAGAGATTTAAAGGTTGGTGTAGTGCCTGCTGTGCTATTCTCTGTCCTTCTGCCAACGAAAAGTATAATAGCAGAGCAGAAAAAAATGTGAGTTGTTGTTTTTTTTTTTTTTTTAGTGTCTTTTACTGGGGAAATTTGGTTGGATTTTAACATTCTTGCTTGGCAATAATGCTCATCTCTCAAACACCCACTTTTTACAGCAAAGTGTGCCATTGGATATACATTATATATGGTATAGCTTTTGTTCAGAACTGAGTTATATGTAAAGCTGCATGTGGTCATATTTCTTCCCTCTCCTTTGTATAATAACAAAACCAAAGCTGAAATACTAAATTTATTAGTTTCCTTTAAGGAGAATACTCTTTTTGCACTTAAAACTAATGATCGATTACAAATGTAGAACTGACAGCAAACAAAGGCCCCCTAACCCTATTTGTTTTGATTTATCTGGAAATGGGCATTTTCAGTTTTTCATCATGCAAAGCATTCTAAATAGATGCACACTCACATTATGATAATATTCTTTGAGTGAAATATTGGTGAAGACGAATTCAGATAATAAAAGCCTGAGATGCAGCTGGGTGGTACATTCTAAGGTAATTTACTGATTACTGTGCTCCCTTTGCTACTTTGTCCCAATGGGGTTATTATTTTACCTTCTTAATACTACAAAGAAAATTGACACTGTTATAAGATGTAAATACAAAGATACCTCCCTCTCCCTCCCTTCACATGTCAACACAAAAGAAGGTAGCAGAAGTCCTCCTTCCCATTTTCATTCTTGGTTCGAAGCCAGTGTTTAGTGTTGCCTGATGTGGAGTTACAGTCTTTTTTTTTCAGGATTGTGGAATGGCCCAGGACACTACAGTGCCCACACTGAACTTTGAATATTGGTTGGATAAAGCTACTGAATGGGGTCAAGCCACCACGTTAGAATCCCAGAAGGATGTGTGCCTTCACTTGCCCCAGCTCCAAGAGTTTCTACATCAGGTTTACGAAACTTTAAAACATATGGTAAGTGACTTTAAAAGGAAGAGTGACCTATTTTGAAGACACCCTTGGAAACAATCCGCACCGTGTTTTGACAGGGCCAGAAGCTAACAGTAGCGAAGAGGTTTGTGTTATTGACCTAATGTATTGCTGGATCAGTTAGGCAAATTGGGGAAACAGTCACAGGTAATGCAAACAGGAGCATGCTTCCTGTTTCCCTGATTTATTGTGAAAGGAGCTTTTTCTTCTTGATTGGTTGTTGTCACGTGAGATTTCCCAGCCAATGCTCTCGCCTCCTTAAAAGACTCTTTAAAATAAACAACAATTTGATTCTGGTTGTCAGGTCATAAATTGGATTATTTAAAGGCCTTAACATGCAAAACTGTAACTGATCCTTTAAATCTTAGAGAGCCTGTTGACACGTTAACCCCAGTGTTGTGGCACACGTAGTGAATTCTAGCAGCGTGGTCAGATCGTTGGCATATGCTGCTGGCTGCTCTGTTTAGTAATTTAATTACTGTCTGCGCTCACTAGAGTGCTTTTTTAAAGAGTAAATTTAATTGTTTACACGTTTAGTTCTGTATATGTTTTTCTGAGCATTGCTTTTTCAGTATATGTATTCAGTATAATTAGCTTTAGAAATATTGCATTATGACATGAGACTGACTTCTTATGGAAATAGTTTTTAAACATTTTTCTTATCTGAAGGCTGCAGAGTTGTTATTTTTCTCTGAACTGCATTTAACTTTTAAATAAAAGATTTTTGGAGAGTGCTGTTGCTTCCCACATTCTATATGTCTTTTTCTTAAGAGGGGAAAAAAAAAAAAACAACCCTATTTTTAGTGTTGGTCTTAGAGTAATCTGAGGCTTGGCCTGAAATGGACCTTGTGAATATGGCCCCAGAAAGTCTAGGGCTAGCCCCAAACATGAGACAAATGTAAGGATTTTATTGCAGCAGCAGGAGATGGTTATCGTTCTTGCTACTAGCATGTTATCTCAGCACAGCACTGTTTTTAAAAGCCTTCATTTATTAGATAGTAGAGCTACAAAAATGGAAAAATAAGACTGATTACACCGGATTGTGTATAAACTGCGCTGTCTACTACTTTTATAGTGAAGCTGCTTTCTATTTGGTTGAAAGTTAAATTGCAGTTTGTTACTGGCTAGTCATTACTTAAGTTAATTTAAAGAAAGCAAGTGAAAGTAACAGAAAGATACTAGTTTTATACTGTAGTAGGTATTCATTTCTTCAGAAACTCTGTGAGACAGTACATTAAAGCAACGAGAACCAACAAAAACATGGCTTAAGTGTGCTTTTATTGTCATGAAATCTTGGTTACTAATGCTATTTTCTGATTGGTGGATGTGAAGCAAATGAACAACTTTTCTACTGTAATTAAGAATTAGGTGAGGAAATCACTTACTTAAGCTTTAACTTATTTGAATTATGACATTATAGCAAATTCCAGGAAGTTCTGCTTTTATGACATACCTGCAGGTGTTTTGGTTGCAGAGCATTTCAGAGCAAAACCATTGGGATTGTAATTTACAACAATCTGTATCATTAACGGTTCTCCTAACCTACTTTTGATGTGTAGTATACTTATTATCTTTTTATTTGTTTTTATGTTTTAACAGGATTCAATTGTAGCAATCCAGCAGTTCCCTTTAATTGGCCAGCTTCTAGGAAGGCTTTGTTGGAATCCTTTTGTTATAGGACATGGTAAGAACATGTAATGATATTTCTGCAGCAGTTCCATAAACTTTATTCTGTAGGAATTAGGAAAACACAACTTGTTATATACTTTGATTTTTTTCCATAAAACACAGCATTCTTTTTTACTTAAGTAAAATTTTGAGATGACAAGATTAGATAAGTTATTTAAAGTATGTGGCATTGAGAAATCTTAAATTTACTTTCCAAGCTAATTAATTTCATGGATTAGTTACAGAATCTTGGTTTGGGAGCAGTAGGTTTTAAAGCCAGTGAGTGTTTATGTGCGTCATGATTTCCGTTCTTATTTTCTTGTTATATTAATTACATTTTTGTTAGGTTCTCAAAATGTACAAAATCTAGTGTTTCTAGATTTTCTTCTTTTGATTACTTTCAACAGAACTTTCTTCTGTTTATACATCAGGATATTCTATTATATATGCTAATATAGAAGATTTAAAATTTATTATACTTGGTTTGTTTTTTTAATTGGTATGAAGCTCTACTAAGTTATGATTGTGTTTGTTTTTATTGAGTTTATTCTGAATGTGTGCTTTCCCCATCTTGCAAACTAGTGAAAATGCACATAGAATCAAAAGCAAAACAGTGAAATGGCAACGTAGGAAAAAAGTGTATGAAAAACCTAAAGCTTCTCACTGCTGGTGTATATGTGTTTAAGTGAGAATGAAGAAGAGAAAAGAAATTGGGGACAGGAAAATGGTGGGGAGAGAGGAGATGCTATTTGTGCTACCTCACCAGCAGTGCCAGTACATTTTTCGGGAATCGATATGTTGATAAATGACTCGGGATCTACTTTTAAGGAGAAAACTAATTCTGAGCTTCTGTGTGAGCCCCTTAAAATAATCTTTTGCCAGTCTTCTGCTACTACTACAACTACAAAAAAGTCACATTTTACCTCTTCTGCTATATTCTTGGTTTTGGGGAAATACATGAAAGGACAATTTTTATGTTCACCTGGAAGGGCTTATTAAGTCAAGCACAGCATTGAGATAAAGTGATTATATGTCTTCTGGTTTGGCTTTATCCTGGTCAGCTCTAAGCACAGGCAGAATGAGCTTCTCTGCAGAACACATGGTAGATGTGTGTTATGTCAGCACTTCCTCTCTGAAAGGAAAATTAGGGGAGGAACCATAGAATTACACATAGATCACTTTCGCAAGCAGCAAATGTATGCTTTTGTGGCACCTTTTGAGAAAATCCTTCTCATACTTTATAGACGTATTTTTACAGTGGAGAGGTTCCCTTTTTAACCGTAGTTCCAGTTTTTGAGAATATTGATAACTGTTGATGTTTACAATTACACACATGCTTTTCTTCTAAGTTTTTTGTTTGGAATATTCAAGTCTTTAGACCATCAGTTTTTCTGAGCTGGCAATATATTGTGGTATGGAAAGTACCTTCATCTATATATTTCATCGAAGTTGAAAACCTAGCAATACGTTCTTGGTTTCCTCTGCTTTTGTCTTCTTTGGGATTCCTCAGCATTTTCTAAAGGAGAAAAGCACTTATTCTGCAAGTTTGTCGTTACCTCTAAGGATTGCAAGAGAATGGAGTTTTACTACAGAGGCTTTTTTTGGTGTCAAAGTTGCAAGCAAGCCAGTTCAGAGAACTTCACTTTCTCAAAATGCAATCCTTTCCTTTAATGCTTAAAGATGAGTCAAAGAGATTTTCTGACATCGACAGACCTGAAGATGTCTGCTTATACATTCCCACCACTGCGTCTTTTTAGAGCCACCGGAGCACTCTTTGGACTGCTGATGTTTTAGGTTCAGCAGACTTTCATTTTGTTTGGCACTAGTTCTGAAGATATTCTTTAAGATAGTGCTGGCTATAGCAGATGCTGACTCTCAAGTGGGTTTCATGTAATTTCTCATTTGGATAAATAGCTCATTTAGGCATGTGTCTGAGACCAGGCCACCCTTGCAGTAGAAGGAACTAATTTTGTTCAATTCAGTCTTTCATGCTAATAAATGGAGGAGGAAAAACATTATACTCTGCATCATGTCCAAACCACAATACCTATCACCTTAGATGAAACTCTGTTGGTGCTGGAAGCTGACACGGCTGACCACGCAGTGCAGGAAGCGTGGTCTCCAAGGGGAAATAATCTCCTCATAAACACTTCTGAGCAGGAGGTGACCAAGTTAGCCTTATTTAGAACACTAATGTGAAGGAAGCACGACCGAAGAAAATCTTATGGCTGTACTTGTGGTCCTAAACCATAAGGAATACATGAGGAATTCAGTCTTGGTAAGGAATTCCAATGTTTTTTCTGTGGGCTAGGGGATTATCTTCTCAGTAGGACCCTCCTGGTTTGAGTTTTGAGCCCAAATGTCTTGAATCCCAAACTAATGCTATAAACGTTGGGGAATTTCTTGGTGGCTCTGTATGTCAGTGTATGTGTGGGAGCATGCATGCTTATGTATGCCTTCATTTCCACAGAAAGTGCAGTTTTAGCTTATCAACATTTTCTGATATATTTCAATAAAATTTTACAACAAACTCTAAAAAGAATATTTCTGGCTTTAAGATTAGGGTTTTCTTATTAGTTCCTTGCGTCTGGCCTTGTTCATTACAGGGTATTTATAAACTGACTGTATGATAGGATGATTGAGACCTCACTGGGTTGTGAGAAAAATATTGCCTTTTTTTTTAAAAAAAAATTTTTTTTGATGTGAAACTGGCAGGGAAGAAGTGCAATCTGATTCATTATAAAGGTTTGGTCTTTTGTTTGTTTATTTGGTTTTTGTTGGTTTGTTGTTTTTTGTTTTTTTTTTTAACAGCTTCCAAGCTGTCTTACATTTCCTACAGAAAATTTCCATTCTTTTAGTTGGAGTTACAACATTAACCTACTTAAGAAGTCCAGTAGATAGTGACATTTTTGGGGATATGGTTTTCCCCTTTGAGTTACTAGTTTTGTTCCTCTGGATGTATTAATCCAGTAGTTATTTGGGTAGTGATCATTCTTTCATACCATAATAAGATCAAATGCTTTTGTTCATATCCTGATAATGGTTTTCAGTGCATACCATGATGGTATGTTTTCCATGGGGATCACAGTTACTAGAAAAATGGGAGGAAAAAACCCACCAGTAAGTTTTCTGTGGCTCTCTGTGTTTGGTCTTTTGATGTGATTATCTTTTGCAGCTGCCATAACTATTTTAAGATCTGTCCTCCTTATTCTTAATCTTCCCATCTTTCATCTCTAGTTCCAAAGCATTTGTGAATAGAAAACAATGAACCCGAGAGCGGTCCTCAGAGTGTCATTGGGTACTTCAGCAAGGGGACTGTATTGTCCCTTTTCCTACTTTTCACAAATCTATGGGAGGCTACTTCAGTTTTGGTTGTAGCCAAAAAGTAATTTTGACTGGGAAAATTGAGAAGCTGTACAAGACTCTTACTTTTTGGGAACTGCTGGCATAGCTATGACACAAATAAAAGTTGGTTTCAGTTAGGCTGAGATTTGACTGTATCTTGCTAAATCTGTGTAAACTCATTATGCTGGCAAAGTGCACTAGTATGTAATTTATCTAAGCTTTGTTTTCATCGTTTTAGCTTTCATCATACTGACATACGTTTCTGACAGGCAACAATATATGCAATTTACTTTATAGTATGCAGCAAGTCATCATTTGCAATAAAAAATCTTCTCATCCAAAAGTCTAATTAAGAAGTTACATGTATTTTTTCACTTCTTTCCTTTATTTTTTTAGGTCAAAAGAAACTATGATTTAAATAAAACGACTTAATGGCACACTGTAAATACACAGTGTGAACAGGATGAGTCAAGAAACGCTAGAATTATGTATGCTTTGTTCAGGATAGGTGATTTGGACTTGATTTTTGTTTTTGTTTTTCTTGTCTCTGTATAGTTTGACTTTTTTGAAAATACAATTCGTATAATTGAAAATTTTCTCAAAAGGCAGACTTTATAAACAGCCAATATTTAGTACTGGTAATTAATAATGTTTAAAATCTTCATTTTCCAAGAATCAAATGGCTATAATTTAGTCATTTAAACCGATGAAAGAGTATTTCTTCATTTTTCCTCCCATATAATTTGGTCTCAGAGTTTAGGTGAAATGTTTTTTGAAGGAGGTAGAGTTGCTTCTTCATGCTAGTTGGATATAGTTACAATCAAAGTATAAGGATACTTTGAGTTTCTGCTGAGCAGTAGGCAAGATGTCTCCTTTAACTCCAGTCTTAAACAACCTAGAAAATTATTAGCCTTGTAAAAATCCATATTAAAAAAGACTCCCCAAACACACAATGGCAGAATACCCCAAACTGAAGTCAGTCGAATGTGTATGTTTGAGAAACCGTTTCTGTGCAGAGATGTTAGTCAGTGGGAGGCCAGTAATGGCCTACAGGCTTGTTGGACATTTATTGAGGAATACTGGTTTAAATCAGTATTAGCTTCTCTGATCACCTGGTTAAAATACAGGCATTATTTAATGGAGCTTTTATTTTTTCTTCAGGCCTTGCCAACAAAGCACTTCTAAATAATTCTGTTTATTACATCCTGGATAAAAAATACACAGAAAACAAAAGAAATCACTTGTTGAGCTTGATGATCAAATTGTCTCCTAATATGATTTCTAAAACTCATGTGGTATTATTCATTTGTATTATATTTAACAAGAATAGTATGGCTTACTAAGTAAATATTATATCAGAGCTACGATGCTATGTCCAGTTTTCATAATTTTTAATACAATCATGCAGTTTTATTCTGGGATGAAATTCAGTGTAGAGATTCTTAGTATCTGCCAGAGAACATTAAAAAAAAAAAAGCAAACCTATTCAAAACAAAGTTGTGGGAAATAATCATGAGTTAAATGGCTTTTCAACTGCTTAGTCCAAATAATCAGCTCCTCAATAATAACATTTGTGTATCTGAGCAGTCACAGTATTGCTCAGTACAGTAGATTTTTAGAGAAGGCAACGCATTTCCAACAATGGATTAGAATTAAGTAAAACCTGATCTGATCCTGAACAGAAAATCACAACAGGATTTTTTTCCATCAGCATTTGGCTAGTCTGCTGTCTGCAGAAATGTCATTTTCCTGAAGCATGGAGAATCTTAATATATTCTTACAGAAAACTCTGTTTTACATTCTTGTTATGAATGATTTAATACTTCACAAGCTTAACTTTTTCAGAAATGAGATTTTTTAGTTGTGCAAGCTTCGGACACAATGTGATAACTATTTTACTACTCTTGATTATTATTTATTATTAATGATTTAATTTAGATTCTGAATTGAACGCTCCTTGATGATAGCTTCAAGTATTATTTATGTAAATGATTCACTGGATCATGCATGTTTCTTAAGACCGTCTAAATATTGTTGAGATTTTGAACTCTTTGGTACCTTTTAAACTGCTATTGAAGGAAGTGATTACACAAGAACTACGTATGCATAGCATTAAATGTATGGTGTGAATCTGGTAGAATAGAAGCATTATGAGTTGAGGCTGATATTTAGGGCTTTAGTTTTGTGGATGGATAGAGATCGTTTTGTGTAATTCTGTCTGTGTTTTGATTTTTCTTTTTTTTTTTTTCCCCTCTAAATGTATCCTTGTTTGCTTTTTTTCCTGCAGATGAAAGCCAGAAGACTCTGATGTGGTGCTTATGTTGTCTATACAGCAGTGAACCACAGAACCCTGTGGAACTGAAGGCCAACAGCTGGGTACGAGTAAGTGAATGAATCCTTCCCAGAACTGCTTTGAATTAAATTGATTATTTAAAGGTGCTGCATCTATAGCATAGAGACACTGTCATTTAAGAAACTACTCATACGTATTGTGTTGAAGTACATATCACTCTAATTATACACAGTCAGTGCTAGTCTGTCATTTTAAATATTAAAAAGATGTGGTGTTTTAAAGTGGGCAGTTTTGATGGCTTTTAAGCTAGTAGATTCACCAAGTCTAGTAACTGTGAATAGTGAGCAACGACCACAGATCAGAAGGGAAGCAAGTGTTATCAAAAAAAAAAAAAAAAAGAACCTTTCAATTAGGATGAAATAAATAAGCTGGAGAAATGCCATAGTTTGTTTTGAAAACAGCTTATATTTGCTCTTTAATTTTATTCTTTTTTGGTTTTGTTTAATCTCCTGCCTATGAAGAATTTAATTGTATCCAAACTTTCTTCAAAGGCAGTCAGAGAGGGGAGGCATAGTGCTTGTGTGTGGATTTATATTTAGTGATTGAAGGAATAATGAATCCTTAACTTCAATCCCAAATTTAGGGTTTTGCATGACACATCTGTTCATATTTTATGTATTTCCATACTGGACTAGCAAAGCACATCAGCCTGTAAATAACTTGCAGCACATTGATGCTTAATGCTTTACATTGCTGAATAGTAATTTGAGGGGGCAGTGTTGTTGATTTTACATCCTTGCATTCTCCATGGATGCGTATCAAAATATGGTTAAAAATATTAATGGAACTGTTAATTTTTTTTTTTAACATCTTATAGTCCTCACAACTAGTGAGAATGTAGCAGCCTGACTCTTATTTATGTATGTCTGCTAAAGCTGGATACTTCTAGAGTTCTCTAAGTAGTTCATTTCTCATATACTAATTGACTTTGTACCTGTCAGTTTATCTAGGTATGAATGTAATACTAGGATGTACAAATTATTATAAAATAGGTAATGATACTGCAGATGTTTGTGTTGGTACATAACTGTATTTAACTGTGTAGCATTGTTGATTTAGGTGCAGTAGTCTCAGCAGTAAATTCTCACAAACTTTCAGATGCCCCTGGGTGCCTGTGTGTTCCTATTTGGTGGGTTGTACCACACACTATGAAATTCTCAACAACTTAATATTATTTTCTTCCTGTCTTTAACCTTTTTCAAGAGGCTTTTGCAGAGGTTAGCATACGTGGAATTGACAGTGTGGCAATGCTTGAATACCAAGGTAAAGTGATGCAAAAAGAATTTTATTTTTCTAATGTACTCTTGCTGGTTGGATATGTTCTTCATAATGATGTAGAAGATGCACAATATCATGCATTTAGTTATCAAATAGAGCAAAATATGTCATTTTGCTTCTTATTAGCAGCAGCATATGCATTAATGACGGTAACTGGTGAGGGAGAGTTGTACCCAGACAATCTTCTCCAGATAGCTTCCATTTCTGGGAGGGAAGAAAACGGTTGTTTTAGTCTGGATACTTGCCTTATCTGATTGATGTAACTGAACTGATGGTGTCACTGATACAAGAAAAATTATCAAGTAAACAAGAACTCACACTTGGCGATGGGTGAAGGTAGAAACGCTGCTTTTGGCAACACTGCCACCTGAAGTGGGCTTAGATTGGGACTAACGTGAGCATTTGATTCAAGCCTCACTGTAGTCTGCAGGCATTTTTCCACCCACCCTATGTGTTTGAGTCAACCTTTATGGTCATTGTGACTTGATGGGTCAACAGTTAACCAAAAAGTGATAGGGAAGAGGGGATGGAGGAGTTCAAACCACAAACATACCTTACTAGCTATTTTTGTCATTCAGCGCTTCCCTAGTTGCCTACAGTGAGTGTAGCATAATATGATCTGAAATGTGATAGGTTCATATTCTGATTGGAGGGAAAGAAACAGCTCTTGGAAAACTTCTGATTAAAAAAAAAGCTTGTAAAATGTACAACGTAAGGCTACAAAAGTTGAGATTGGAAAAAAAAGTATTATGAAATTGTTTTCTGTAGTCGTTAGAATTTCTTCTCGGTTTCTTGCTGTCCGGTCTGCACCATCACAAAGCTTTTTGAAGAAAGTGGTTTTATCTTCTTTTCCTAATCAGCATTGTAATTCTAGTCACCAGCAATTGCAATATAGTAAGCACTATCATGCTTATTTGTATGGAAGAACCTAAGTTAAATATTCTGCTTCTCCTGAAGGGTTTCTTTTGCTATATGTGATAAGGATTCATATTTAAAAAAACCAAACCCACTAAGTCTGTTGACCCACCTACAGCATACTTAACATCATTTCCTCCTGAACTACTTTATTTTCCATATTATGTGTGTCTCAGAAGGTTGCCACAGAAAGGGTTCGAGACACATTTGCTATGAGAGCCTGATTTGAAGTTTGCATCAGCTGTTTTCATATTGACTGGATGACCAACCTCTGCAGTGGTCTGATCTGACCTCAGCCTTGTTTAGAGTATGGCAGGAGCTCTTTACATCAGGGATGCTCACTCTCTGGTGGAGAAGATGCCAAATACACTGTGGCATACTATGCAAAAAATGGCCAAAAGTCTAAAATATATAGCTGAAACAAATTCTTGGAGGTGGAGAGGAAGGTTAGTTTTGTGGCTACATAATATACAGGGAATTGAAATCCAGAAATTAACTCTAAATGAAGCTCTGAAATGTGAATACTACTTAAAAGATTTTTAGTATTATGGAAAACTTGCCTGTGCTTGAAATGATAGATTATCTAAGGTATTTAAGCTCTCCCTAGAGGGTATGAATGGAAAGCCACCCATGACCACACAGAATCGGGCTCTGTATCCGGTCCATATATGCTGATACAGGAGCCATGGAAAAGAGGTTTATATATAGGGGCTGCTGTTCAGCTTCTGCGGAAGTGACCTCCACAGTAGCCTTGTCCTTTGGCCCTGCAGCTGAGAGTTAATTTTATTTCCTCAACTTAATATTTCAGCATACACTGAGGAGGAGTACTCAGTTTTTAAAAGGTAAAGTAGTTCAGTGTGTAAGCCAGTGTGCATCAAAGAAATTGGGACCTCTGGCTGTGCATTTAGTTGACAATAGAACAAAGAAAATGTAGAAAAGCAAACCAAACCAACAAACAAAAAACCCCATCCAAACAACCAAAAACCATGGAGGAGTGTGTAATGAAGACAGACAACTTTACCTGCTTGCTATTAACTGTTTAACAACAACCAAAAAAGCCACCTTTTTAAGATTGCTTCCTAGTTTTGTGGGTTTTAAATGTGACTTACTTAAAAATTTTCCTCCCAAAATGCAAAGTTATATCTGATTGGAAAATGATATTATTCAGTCAAGTTAGTGGTGAATATTCTTCTTTCCTTTGTTTTCATAGCTACGTACATTGGCTATTAAATTACACCTTGCTTTTTGTCATGACGAGCGCCAGTTCCTAAAGAGCACTTTGTGGCCTTTCAATGTGTCTTTGACTAAGGTCATTGATAGGAAGGCTGATCTCAAGTCTTCTGTTTTCAGGTGCTAAATTGCATTTTCAAAATAGCAAAAAATGTATCTGATGCTTGCTTACTTTTTAACTTTCCTGCCATTGTCAAGGAAAAGCTGTGTTGTTTTTAATGAGAATAGGGATAGCTACCCACTTGAACCACATTGTTAGTAAGTTTCGGAAACCAAGTTGCAGGTCTGTAAGTCCTGAAGAAATTAGGAAATAAGGAATAAAAGAATAAATGTGCAGAAAGAATAAAATGTGCAAAGAAATGGCTTGGAATTTAATTAAAACGTGCATTGTAGACTGCACTATTTTTTAGAATCAGATGCTATTTAAAATGGTAAAAATATATTTTATGATTCTGAATTTTAGTGCTGGAATCTAGGTTCCGTAGGTCAGATGCAGTGTCGGAAGCCAAGATGCATGCTGCCACAGATTTCTCACTGATGAAATCAGTCATGACCTGGTGACACCAGTCTCTAAGAAAGAAGGCAATTTAGTTTCTCCAGCTGGCCACCTCTGAGCAGAGTTTTGGAGCTGTGCAGTAAGTGTGGTTCTAACGGGACTTCTGACTGGTGGGCCTAGAATAGCTTCTTTGCACCACGGGTTACTCTTGCAATCACATTGCAGCAACTAGAGACCTTTTCTGAAGTAGATTTCCATTTTATTAACTTGATCACGCCTCCTTCTCTGCTGTCAGTTTATAAACTGTGTTTATGAATTGTTTATGGCTTTCCAATTTGTTTCGAATTCTGCCTTCATTTTATTGCTTTGGAAAGCTATGCGTACTTGTGAGAGTGTTACAGCCCATCCCGTTTCAAATTGGGTAAAATAGGAATAGTTAATATCCCTTTCTTTAATTTTTAAATTTTATTTTAAATACAAGATACATTTTTTCCAATGCTGTACTTTCCCCATGAAGGTACAAGATGGTGTGTACATAATAGCTTAAACATAGGGGTGAAAGGCCTATAAGCCTTGGCACATGTTTTCAGAGGTGGTTTTTGTGCTTGGCTGAATTTTCGTTTTTGGAAATGAGTAGTTCTTTTGGGTATCTATCTATATCCTATGCAAGAACATGTTATATTAATGGCCACAAAAGTAGTAGGTGTTCTTTGTTAGAGTAATTTTTAATGGCACTGTAATTATAAAATTATTTTTATTGTATTTTCCAAAAATACCTAATGAAACTTATGTGGTTTATCTTTCATAAGATTTCATACATGTTTTCTTTTACCAATGTTATTCTGGTTAATTTTTGAAATGAGGATGGTATGATGGCAAATTTATATTTAAAATTTTGATTCAGAACGTTTTAATTCTATTGCGTCAGTGAGTTTCTACTTTCTCAACAGAACTGTGTAAAAATAATGTTCCTATAAAAATACTAAAGCTGATTAAAAAAAAAAAGGTAAAGTGTCTAAAATTCTGTCTCATCTATTAATCATTTGTGAATGTTGCTGGGATATTTCTGCTGGAAGATCAAGGTTTCGAATTATGGTCTACAGTCTTTCCCTCCTCCTCTTTGTGTTTAAGTTCTCAATTTTCTGCTGAGCTAAGCAATGTTGGTGGAAAGGAGGTGGACACCACTTATTTCCAAATGTATGCAACGGAAAGCAGAGACTATTATTTCCTTTGGACGCTGTCAGCACTCAGTGAACAGAGTTCACCAGTTGAGAGCGCCTCTTTGGAAATGCAAACATAGTCTTTTCAGTCTTTTCAGGTAAAGTATTTCCATTTTGCCAAATTCAATGTTTGCAGTAAAACTGCAACATTTGCTTGCTGGAGCTTCTCTGTTTTTTAGGGAAATAGGAAGTATACCAGAACTTCAATGTCATCATGTTATTTTTTGAATAGCAAACATGGAAATGTGTTTGAAAACCATCAATTTAATACAGTAGCCTTGAACATCTCCAGGGAGGGGGCATCCACAACTTCTCTGGGCAATTTATTCCAAAGTCTTACCACCCTCGTACTGAAGAATTTCTTCCTAAGATCTAATCTAAATCTGTTCTCCTTCAACTTAAACCCATTTCTCTTTGTCCTATCAGTGGACACTCTTGTAAAAAGTCCCTCCCCAGCCTTCCTGTAAGTCCCCTTCAGGTATTGGAAGGCAGCTATTATGTCCCCCGGAAGTCTTCTCTTTTCATGGCTGAACAATCCCAGCTTCCACAACCTGTCCTCGTAGCAGAGGTGCTCCAGCCCCTGGATCATCTTTGTGGCTCTCCTCTGAGCACGCTCCAACAGATCCATGTCTCTCTTATGGTGGGGACACCAGAACTGGACACTGTATTACGCAGTATTACCAGAACTGGACGACGTATTACAAGAAAGCAGTTAGAAAGTAGATGTTGATGGAACTACAGGAAAGTTGCAGGGAATAGCTGAGAAAAAAAATGGAAAGAAGTCATAGTGTGTGAAATGTCTCTGTGTGTGCATGTTTTCATGTATTTTGGTTTCTATCTGGAATGAATTACTGAAGTATTTTTCAATATTTCTGTCACAAGGCATCACAGTACATCATGAATGAACTGAGAGGGACAAGATTATCTTTGAGAAATACAGGAATTCTCATCATATCTTTATGAAGCATCCAAAATAGCTTTTATGTGACGTGGAAGATGAAAAACAAAAGTAGACTCTATAATTCTGATTATAGAATCATAGAATAGTTTGGGTTAGAAGAGACCTTTCAAAGTCATCTAGTCCAACTCCCCTGCAATGAACATCTTCAACCAGGTCATATTGCTCAGAGCCCCACTCAACCTGACCTTGAATGTTTCCAGGGATGGGGCATCTACCACCTCTCTGGGCAACCTGTTCCAATGTTTCACCACCCTCATTATAAAAAATTTCTTCCTTATATCTAATCTGAGTCTACCTTCTTTTAGGTTAAAATCGTTACCCCTTGTCCTGTTGCTACAGGCGCTCCTAAAAAGTCTGTCCTCATCTTTCTTATGGGTCCGTTTAGGTACTGAAAGGTCACAATAAAGAAAATTATGTTTTCTTCCTGTAACTGAGTTATGGGGAGAAGCCTATTTTGCAGGATAGATGGCTTATATGTATTTGTTAAAATGCAGTATGCCAAGTATGTGAGGAAGAGTTTGGAACTGGACACAGTTGTTCGCGGTTGTCATGGTTCAGCCCAGCCAGCAGCTCACCATGAGGTCACTCGCTCATTCCTTCCCTCAGTGGGGTGGAGAGGAGAAAAATGTGACAAAAGGACTGAGGGTCGAGATAAGAACAGGGAGGAGGGATCACCCACCGACCATGGTCCTGGGCAAAACAGACTCTGTATGGGGACAAAAATCAATTTAATTTGTTAATGGCTCATTCAGAGGGGATAACAAGAAACAAGCCAGATCTCAAAAAACAGCTTCCCCTCACCCCTTCTTTCTTCCCAGCTCTACCTCCTCCCCTTGCAGTGCAGGCAGACAGGGAATGGGGGTTGCAGGTCAGTTCATCACACATTCTTTCTGCTGATCCTTTCGTAAAGGAGGAGGACTCCTCACACTCTTTTCCCCTGCTCCAATGGATCCCCTTCTCACAGGACAGTCCACAGACTTCTCCAGCATGAGTCCTTCCCGCAGGATGCAATCCTTACTCATCAGATTGCTCTGGCGTGGGCTTCTTCCCCACGGAGTCATGACTTCTTAGGCAGCTGCCACTGCTCTGGCGTGGGGTTCTCCATGGCCTTCAGATGCCTCTCTGCCTCTGCATCAGCCTCCAGCAGCTCACGCAGACCATTCTCTATGACTCCCTTCAGGCACATGCACCTCTGCTCCAGCGTGGGGTTCTCCAAGAGCTGCAGGTAGATCTCTGCTTCACCGTTTCTCTCATGGGCAGCAGTGGGGCCGCTGCCGTCTCACCATGGACTGCAGGGGAATCCCCACTCCGGCACCTCCTCCCGCTCCATCTGCACTGACCTGGTGTCCATGTGGCCATTTCTCTCAGGTCTCAGTCCTCTCAATGAACCTCAGCAGTCCCAGTAAGACGAACTCATCCCAGAGGGTGCCCCAGGATTGGGGCGCGTTGGAGCTCTTCCAGCAATGTCACTGCAGCCATCTCCAGTCAGACAGCAGCAGCCCAGTGTGGGCAGCTGCCTGCCCAGGAGCCTGGGGGCAGCCCCCGCTTCCTCCCTCCTCCGTGTAGGTCCAGCCCCAGTTCGAGCTCCTTTGTCCTCATCTTAAATACAGCATTTGCAGAGGCGCTGACTGGCTCAGCCCTGGCCTGAGGGGATGGAGAGGGTCTCACCTGGCCAGAGGCCAGTCTGAAGCTTTTCACAGCTACTTACAGGGGCCATTTCCACAGCCCCTCTCATTCACCGCAGTACATGGTAATGACAGCTTTGTCAGTTATTGTGATAGCTGTTTGCTACCTTATGAACAGTGGTGTATATTCTTACATACCAGTAGATGGCATTCATCATATTACGTGCAGGTGCCTATGTTCGTTTTATATTAATATGTACACAGGTTTCCATTTCACTGCATTCTCATGCGTATTCTTCTAAGGGAAGATGAACATTTTCTTTTAGTCTCTAGATTAGAAGCCAGCTTCACTGCTGCCCAGGTTGTATGGCATTATTCTGAGACTTAGCTGTCTAATGATGCTCGCACTAGTGAGAGTTCTGTGTTAAGATTCCTGAAATTTTTGGCAACAATTTAGAATACTCACTAACAGCAAAATTAATTTCATGATCTTTTTTCCTGTATGCACAGTGCATGCAGTTGAACTGATTTTTGTCTTTTCTTGCCTATAGTTATGCCTGGGATGTGAAAGAATTCTACCTGTGTTTTCACTTGTTATGATAATGGCTAATTCTTCATATTTATATTTTTTTATTATTTAGAGGCTTTGTATCTGAGGGGTTGTGGTGTTAAACACTGCACATGAACACTTTAGAAAACATTCTTGGTTCTAAAGTAGTTACAATGAAAGACTCATCATGCAAATAGATTTAGAAAAAAGAATCAGAAAGAAATAATTATTCCTTTCCTCCAGCCGCCTCCTTGCCTCAGTGTTATAAAATTAAAAATAGTATTCTGAACAGTGCAGATTTTTTGTATTTCCCCTCCTCTGGTTTTCTCTAGACAAACCTTGTTACACAATTTCATGATGACCCACTTACGTATGGACATGCATCGTATTTTTAAGGACATGTCATCTGTCTATTCCAGAAAGTTTTTAGTACACCTGTCATCATATTACTTGGTTTGCTGCTGCCATGTTTTAATATATTCTGTCACCTTTTTCACCGCTGCTGGTTTGAAAAGTTTATTTGCTGTAGGCACGAGACTCTTCCCCCAATATATCACGCGGTGCAACAGAACATCCATTCCTTTGTTTCTGGTAGCTTGTTAGGAGTAAGCCTTTTGCAGTGCATTAGCACAGCAACTCAAGCAAGCGTAGTAAGCTGCAAAAAATTATACCAGTAGATGTCACTCTCTGTATTACGTGACTGCCAGGATGTACATCACCCAAACATGCAAGCATACAGAATCGTGCGCTCTTACAAACCCGTTTTAAGAGTAAGGTAATGTAGCTGTTGTTAGGGATTAAACTAACAGTAGTAACATTGAGGCCGTTCACTGGTTCCATCTGGATGTATTTTGTTAGAAAGGCAGTATTATGCGGTAGTTTGCCTTTAATTTGTCAAATTTGTCATGAGGATGGCAAATAAAGAGGAGTGCTTCCTCTAAGGAAGGATCAAGTTGAACTTGACTTCTGCATCCAGATTAATGGGGGTATAAAGTAATGCTGTTACAGAGTAAGCATGAACAGGCTATTCACTGGAGTTAGTAACCAGAAATAAAAAATGGGAATTAGCTATTGTGCATTATACTTTCACTTAAGCTGTTCTGTGATACAAAGTTTTCCATTCTCAATTAAAACTAAGAGGAATTATTAAATAAATATGCCCCATAAAAATGGAAACAACCAAAACCAAGTTTTCTGCTTCTAATTGTTGTCTATCCTGGAGGCTTTTGTGGACATGCAAGAGATTCTGGAAAATTACAGGCTAGTGATCCTTTTTCTGATATTGTTTTGTTTATGTTTGGATATTTTTTAGATTATTGTTGTAATTCATGATTGGTCAGAGCATTGAAACACTTAGAACTTAATGCGATTTTAGAAATTTTATTGTTATGCAGTGCAATTATTAATGTTCTCATCACGCATGAAAATTTTAATCCAATTTTAAATCCTACATAGGCCTATATCCTATGGACAGGATGGGAAATGCAGATTTTGATGGCATTTGTAAGTGGATAAGCCACCCAAGTTGCATCCAAGAAACCTGAATGTTGTTTTTTGACTTGTAAGCCAAGGAATCATTAAGGAGGCATATTAGCTTTTTGAATAGGAAAAGCTGATTTTAAAATGTTTCCCAGATACAGGGGGAAAACATAAAAGATACTGCTTCTCAATTTTATGTTTAAAATTCTGTTTACATAGTTTTGTTTTTTACGTGTGAAACTAAATATACAGGTTTTCTTTTTGTTTTAAACCTGATCTGTCAGTTTAATAATGAAGTTGACTAAAGAACAGCAAACATACCTGAGTGAATGTAACTGTCACAACAGTTAAATTGACAGTTTTCCCATTGTTTATTTAAACAATAAAGGATCAGAAGCTTTGCTCCACCCTAGCTTCTGGGTAGTTGTCAGTCCACCATATTAAAAGAGGAAGTTTAAATATGTAGTAATGGCCCTGACTATAAAATTGTGTTTTGCTCACCTCATCCACCTCTCTTGATACACAGTGCATAGGCACATTCTTAGACTAGACATCAGGAGCAGAATGAAACAGGTATCTGAAGGCACTTTATTCTAAAGTGGTTTCTCAGTTATGTATAGTAGCAAAACCTAGAAAGCTACTCTATCTGTAGACAGAACAGGTTAAAAGCCAACAACTCACCCCACCATATAGCTGAAAGGGCACAGAAAAGATTCAAATGTGCCATTTTGTCAAAGACAATGATATTAAAACCCAGAAAAGTCAGAAGACAGATTTCCTCTTTATAATTATTGGAGATAAATTGATGTTTTAAAACAATTTTCAGTTACCTCAGCCAGTGGGACCTGAGGGAATTGTTATTTCAGACACATATGCCAAAGCTATACACATATATATTGTGTAAAATGAAACATAAAAATGCTTTAGAGAATGCATAAGGAAAATGAAAATAGTAAATCCTGTCAAACAGTTTGTAAATAAGACAGAAAAAACTCCAATCTTACAAACTTAAGGGCTGACATACAGGTTAGAGACTGTAGTATGATCCGGATTTGGAACAAATGGTGAGACACATGTTAGGAGGTGTAGACCTAATTTTTCATGCCTTGTATTTGTTAAACAGCAATTTGACAAGTAGAGTTTTGTCAACAGCAGACAAAAAAGCTTGTGTCAGTCAAAGCTAAAGCATGGAGAGATGGAGTGCTCATTTTGTGAGAGCTAGTTAGCAAATCAAATCTGACGGGGAAAAAAAAAGATGAGCTGAAAAGGCACACAGATCTAAAAATACTTTGTGAAGCTTCATCACTTTTCAGGAGCTGAGGCAGTGGACAGAAAAAAAAAATTAAAAAAAAATCCTCCAATTCATAAGAACAATACTCAAAGTGCAGAATAAGGCTGAAAAGGCCTAAATATTCCATGACTTTTTCCTGAAGGCTGGCTGTTCTGAAGAACACCTAAGTTTGTTGGCCATGTATAAAACCAGCCCAAACCAAAACCACTGAAGGGTTACTGGATTAAATATTTAAAAAGACAATATCTGATAATGACACGCAAAGAGACGTTTCTGATTAATGCCAGATATTAACCTTGCTGTAACGTCAGGGTTTAATAGTTGCTCTTAGAAAAACAGATCAAAATTTTTCGAGTTCAGCCCTCTCCATAGAGAAGACTTTAACGAGCATTCTGTGCAGTTCATGAGAAGAGTTTGAGGAACAGAAGGGATTAATTTAAGAAAAAGATGCTGAATTCTTGTGACCATCTCTGAAAAAAAACAGAGACAGTATCACTGTAGTCATGTTAGGTAAAAGGAGAATGCTACTTTTTGTTCCATGGGCCTAACAAAAGCAAGAGTAAGAACCTGCTCTTTCACTGGCCTCAGTTCATGCAGCAACATGTTTGGAGGTTTTTTTGGTGGAAGTCGAGCTTAAGCTGAAAAGATAATAAACCAATTGTGGCCATTCAGGAAAAAGGTCTGAGGATAAATTTAGTAATCACTTTTAATCTCTAAATATCACGTTTGCAGACATAAATTCAGACCTCAGACAGAGTTCCTGTTTACTGGAAAACCCAGTAGGTGTTTGGAAGAACCTCAGTGAAGCAAAACTTAAGTGTAGATCAAGTATTTTAATTCGTGTGAGATCTGAGAGTATTCAAGACAGAGGCTAATGGAGAAGACTTGTTAGCGGCACCTGATGAGGCTGAGTATTGAGGCAGTTACATGCCAGAGGACGTTGAGTGTGGATAAACGGACAGTGATGCGTTTGGTGTGAGGGAACGCCAAAGGAGTCTGCTCCATGGGGGAAGGTGAGCCAGGACCCGCCGGTGCGGCTGTGGCTTTATGCAAAACTGGCGCAGTTGTGTGAGAAGAGCAGAGCGAGCCCAGTGACAGCCACCAGGGTCAGCCATGAGTCCTGCGGTTGCCAGACCGGGTTCACCACGGTGAGGGAGGTCCGAGATCAAGCCAGGAAGTCATGGCCATGGGTCAGGCTCCAGAGCAGCGAGGTGCATGACCAGCCACAGGCTGCAACGTCACTCTGGCAAGGACAGATATCCTTGTTGGCCTGTGCTTAAATCCCTAACCAAGCCAGAAGGACCCAGCTTCTTACAACTCTTTCTCACCTAGCACTGCGTGACAGCTGGCCTTGAGCATGGGCAGCCAAACCCCTGGGAAGAAGGGGTGAGGAAGATACAATGAGATGCCTGCTCTGTTTGTACAAGTTTTCCTAAGACTTCTGCATTTGACTCTTGTCAGGCACAGGATACTAGCTGCACAGAAAGCTATTTTTGTGATATTTCTGTTCCTGTGCAATTAAGCTTGTCTTGTTTCAAACATACCGTATGTAGTTGGAGGTAGCATTGGGGAATGTAATTTAAGAATACTAGTTCAGAGGGTCACAACGAAGTCGTTCTGACTATTGCTGTGTTGTGATTTAGGCGACTCCGGCAACTCAACTCCACACAGCCGCTCGCTCACCCTCCCCCACCCTCTGGGGATGAGGAAGGGAATTAAAGGAGAAAAGGAAAAGAGACGCGTGGGTTGAGATAAGAGCAATTTAATACTACTACTACTAATATATGAATGTATATTTATATATGTATGTCGTGGGTTAGGCCGCTCCGGCAACCAAACCGCCCCCCCACAGTCGTTCTCTCACCCTCCCCCAGCCCCAGAGATGAGGGAGAGAATTAAAGGATAAATGGGATAACCATGGGTTGAGATAAGAACAATTTAATACAGATGATTTAATACACACTGTAGATGCTCACCACCCGCTCTTATGCG
Organism: Tauraco erythrolophus; assembly: GCF_009769465.1. Classification (NCBI taxonomy): domain Eukaryota; kingdom Metazoa; phylum Chordata; class Aves; order Musophagiformes; family Musophagidae; genus Tauraco; species Tauraco erythrolophus. Next base: position 77,222,810 of record NC_141496.1, read on the forward strand.
AAGCCCGTCTTGTCCCGAAGCTGCAATCCCGGACGAACGCGAGGCCCCGAAATAGAGAGGGGCAGAGAGAGAGAGTACTCCGAGAGTGGGAGTACTGGGAGAGAGAAAAAAAAAAAGGCAACAGAGCAAAAGCGCAGCAAGCGCAAAAGAGCAAAAGCGGTGAAAGAGCCAAAGCGCCAAAGCCCTTCTGTCCGCTGCCTCTCACTTTTATACTGGGCATGATGCTGCGTGATATGGAATACTAATTGGCCAGTTTGGCCTCAATCTTAAGTTCAAGTACAAATCGTAGGGAGAGTCATGGACCCCTTGTCCCGGCTATGCTCCCCCCTTATCCTGTGGTGCTCCTGCACACTGGCAAGAACCCGGCAAGCTGAAAAAGTCCTTGAGACCTCAGTGCCAACTATAAACATCAGTGAGCTGTCAGCGTTCTTCTCAGAGCAAGTCTCAGACTAAAACCAAAACACAGAGCTCTTCTGGCTGCTAAAAACTGCAGTACTCTGTTGGTTTCTTTAAGACTTGTCAGAGTGGTTCCTTTAAGACACTGGAAAAAATACATTAAAAGAGAAGAATAAAGCTTATTCACAGATTTAAGAATTCTTAGTTTTGACAGAAATGTTTTAGACTGCTCTCAAATGAAACAAAGAAATCTGTTAAGGCTTGTTTCAGAAACTGAAATTGCAGGCCAAGTCAAATGAGACTCCATTGGGGTTTCCCCACGGAGATCTACGAGTTGCAGGAGCTGGGATTGTTCAGCCATGAAAAGAGAAGACTTCCGGGGGACATAATAGCTGCCTTCCAATACCTGAAGGGAACTTACAGGAAGGCTGAGGAGGGACTTTTTACAAGAGTGTCCACTGATAGGACAAGGGGAAATGGGTTTAAGTTGAAGGAGAACAGATTTAGATTAGATTTTAGGAAGAAATTCTTCAGTACGAGGGTGGTAAGACTTGAGAATAAATTGCCCAGAGAAGTTGTGGATGCCCCCTCCCTGGAGGTGTTCAGGGCCGAGTTGGACAGAGCCTTGAGCAGCCTGGTCTAGTTGAGAGGCGTCCCTGCCCATGACAGGGAGGTTGGATTAGATGATCTCTGAGGTCCCTTCCAGCCTATGCCATTCTATGATTCTATGATTCTGTTAAAGCCAAGTAGGCATAGATTTACTTACTTTTTAGAAAAACTTTGATTTTTGCTCTGTTTCCCACAGATAACCGCCCTATAAGATACTATATTTAATAAAATGATTTCCCCCCTATTGACTTATTTTTAATAGCCATAGCATGTTCAGTATATGTATAGTGCTTGAATGACTCTTCTATATTCTCTATTAGGCCACAAATAAGTAGGCTGGTTTTGAGGTATGCCACACTAGGGATTTTATTTTATTTTTTCTTTGTTTTCAGATTGAGATTTCTTTCAGTCTTACTTGTGCCTTGAATTATTTTTGAGTGATGCAATGTGAGGTTTCTGCAATGTGAATTAGAAAACCTAGGAGTGCGGTTGCTGCAACTTTACATGAAAAGCCCTAGCAAGGCTTAGGCAGCTAAGCTAATTTTCCTTTGAGTTGCTGCTTATGTACAAGAGGTAACCGGACAATCTGTGCACTGTGAGAACAGCTCTACAGATGTTGACAGAAAGGACTTTTAGTGGGGAAGTGGGACAGATTATTATGTGTGAATTTTTTCTGCCCAAGGGTCACAATATGTTTCTCCCAGATGGCCAAGGCAAAGTTTGTTGATTTAATGTTTGAAAAGCAAAGGTGAGCATGTTTGTTAGAGATCAAGGATAAACTAATGCTGGGATGTCATGATCTAATATAAGCTTGCTGGAACAGGAAGTATTGTGGTAGATGAAAGAAGCATCTTGTGATGTGGAAAGCGTGTGGCAGTGAAGTGGTTTTTCTACTCTCCAGATACTTTCCAAATCCCTCAAAGGAGAAACCTTAGAAAGAGTTCTCCATTCAAGCATTCTCTGCTTGGTCTAATTGGTAAGTAAGAGGTCCACAAAGGGACTCTAGGTGACTCGATTCAAAACTGATACGTTTTGATCATCATGGTTCTTCAGGTAAACAATGAAAAATATTTTCTCCTTTGATACACTCGGTTGAAGTAATAGGGGGACTTCAGGATTGACTTGGTCTCCATTAACATAGTTCTTTCACAACTGCTTTCACACTAGAATCTCACCTGAAGGTTTGAGTCAGGTGCCTTTAATTCTTATACAGGACTTCACATAGGGGTCCTTTACGCTTTAAATGTACAACTGGTTTCTCAATTTAATCCACTCAGTCAGCTTTTCTGTATCCCACGCTAAGCTTTCTCCTGTGATGATGAGTCCTTTCACATATGTCAAGGGAGCCAGTTTCACTTGTTGCCTCTTTCGTCTGGATGATTATTATAGTGACCTGCTTTGGGCAGGGAGACAATTTCACAGTGAACAGTTTTAATGTTTTTGTTCTGCTGTCAAGAGATGTTTGCATATTAATGTTTGAAAGTTCAAGGCTGTTTGCAATCCCCGTCTGCTGATCATCCTAACCAGATCATAGCGGGTAGCATTTTAAAGTATTTTGCCTGAGTAAAAAGAATAATAAAACATGATCTTCTCTGAGCTGGGCCGTAGTTCTTACTGACAATCATCAAACCTCCTTGTTTGTAATTTCTCCTTGGTTTTTTGAAGGCATCTTTATGACACAAGATTATGAGCTGGAGACCCAGGATCTGAGTTTTCTGGGGTGAACCATTTTGCCTCAGTAATGAAGAAGAGATCCTTTTGCCCAGAACTTGTCCACATATTGTTTTTTTACTGTTCCCATCCTCATCTGTTGGTCAGAGACTGATACGCATTCTCCCCCACGTCCCCTTTTTTCCCCAGGATCAGTGGTTGTTTAGTGTTTGCATGTCTTAGTCTCTCCGGGCGTAGCTGTAGTTCCTGTCTGTGTTTGTGGCTCAGATTCACTTGGCTGTGTTCTTCTCCAAAACTCATGTTTTATATTTCTTCACATTTAGGTTTTTAAAAAAAGAAACACTTCTGTTATTCTCCCTATTTGTTTTATTTCAGTTGCTGATTTAAACGTGTATGGGGTTTGCATGGCAAGGTTTTGGTAGCGGTGAGGGTACAGGGGTGGCTTCTGTGAGAAGCTGCTGGAAGCTTCCTCTGTGTTTGACAGAGCCAATGCCAGCCAGCTCCAAGATGAACTGGCCAAGGCTGAGCCCTTCAGCCATGGTGGTAGCACCTCTGTGATAACATATGTAAGAAGGGGGAAAAACACGTGCACAATTTGCAGCCAGAGAGAAGAGTGAGAATATGTGAGAGAAACAACTCTGCAGACACCAAGGACAGTGAAGAAGGAGGGGGAGGAGGTACTCTGGACGCCAGAGCCCCTGCAACCTGTGGTGAAGACCGTGGTGAGGCAGTCTGTCCTCCTGCAGCCCATGGAGGTTAACAGTGGAGCAGACATCTGTCTACAGTTCGTGGAGGACCCCACACCCGAGCAGGTGAATGCCCGAAGGAGGGTGTGACCCCATGGGAAGCCCCTGCTGGAGCAGGCTCCTGGCAGGACCTGTGGAGAGAGGAGGCCACACTGGGGCAAGTTTGCTGGCAGGACTTGTGACCCTGTGGGGGACTCACACTGGAACAGTCTGTTCCTGAAGGACTGCACCCTGTGGAAAGGACCCACGCTGGAGCAGTTCGTGAAGAACTGCAGCCTGTGGGAAGCACTTGCATTGGAAAATTTCATGGAGGACTGTCTCTCGTGGGAGGGACCCCACACTGGAGCAGGGGAAGAGTGTGGGGAGTCCTCCCCCTGAGGAGGAAGGAGCAGCAGAAACGTGATGAACTGACCACAACCTCTCTTCCCCGTCCCTCAGCTCTGCTGGTGGGGAGGACGTGGAGAAAATTTGGAGTAAAGTTAAGCCCCGGAAGAAGTGAGGGCAGAGGGGAGAGGTGTTTTTTAAGATTTGGTTTTATTTCTCTTTGCCCTACTCTGATTTGATTGGTAATAAATTAAACTAATTTCCCCAAGTCAAGTCTGTTTTGCCCATGACAGGAATTGGTGAGTGATCTCTCTCTACCCTTATCTTGACCCATGAGCCTTTTGTTATACTTTCTCTCCCCTGTCCAGCTGAGGATGGGAGTGATAGAGCAGCTTTGGTGGGCAGCTGTTGTCCAGCCAGGATCAACCCACCACAACGTGACATATTGCTTATATGAAGAAAATGTCCATAAAGGTGGCGAGTTCTCTTACAATATACTGTAGGAGTGCAAAACTATTCAAGAGGTCCAGGCACATTCCACCAGAAGTTGGGCCTCATTCCAGTATGCGTGGAACGATTCCTTGAAGTTCTGTCCATACCTTCACAAATGGTAGGTCGTCTTGGAGGCTCTCTGAAACAATACTATCCTTGGCAGAATGCCTTTTTCTAAGACAACTCCAAGATCCTCTACTAGACTGAAGTTTCCCACAGTATGAATTTGCATACAGATAAGTACTCAAAAGTGAGAGATTTTTCTTTTCGCTACCCAAAGAGCTGTTGTCTGTTAAATGTTCACTAACTTCCTTACCAACTTCTGTCTAGTTGGGATTGAATTTATTAGGGTGTATATTACACTTTTGAGGTCACACGTCTACCACAACGTAGGGCAGGGTATGATATGCTTTTTTTTTGCAAAACATTCCCTTTTCCTTGAATGCCCTTGTGATGGAATAGATGTCTGCATGCCAGCACATCTCAAAGAACTGCAACTCCACTGTAATCTATACTTTTTGAAAGAAAGGAAATTACATTAATGGAGAGTATGACCATCATAAAAACATCTTTTAGCTTGTTTTTACTACTGTTGCTTATAAACTTGGTTTAGCATAAATAGGATCATTGTGATTTAAGGAGACAGCATTCCATCTCTTTAGTCTCCCTCTAACATTACCAACTTTAATACAGACGCATTAATTTATACATGAAATTATAGGTTGTACATTGAAATTATGATAGTTTATTCTTAGGTGAAGAGTGTTGATGTGTTTTTGTGGCCAATATGCTCACTACATCCTGTTTTTATTTATGTGCATGCTTTGTCAGAGTGTTCCATCTAGGGCCAAATCTATATTTCCAAGGTTGAAAAATAACTGTGGACCGTAATAGGAGATCTATGGAACTATTTACTTGCAAGAACACCTTAGAAAATGTTGGTAGGAAAAAACATGATATGTTAAGAATAATCCAAATATAATGTAAAAAGCATCTCTTTTTTTTTTAAAGTATTGTCTTTACAAAAGCAAATCTACAAGCTCACATTTTTCTAGGAGTTGGGAATTTAAGGTAACATGAAGAAGATATTCAGTGCACAAGTTATAGTGAACCTCAAGATCTGTTTTTTAGTCTGCTTTATTAAGTTCAGAAGAGCCTGAATAATTTGCCATTTGTCATTCCACAGGGGCAAATGGGCCCCAAGACCATTTGATGCAGAAAAATATTAAAATAATGTTGGATTTATTTATAAATGATGTCTTTATGAGATAAGGATACTATATTAATGACACATACAGGTAATGTGTCTGTTAAAAGGCTTATGAATTCCTAGAGGTCATACTGAGAAACACATTTTTTCCTTCTTATCTAGGCAGTTTTGAAAGAGGCAGATTAAGAGCTGAACTGAGATATCTGAGCTAAAGTTATGAACATACTTCACCTGCTATTTGTTATTCAGAAATTTAGAGGAGAGTCTGTGTCACGGTGCTTACGTTTTAGCATGGTTTTGTTACAAATACGTTTGAAACTTTGTTTTTGTTGTTTCCCCCTTCTAAGGGGAGAACACTAATTTTAGTAATATTCAGACTAAGGTAAATAACTAGTTGCTTTAGATTATTTCTTATCTTTGTAATAGTATCACTATAATATTTCACCATAGGTAAAATACAAAATAATCAGAAAGGAATGCCAGTTTAAGAGGGAAGGGGAGACATGGACCAGGGGATCTGGTTTTCCCTAGCAGTTGTGGGAAGAGAGAGAGGTCTGTGTTCCAGGGGGCATGCGTCCAAGAGAGAAATGGAAAATGTTAAGTCTGCTGGAGGCCAAAGTAGTTCAAAGTTACTTAATCACTTTCTGAGACTCACTCTTGTGGCTTTAGGGATCTTAGGGCTTTTTTGGTATGTCTGGAAAAGAGGAGTTGTCATTCCTTCTCTAACCTGTGCAAATAATCATCAGGAACTTTGATCGCTGCAAAGACCATAGTGTATTCCTTCAGATGAAAGACATCTGATGGTGATTAAAGTATGTATCTTGTTTATACTTTTCCTCTTAATTTTTTCTGTATTTTTCCCTAGTCCTTCAAGGATCTTTGTGGCACTTTTCCTCAGTCACTATGTGTGGAATTTACCCTTGCCTCTAATCAAAGGTTTATATCAAAGAGAGTCTAAACACATTTCCTCAGGAAGTGGTCTGGAGTGGGTGGAGACAAATGGGCTTTTACCCAGTCCTTGATTTTTTTTCATTCAGCCTTGCTTTTGGTACATCCTTCTTCGTTTCTTTGCTAGGCAGTGGCACACTGGTTAGTGTAGCACTTCATATTTATAGCCGGTAGACAATCTGTGCTTTTCACAGAAGCATCTGTGCAGCCAGCTCCTGGCAAAATTGTTGAAATGGTACAGACTGCCTCATAAATTTGGTAGGAAAGAGTGCAACAACAGCTATGTGTTGTGCTTCTAACGACAGCATTGTACTGCTTAATTTTGTGTGATAGAGCACCAGACAACATCAGGAGAATGCGTGGAATATAAGTTTGGAACTTTTTTACTGTTTATTGCAGAGATCAGAATTTGAAATAAAATTTTCTGCTACGAGAACTGCTGCTTATTTTGATGTTTAGGGCTTATTTTATTGTTTTCGAAGTTACTATTACTATGAAATATTAAACGTTCTTAAAGAGAAGAGGAGGGATTGTAATGTATTTAAATCATAGGGTCATCGGAACTTTTCAATGTGTGTAATCACTTAACAAAGTGACAGATGGAATTGTAATATTTCATTGCTCTCTAGATACACGTCTAATCCATAATTCACGTAGTTTTTATGTTTTAAAGATCTAAAGTAATGACTTAGCTCATTATAAAGATATGGGGTGAAAGGGCGGTGTGTCAGGCTGTATCTTTTGGTGAGTGGCTTGAAGTGAATGTTTCGGTGGTAGATCTTCTTTCACTATGGTACTGGCTATACTGTAAGGCAAAACGTTTTAATAAACTTTAAGGAGAAGTATTTAAAGTATCCAGTTTTTGAGCGATTTGTGCACATTAAAAATAACACGCTATTAATGTTCAATGGTTTTCTTGTTGGACAATGTGAGGGGACTTGCCGCAACAGATGCAATAGATTATACGAAGACTGCAAGTATAATAATTACAGCATGGAGCGGGCTGTGCTGGCAGATACAAGAACATAGCACTCTCTTTAATCATAGTGCTTCCCATAGTGTGGGTGGCCATGGGCTGCAGACGTTTCAGTCAGTCCTTTCTCTGTGCGGCGGTGATTGTAAAACAGAGCTGAAGTAAACAGCATTCCACAGGCTTTTTAGGGGTTTTGAGTTTTCAGAAAGTATAGCTTCCCTTCGCCCCTCCTTTTGGCTGCCTGTTTCTGTCAGCTGTAGCCACACAGCTCACACTTTCTACCAAATCAGTTCTGCTTGAAGTAAATAGCATATAATGTAATATGTATAGGCTCTTCATAAAGTTTTTGTTGGTTTGGTTTTGTTTTGTTTTTTGTTAAAATATATGCTACTTTAAGACCTGAATGTTTTGTTGTTTTGTGGCAATAAGAAGTAATCTCTGCACTTCTATTAAGTGCTGTGTAATGTTTAATACTTTTTCAAAAGCCTTTCGTCTTCTTTGTTCTCATTCTCTCATTTTTCTTTGCTTCAATGCTCAGTGTTGTTTTACTGTTCCTCTAAAATGTTTTACTGTCACTCTAACTATTAGCCAAGAACTTTTCCTCCAACCAGAATGAAGAGGGACTTTTTTTTTTTTTTTTTCTTTTTTCCCGGTGGTCAGTTTACTGCTTTGGAAACTAATTTCACCTCCTTAATGTTTGACATATACTGTCCTGGAATCTTGAGTTTCATGAAATAGATTACAATGGCTAAACTTAGTGTCATACAAATACTTACACAGCATTTACAGCAGGCCTTTTTGGAGAACGTGCATCAGCTGCTGCTGAGGACAGTTACTCTAAATCTATTATATAAGTGTGCGGGCATGAAAGAATACGTTTTGATAGATGAGTTTTTACATGGTATTTAAGCATATATGGAATTAAGTATGTAACTGAGCTTGAAAGAAACATCTTAACGTTCACTGGGTAACTGATAGCTGAAAGCCAATTTTCCTGTGAATCAAAACAGAAAGCAAAAGACTGTTAAAGAAGATATATGCATGCTTTTAAGGCCTGACATCATTAATTAGAGCCCAATGACTTAATGAACTCCTAATGTGGTATGGAACCTTTCAACTTTTAAATTACTGGTTAAAATCCAATTTTGAGAACCCAGTCTGCTTGCTTTGCAGTGTGTCTGGAGCGAGTAATGAGTGGGAAAGGCACTTTCCTTAGTCCTTTGTGCGATTTGTTTGTGTCCCAGGTAGCAACCTGGAAAGGGAAAGAGGCTCCTCAGAGCTGCTAGCCCCCTGTATTCCTGTCCCTGCTGTGTATGTCCTGTGCATACACAACATACAAAATGTGGGCCAGAGACAGGGTGACATCAGACCCATTGTTTAACATTTTTGTTCAACTGCAGCAGCTGTTGAAGTGTATGGGTACACACCTAGGGAAACCCACTTCTCCTAGTAGTGCTTGCCTAAGATTTGACGTATCTGTCTCCTAAACTCACCGGTACACAGTTCTGCCTCTAGTAGGTTAAAAAGCAAGATTCTTAGGTGTGGTTACAGGGGGTCACAGCTGGAGGAGGAGGAGGAACATTGCAGTGAAAATTGGAATTGACCCACGTTGTCAAAGAGTGAGTAGTTGGTACACTGATAGTATATATTCAAGAATTCTCATAGAATATGTTCTAAAACAATTTTAGTCATAAAGGACAGGAGTATGATTGAAGATGTGTAGAGATTTTTTTATTCAAGAAGAGATTGCGGCTGGCTCTTTTTTATGTAGTGAGAGAACATTTAAGAATGAAGGTGGGTTTTCATACACAGCACGTAATTAATTTCTGATGCTAATTTTCCTGAAGTTATCCTGAGTTCATGGAGAGGGTTTTACTGTTGTTATTTGGAAAGTCAATCCGAGAGAGTTCTTGGTTGTTTCTAACCTATTGAAGATTATACATCTAAATTGTTAATTAGCCTTCTCACTAACCACTTGGTGAATCATCTTTCTGAGCTGTTGACAAATTTGAGAATATTAGCATGTTCTGCTGGTTAAAAGTGAATGGGCTGGGGGAAAACAGACCTCTCTTATTCTATTTTAAAATAGATAATTCTTTAACAATGCCAAGCTAACATGAATATAAATAATTTATTGGCTTCTGAGCCAAAATAAACAAAAGCTAAGTATCTCAAAGAACAAAATGAGAAACTAAGGATTCTGCTTTCCTGCAAGGCTGCTTGATCTTTAACAGCAAGTGTCACAATTTGCTAGCCAGCTGACGTTTCTCAGAGCACTTTAGTAGTGCCAGGTGGCTCTAGTAAAGAATAATGATTTGTTACTGACAAACAAAAAGAGGTCTCTATTTGAAGAAATTCTACTGGCATTGGATATTTTTGCTCAACTTAATATAATTAGTGACCAGCGGTTGTTGATCATCATTATAGGTGTGTTTTGTGCTTTTTTGCTCAAAAGTTTAGTGAATGTTTTTCTCCTCTTAAACTTTTTAACAGCTTGATAACGTGCAAAGTCTGAACCCAAGTGATTAAAAGTAATTTCTCCTGAATATCATCCTGGATTAGATGATCTTTGGGTATTTGCAATGTCCATCTGTTGAAAGTATAAAAATCTGACACTGGGCGTGTATACTTGTGGAAAAAAGCGTAAGTTTAGGATTATCTTTTTTCAAGAAATTACTGAACTCACAGATTTGAACTAAAAGTGAAACAATTTTATGATGCATCAACTCTTTCTAAACTTAAATTTATTCATCCCTCATTTCCACTTTTTTTTTTTTTGTGTCTGTGGATTTAAGGAATTCTTTTGTGGGAAGCTTGCATTTTGGCTTTTCAAAATTATGGAAGGAAGAGGGAAATTAATTCTAAATCTCTGGCTAGTTAAACCAGAGGGCTTTAAAAAAAAAAAAAAAGGATTTATGGTTGACTCTGGTAAAGCTATTGAATTTCCTTTTGTAAGTTAGTGTAAATGTGTGTTTTATTTTAGCAGCAAAAGTCTCCCCATTTTTAATACGAAGAGTAATAGCACTTTCTGGGTGGGTGTTTCTTAAAGAGAGAGGAGAAAGAAAAGAGAGGAGATTTGAAACAGCTTTTCCTGTCTGAGGCCAAGAGTGGGCTCAAAGCTTGCCAACCTCACAGTTCTTTAGCTTCTTTCTTATGATTTCCAAGGGTTTTGTTAGTGATCTGCAGATGGAGCTTAGGCTTTGGAACTCATCCATTAAAAAGTTGTGTGGTCTCAGCCGCAGTAGTAGTGCAACATGTTTTTCTATGCTAGTTTCACAGAAGTTAACTGAGCTTGAATTGGTGAGGGGACAACAATGCAGCTTCCCCCCCCTTCCCATAATGTTCTTTGTGGCATAGCATTTGGAAATTAGGATCAGGTTCATTCTGAATTGTATGGAAGTATGTAACATTTTTCTTCCATTTTAAGAAGCAGAGGTAGAATATAAGCCTAGTCTCTTTAATAAGCTACATGTATCAGCAGGATTAACACAATTCATAGCACGCAGTAATTTCTAAAGAAAAAATATATCTGTCTGAATGGGGTTTTGATGTTTTTCAGTGAAGTTTTTCTAGTAGATTTCCATGGTCCTTTTGTGTATTTTTGCCATTATTACTTTTTTAAAAAGCAAATTGCAATTACAGTTGTGGAAACAAAGTTAAGGAAATTGGTCTAATGTAAGAACACTTGAGCAGTTTTACTGCAAACACTGAGGTAAAAAGCGTTGGGCAGGGCCGGGTGTCTATAAAGTTGCGTGAAACTTCAGGGACAGAACAGGGTGAAGGGCTTTGTTGCATCAGTTACAGTGTGGAGAACTTCATAGATTCTATGTTTTACTCTCTCGGAATGAAAGCAATGAAGTCTGTGCATCTGGCAACATTAATTTCATGGAAGAATAATATTATTCCTGGATATTTAATTTTTAACTTAAAGTAATATTAACTCAGTCTAGTAATTTATCTATAGATTTTCTGTAACTCGATCATATGCTTAAATGGCAAGACCCTTGTCTCTTTAGGAGTGTTTAACAGAATAATTTGTTTACCATCAACTGGTCCTTCATGGTTATCAATGGAGATTTAGAGGTGGGCAGATGTCAGATTGTCATTCCAAGTGAATAAGGAGAAAAATGAGAAGCTCCAATAAATCCTAAATGTATACTTGTGCCTAACAATTTTACTTAGTGTGCTGGTAGAGAATTTAGCTAATGAAAACCATCCCATAAATGTGAAGAATGTATATCCATAAACTCTGCTGAAACAAAAAAACTTCCTGACAGTAAATGTCAGAAAGAAATGTAGGAATAAACCCCCACCCTGTACTTAGGCACGTTGGCCCTGATCCACCAAATTATTGAAGAATATTCTAAGCTTTCTTGAAGTTGAAACTAAAGTGGTTTCTTTGTGCAAAACTTCTGAGTGGTTACTGGAATAGGCTCAATATGGTAAAGTGAGAGGTTGTGTTGACTAGTTAATCATTGAAATATATGTGTGTGAGTAGTGTAACATTTCATCTATTTGAAATATGTTTTAAACAATTTTAATTTCAATGCAGAAATTGGAGATTTTGATTAGGTTATTGTTGAGTAAGTAGTTAAAGAAATTTTTTTACTAGCTTATGAAGTGCACTGTCACAGGCTGATAATAATTCAGTTGTTAACAAATATGTCATATAATTTTCCCTAATTTACACACTGAGATTTTTAGAAAATGTTGAGAAAACAAATTTTTTTTTGAGTAAACTGGTTCTTTGAAATCTACATTATGTTTAAATCTGTATGATGTTTTGCTACCCTATTTTTTTACATTTTGGTTTTGGCTTATGGAAAACTAATTTTCTGTCTTTTTCCTGGAACTAAGGAGCAAGCGAGCAAGAGGTCTTGTAAGCAAAATTAAAAATCACAGACTTCATTATGGTTGGATAAGTGTGTGGAAATAATACGAACTGTGTTATGTCAGCATCCTACTCGCAGAATTGGTTTCATAAACAGTTGGTGTTGAGAGAGTCTCTGGATTAGCATGCTGCCTTGTCATTTATGGACATATCCACTATGATTCTCCAGAACTGGCTGTTTATTTTGTAGTAAAAAGGTTCTAAAAATACCAGACCTGTTTGCATTTTACTGTCAGTCATTTAATCTAGAGGGTATGGGACACAATAAAACTCTTAAGCCTTCAGGCAGGATTTTAAAGAAAATATTACTAAAAAAATATTTGCAGGAATTTGGTTTGGACTGAGCTGCTGAAAGCCAGCAAACAAATGGATTAATTTACATTCAAACAAATCAAAGCAATGTGAATACCTTGCTTCCTCTATTTAAATAATATAGGAAATAATGTGAGATGTTAGAATCCTACCTGTTTAAAGACAGAAATAGTACCTATTGTATAGCTGTTTTTTTAAAATAATAACTGAAACTGGTGTTATCTAATTTATCATTCACGTTGTAATTAATTACACAGTTTTTTTAAAGTCAAGTTGAAAATAGAATTCGATCTCTTGTCTTCCAGACCTGTGTTGAAAGCAATTGGCCATCTGACTGTACAGAGAACACCTACAAACAAAGTTGATGTACAGACTCTTTAAATCACTGCCATCCAAGAAATACTTATTCGAAAATCTGATAAAATGCAAGGAGGAAATAACACTTACTTCTAATGCTTCCTCTGAATAAGATTTAGTTTTTCTTATTCTACCTGCATTTTCTTCGCAGAGCTGAGGAAATCTGGTTCCCGTCAAAGCAGATGAGAAGGTCAGAAATAAACCTGTTATTTGACCACGTTTCAGAAGTTTACCCTCGGGTATCCATGTTGTACAAATTCCAACAAGTTTACATAGATCATAATTTTCAGCAAATTGTCATTAATGATGTCTTCTCAAAGAATAATGGCATTCTGTGTTACAAGGAGAATATACAAAAGAGAAATATCCTTTAGGATTAAGTGATAGATCCTTCTGTTCCATTCTGCTCTACCTGTCATTTTGACTGACTCATCCAAGTTGGCAAAAAGAGCCCAGTAGTGTCACTGAGAAGTCTTAATCCGTACCAGGCTTGTCATGTCGTCCTGTAATAAAAATCAAAAATTGTTTCTGTGTTGATGTCTAATTTCAGAGGTAATTGTGCCTTTAATTCAAGCTTCTGTATTTTTCCCCATCAACATGAGCGGGAAGATATTTCCCGTTTCATAAGAAGGGGAAAAAGGCTTCAGGGCTTTTGGATCCCTGCTCAGTAAAGGCGATATTGGAAGACTAAAGCACCTCCTTTCCCTTGCTGAAGTTGTGAACAGTAGCGGAGCTGATGTCTGCCTGGTGCTTTGCTGCTTACCTCAGTGGAGGGGCAAATTCTAGTCCAGGAAAATAGTTTCCAGGCTTTCATAAACGCATGTGTTCCAAGAGATGGTTGTCTCTGAGAAACAAACTTCATGGCATAACTCAACGAATCCCTCGTAGCACATGGAAATCAACCCTCATTCCTTAAAAAGAAGTATCAAAAGTCTTGAAAATTGGAATTAATTGAAAAGTGTTATGTAGGAAATGTTTTTCAGTTGCTTAGTCATTTTTAGATACAGGTGGATGGTAATCAGAGAACGTAGTGACTTGTTTTCTCCATTTGTGTTCTCAGAAGTGTTCAGTTTCCAGTCTGTTCTCATTTCCTCCACTTTCCCTGAGTAAGTTAATAGCGGACAGCCTTATAGCCAGTCTATAAATCAGAGGAGTAAATGTTAAATCAGGCCGCCTCCTCTACAAAACCTAGTTGTTCAGGTTTCGGCTGGGATAGGGTTAATTTTCTTCTTAGTAGCTGGTCTGTGCTGCTATGTTCTTGGATTTGGTATGAGAACAGTACTGATGCTACACTGATCATTTCAGCTGTTGCTAAGCAGTCAAGGACTTTCAGCTTCCCATGCTCTACCAGGTGCACAAGAAGATGGGAGGGAGCATAGCTGGGGCAGCTGGCCCAAACTGGCCAACGGGATATTCCATACCGTACGACGTCATGCTCAGTGTATGCGATCACTGTTTGGAAAGAGACTGTGCATCCGTCAGTGGGTGGTGAGCAATTGTATTGAGCATCGCTTCTTTTTTTTTTCTTTTTTCCTTTTTCTTCCCTGTCTTATGAAACTGTCTTTACCTCAACCTAGCAGTTGTTCTTTTTCGATTCTCCTCCCCGTGCCGCTGCAGGGAGGGGAGTGAGCTGTATGGTGTGAGGCTGTGTGGTGCTTAGTTTCAACTGAGGTTAAACCACAACACTGGTAGATACAAAGTACTGTGTTTGCACTCATAAAGTAAATGTTTTTATGTCTTCATGCAAATGCTCCTAGGCTCATCTGCCTGTTAAAGACATTAGAAATCTCTGTGCAGCAGTGGATGTTAAATTGAGTTAGCTGGAATATTACTCAATATAAATGGCATCAATAAAATAAAGCCACGGGCAAGGTTGTTCAAGGAAGCTGGTCATTGTGAGGGCTGTACGAAAATTCGTTAATTCAATTTCAGGCTGAAAGGGATTATGTCACAGAACTTTAATCCAAGGCTGTGGGGATGGATGTATTCTCTTGCAACTAGAACAAGGTTGTTTCCTTCCTGCTTCCTCCTTACTCAATGATGCGGGAAATCGAGAAAGAAATAATTTCTGATATCATAGTATGCCTGGCTGCTCTTCATTTTACAGAATCATGACACCTTGTTATTCTTCCTTCTGAATGCAGCGCTTCTGCCACAGACTCATCCACTTTTCTGGCTTGTAGAATATGGCATTAGTGGATTAGACAGCTAGTGTTAATTGATTTACTACCAGAAATAACTGATGATTATGTAGGTCTCTGATTGTCTACTTCGCTGTAGTAGGCCAGGACTTCTGACTGAGATCATCAATAAAGGAGTGCATTCAGTATTGATAGCTTTCCTGTCATGTTCTCGAATACCTTCTGTGGGGTTTGAAATGATTCCTTAAAAGTCATTAGTCTCAAATTACTGATCTCTCTGACCCCAGGAATTCACACTGTCGCTATGTGAAATGTTATGTTTTTTTTTCTTTTCCAAAAGGCTTTTCAGGGGCTTCATAATGCAATAATGGAACCTGTTACTAGTTTTGAATATTTCTATAGCATCCTGTAGGAACCCCTGTGAGAAAATATCATAGAATCATAGAATGCTTAGAGTTGGAAGGGACCTTCTCAATTTCTCTATAGTATTTTCTGAAAGAGTGATTTCAAAAGTGAAAAGGAGAAACTTATATATGAGAAAACATTGTTTCACAGTCGGTTTTGGAGCTGGTTCTAACCAAGTTCTGCAGTATGATGTGAAATAACTACTGATACAGTCTTTTCAGATCTGAGAATTACTGGAATTTACACAGTGTCAGCTTAGAGGCTCGAGGTAAAAACAACCGTTTTCACTGCTGTTTAGTTAAAAATTAGCAATTCCTGGTTTACACTGTATTTTTGATAGTCAAGTTAGATAATAATGTATAGGATGTAAGAGGATGGACAAATATCATAAGAAAATAATTACCTGATGATTTTTTTGTTCTCAGTTTCTGTCTTTGGAGATTATCTCTTAGAATAGTTTGCTTGTTTCATCTTTCAATGTTCTAACTGGAAAGTTTGGTTTCTCACAACTGCTGAGTTGGCCTTATCTCTAGGTTACCTACTAAGTGGCCCTACTAAGTGACTGGAAAAATCATATGAAAAAAATAATTGTCTTTAGTTGGAGATTATTAGGTATAAGCTTTATTTTTGACCATTATACTGCCTTTTCTCCACCATTTGTGTACTGACTCAGTAATGTACTGTTATAAGAGTATTATGCAATAGAACAGCTGAAAGCATCTTGTTTTCAAGAAACAGTTTATCTTACACAAATCATAGAATCATAGAATGGTTTGGGTTGGAAGAGACCTTCAACTATCATGTAGTCCAACCACCCTGCCATGGGCAGGGACACTTCCCACTAGATGAGGTTGCTCAAGCCCCATCCAACCTGGTCTTGAACACTTACAAAGATCCACAACTTCTCTGGGCAACCTGTTCCAATGTCTCTGGCTTTCTGGGCTGGAAGTGCACATTTTTAGATCATGTCAAATTTTTTATCCACCAGTATCCCCAAGTCCTTCTCTGCAGGACTACTCTCAATCCATTCATCCCCTGTTTTGTATTGATATTGGAGATTGCCCCAACCCAGGTGCACGATCTTGCGCTTGGCCTTATTGACCTTCATGAGCTTTGCCCAGGCCCTCAAGCCTATCAAGGTCCCCCTGGATGGCATTCCATCCCTGAAGTGAATCAACTGCACCACACAGCTTGATGTCATCTGCAAACTAGCTGAAGATCTCACTCTCCCACTCAATCGCATCGCATTGATGAAGGTATTAGATAGTATTGGTCCCAGTACTGACACTTGAGGAACACCATTTGTTACTGGTTTCTACTTCGACATTGAGCCATTGACTGTAACTCTTTGGACACAGCCATCTAGCCAATTCCTCATCCATCTAGCAGTCTATTTGTCAAATGTAAGAGTGAATTGTCAGTATTTGTTTTTCTTTCAGACAGCTCCTTGCTAATGCAATATATAGCAGTAACAGAATTATCACTTACAACCAGAATCTTGTGCAGTAAATGAGCTACATTTTCTAGAGAGAAGAAGAACTTTCTGGACATGTTTTGGACCAAAGAAGGCGTTTAAACCTCGAAAGAGAAATGTTTCAAGTTACTGTTACCAGATTTCTTATCTTAGTTGCATGTAGGTATATCTGAGGCTTTGCACAGGTAATAGCATCTGTAAAAAAATATGTAAAACATAGAGCTGAATTCTAAACGTTTTTCTCCTTTAATACCTACCTGTCTTTTATACATACGTAATACCTCCTTTCGTCTAGACTACAGTATCTCCTTACCCCTGTTTCCTTTGCCCCCTTCTGGCTGTTCAGAGATTTTGTATCTTCCAAAAAAAATGACTGAAGTGATCTGTAAAATCCTGGCTTATAAGTAGTAAAGTGCTCAGAAAAGGAAAAACAAACAAAAAACCAACCAGACAAAACATAACAGGGAAATGTTGGAGGCCGTAGTCAGACTCTGGTGATGCGTAGTAATTTCGTTGTGTCTTTCCTCTTTTGGTTGATTAACAGTGACTTACATAAGGGTAGAGAGGAAGTAATTTTGAAACTGTGCTTCACGCTAAGAGTGTTTGAATAGTTTTATCCTTAGGAAAATTCTGGTTACAGAGTGGGTCACTAAATAGTATATTTTGTAGTGTTGCAGGTGACTGTATGAGTTTTTAAGCTACTCCCTCATTTAGCTGTCATTAGCTGCCATGCTCGCCTGTCATACCCTTTTCAGAGCTTTTTATGTTTGTTTTTCTCACTGGTGAAACTTTTTGCAAGTCTTTCATTGAGCGAACCAACAAACTTTGTGCTTTCCAATCTTCCTCCTTACCTCTAGCAAAAGTGTCATCCCAGGCTTGTTGTTGCTAACTCCTCCTTTATTTTGTTTTCAACTTGCAGTCTGATCCCTTATCTTATTCTGCTTGGCAAACCATCCCATTTTGTAGGAAGTACTTGTCTGAAACCTTGATAGCGTTCCAAAAACAACTTTATCTTTAGTAAAAGTTGCAAAGGACAATAAAAATATATGTGGTTCCATGTTAATAGATTGATTAAGGGGTGTTTGGAGATGGTGCAGTTTAATAGATTTGAGCCTTCACTTTTGACCATATTTAGATGCTTCTACATTTTGAAAATCCACCTTTTTATGTCTTTTTCTTAAGAATGCAGAAGTTGCGTATAAATTACTTAGTTGAAACTCTGTGCTTCTGCAGCCTTTTCCTTTCTCCTTAGTTATAGGGACGTCACCAGATGGCGGTAAAACAGCAGTTTCTCCTGCTGGGGGCTGTTCCGGGAAAAAAGCTTTACAGTGGAAGAAAAGGATATTTAGGCATTTAACATTAAGTCTGCAAGATAATAAAACAATCCTAAACAAAAGTACAGTAAATAAGGTGTTGCAAATGCATGCTACTTATTTGGATAGTTGTGAATTTTCTTTGACCTCTAGTGTTCTTCTCCTGATTGTATCTTTTCTCTCCCATTTAATTCCAGGACTTGTGAAGCATTTGCTTAGGGATGTTCGACAAAAGCGTGCATAAGTATTTGGATTTATGAAAGCAGAAAGCAAGCTAACTGATTTTTATTTTTTTGGTCTCGAATCTTTCATCAGATCCCTCTTTTAAAAAGAATGCGTAGAGTGAAACCCCCTAGGACTGCAAAAGTCACAGACCTTTGGTCTGAACTTTATCTTTCTAATTATATATTTTTAAAATGAAGGTGTTTTTCAATGTTTGCTAATCCTGACCCTCTGTTACAAAGGATTTTATACTTATTGTCATATGAATTGTAATTTAGTTTATGTTTTAAGAGTCAGTGATATCTATATTCCCTGAAATGAACCTCTGCAAAGGGAATGTAGCTGTTGTGATATCAGCGTGTAGCAATAGACAACAGGAAGAAAAGAAAACTGTAACAAATTCAGAGCAGGTCATTTGATAAGCAACATAAAATTACCTCTGCTCAGTTAGGATGCAAAAACTTGCTGAAGGTTTCACACAATAGCTTTCATAAATGAGTTCAGTTGGGAACTGGGCTGTAAGATCTGTCCGAAGGACAGCCAAGCTGTAGCACAGCGCTGAAGAGCTGGGAAAGCACGAAACCCGAGTACAATGTTCAGAGTCCCCTGTACGTGCCTGCAGAACCAGTGCATCAAATGTGTCAATCTGACCTTACTCTGAATCTGTCATCAAAGGATTTTTTTTTATTTTTGTGTGATGTGTTAGAAAGGTTTTATTTAATGTGACTTAAAGAATTCCGTAGTGAAGTTGGTAGAGAAGTAAATGTCGAACTAAAATTTTGTCATTGTCTTTTCAAGATAATGAGGAAATTAAGCAAATTAAGTTACGAGGCCAGACCTTGAAAGCCATCAAATACTGGGGCCTCTTGAAGGAGTGATACGGAAAAGTAAATGTTAACTTCATATTTCTCTTCTTGATCATGGTACTGATCAAGACTATAGGTCAGTTTTTTTGCTGTGCATTAGTGACTACTGCTATCCAGACCGTATCGGGCTGAAATGTTTCCCGAAGAATTGAAACCTGCCTAAGGTCTGTCTGGTTTTGACATGGATGGCCTCCATTGCTATTGCACAGCCACTGAAATCGTGTGAGGTGTGAACCCACAGTTGATTGTAGCAGCTGCAGCATTTTCCTTGTGGTTGATGGGAGCGGCGTGCTCTTCTGCGTCGATGACATCGTGTAAAGTGGCCACAAGCGATCAAAAGACCTTGCCCCAGATATAGTTCAATAGCACTCAGTTCTTTTTACACAGCATGTTGTAGCCTGATACTTTTTTAAATTGCCCTTCTGTTGATTTCTCACAGAGTTTGCTGTGCCATCTCCTTTCTTCTTCTAAGTGGGAAAGTAATGAAGCTGAAACCAGTACATTCATATCAACTCTTGGCTACACGTCAGCAGATTATTATTGTCACTTAGTTAAAAATGTAAGTATTTTGTGCAATTGAGATTTTGTTAATAATAAATCACCAATTTATAAGCACATATGTGGAGTTGTCATTGTTATAAGGAACATGAACTTGATTTTGTTTATCTTTCCTTACCTCAGTTACTTTTACAGCCTTTTAAGGGAAAAAATGAAGTGGGAGATCTCTGGACAAAAGAGAAATTTTTTTATTAGATTATACTGTAATAGATGTTCATAAAAACGAAAATTCCTGTTGCTATTGTGGTATAACAAAATAAGTCTACCCTATCATAATTTTCTTTTCCCCTGTGAAGTTTAAATTATATGTTTTATTTTGTGTATTAAAACATAACTTTTGGAATGTTTTCTTTGACTATATGCACTGCATTTAAAATGGTAAATAAGCCCTCAATCTTAGGAAAAGTGTCTTTTACGTTTAATAGGTAAGAATAATGGGAATAATATTTCATAATATGTTGACTTAAATGAGATAAAGCATATAAAATTTATTAGTAGTGCTCTTCTGAAGGTTTTGCCTCAATTTGTGGGGAAGCAGAGATAAAATAAATAGCTTCTTGGTTTTCAAATGCGGAAGGTATGTAATGTGTGTTCAAAAACATTTTGCAGCATGGTTTATTCAGTGATCTGGACAGCTTTAATTTGGCACCAATAATTAAAATATTAAAAAATAAAAAAATCAACCTGATTGAAAAAAGAGAGTTATTAATCTCCACAGTATGTCAATCACACAGAGAACCATGTGACTGATGTCTGCTTATTTGCAATATGTGTAATTTATTTTATTTTTATTTTATTTTCATGTTATTTTTATTTTATTTAACAGATGGTCTTTTCATTAGTAACAGAACTCAGAGGAAATCAGTTCAATGGACTTAACATTCAGGGGAGGTAGGTGTTATCTAAACATCATTTTGATATGTTTTGATTTGGATCATTACAATTCAGTGAGGACCTTTTTACGGTCTTGGGCAACTTGGGCCTCAGATGGAAAGTCCTGGACATATACGTAGATAATTTCAGATGCGGACATGCTTATTCAGTTGTGCTTCACATAAGAGTTTATACTTAACCTGAGAGTTGCAGAATGGTTCAGGTTGGAAGGGACCTTCAAAGATCACGTAGTCCAACCCTACTACTGTGGGCAGGGACACCTTCCGCTAGATCAGGTTGCTCAAAGCCTCATCCAACCTGCCTCATCCAACCTTGAACAATTTCAGGGATAGGGCATTCACAGCTTCTCTGGGTAACCTGTTCCAGTGTGTCATCACCCTTATAGTGAAGAATTTCTTCCTTATATCTAATCTAAATCTGCCCTCTTTCAGTTTAAAACTGTTGCCCCTTGTCCTGTCACTACATGCCCTTGTAAAAATTCTCTCTCTGTTTTTCTTACAAGCTCCTTTTATGTACTGAAAGGCCACAATAGGGTCTCCTTGAAGCCTTCTCTTCTCCAGGCTGAACAACCCCAACTCTTTCAGCCTTTCTTCACAGGAGAGGTGCTCCAGCACTCTGACCGTTTTCGAGGCCCTCCTCTGGACCCACTCCAACAGGTCCATGTCCTTCTTAAGCTGGGGGCCCCAGAGCTGAACGCAGTACTCCAAGTGAGGGTCTCACGAGAGCAGAGTAGAGGGGCAGAATCACCTCCCTTGACCTGCTGGCCACATTTTTTTTTCATGCAGCCAAGGATATGGTTAGCTTTCTGGGCTGTGAGCGCACATTGCCGGCTCATGTTCAATTTTTCATCCACCAGTACCCCCCAAGTCCTCCTCTACAGGGCTGCTCTCAGTCCATTCATCCCCCAGTGTGTATTGGTATTGAGAATTGCCCTGACCCATGTGCAGGACGTTGCACTTGGCCTTGTTGAACTTCATGAACTTCACAATCATAATGTTGGCTGCTATATATGTTCTTATAACCAAAGTTAACTGGCAAGTACTTTAAGAAAAAGCAAAAAAAAATTTTTCCCTGTTTGTGTGAGTGATAGTTTAATATGATGGAATAGTAATGACTTTACACTTTTTATTAATGATAAAATTTGTCCATGCTTATTTAAAGAACCTCTCATTTTCCTTCCCTTAGTTTCTTGATCTGGTACCAAACAGTACTGTGGCAGTACTGCATGTTTCATACACAACTATTTTAAATGTACCCAAGCACATAGTATTTCCAGCCTTTAAGTGCTTCCTTGGCCTGGTTTTCTAAGGATGAAAATCTGAGAAAGTGGGTGGGAAGGAAATTATGATGTGCTCTGGCCAGATCTCCAATCCAGATTGTCAAGAGATGCTAATAATCACCTTGCAACATTGTGTGTGGTATTTCTACATGTCTAAATGTAGTCGGTGAGAGTAGTCACCTTATTCATCCACACTACATAAATCCTGGTAATTAAGCCAAAATCTATGACCATAAAAAAGGGAATGCATTTGCCTAATGCTACTGTTGTCACTATTTTTGATATGATTGTGCCTTTTCACTGCGTAATTTGTACCTTTCCCCTGACCTTGAAATGCAGATCATAGTCTTTTGTTAATACTTTAAAAATTACTGTATTTGAATATGCCAGTAGATCCGTTTGACTGCATGTAAATTAATTATATTCCATCTAAAACCAAAAGCAAAAATAAGGATAAATATTTTTAGTATGGACTTTATACTCAAATTGTGTCTTCTCTTTTAAATGTATGATTCTCCTGTGCATATTCTGTTGGTCTTCAGAGTCAAAGCTGCTGACATGAAATGAGTTTTATGACCTATTTAACATCACACAGCTTGTAAAGTTACAGGGAAGAGGAGGCTGTTTGAAATATCTTGCTTGTATCTTAAGCCAATATCTTGGCTATTTTTCTCCCTTCCTTCTTGGTGTTTTTGTATGGAAGAGTAAGTGATTTGAATTCATTTAGACCTGACTTTAGTACCGAAGTCATGGACATAGTTAATGAGGAGCATCACAAAGCTGTTCAATGTGGAAAACAAACACTTACTTTTTATAAAGTAGGGTGAAGCACGTGTAGCTGAAAAGCTAATGATGCTGTTGGGAAGAGAAATATCTGATTTCAACCAGGAGAAATGGAAAACTTTTGAACTTCAGTGGAATTTTGAGATAGAAATTAGGGTATTTTTATTCAAGTTGCAGAGACAAATGTAGTTTGCAGTTAGAGGTGTAGATTGTCCCGTTTCTCCATTCAGCAGTGCTTAGAGCAACACAGATGACAATGTCTGTGTAAATTCATTGCAGTGGGATGCACTGTGCAGTATTCTCCAAGAACATATTTTGAAGATTATGTAGAAGAAAAAATTGCATTTGCAAGGTTTTTCTTCTGAAGATAAAGGTAGGAATAAAGCAAACTGCTAAAGTTTGCTAATCCTGGATAAGAAATTAGAAACAGCATTTTGTAAAGGAGACTGATCTAAAGAGACAAAAATCTGTGAACTTTACATGTGTATCCTGGAAAACACTACTGCATAATGAATATCTGCCCAATAGTTACCATTCCTACAGAAACACTTCTCACAGTAAAACTGCATCTGAAAGTATTTCATTGTAAGAAATCTTAAACACATATTTGGTTAGGTACTTACTCAGAAATTTGAGTCTTTGAAAATGTGTCGTGTTTTATTTCTCTTATTGTGGATACCACAGTGGTACCCCATGTCCACAAATCATAGCAATTCTGTCACAGCATATGCCAGTGACCATTAGGCAACATCTGTTTGGGCGTAGCTTTAATATGTGTAGGACAATAGAGTTAGCTCTTACTCAGAGCAGCATCTAGCCTAATTCCTGTCTCAGCTCTTCATAGACTGTATCGGTAGCTCCTCAAAGAAAACAGTTTTGAGTTCTTGCAAAGAATGCACCCCTTTGAGTGAACAATGCAATCAGGAGGAACTTGCAGCAACTCAAGGAACTCTTTTACAAATAATCTAGTACTTTGAAATTTGCTAGAATTCAGTATTTCAGAGTTCTTGATCTTCATAAACGCCTTCCTGTCAAAACTGCATCTAGAAAAATCTGCAGTTTAATGAAATGATATATACTCAGGGCAGCTTGTGATTTCGTTTTGCAAATGTTATCTCTTACATTGTGTGCTATTTTTCTTTTTGTTTATGTTCCAAAGGTTCCATATTTTGTTTGTGTTCCAGGTTGCACTGTCTTCAATCATTTCCAAGCACGTATTTTTAGCAAGCAGGTCTAGTGAGTGGTTAGTATATTAAGATCCAAAAGTGTTACATATTCCTTCAACTGCAGGTCTGCAAGACAAAAGTTTTTCAACGGATCACTTGAAGACAGCAGGATTCCTATTGTTTTGTTGATGGAAGTTGTCTCTGTTGAGAGAAGTCAAAGAAGTAACAGGAGGCCTTAAAAGCAGCTAGGTGGTCTCTTATGAGGGTCTATCAAACCTACATGGGAGCTGTGAATCTGTAGTCTTCCTTACCTGTACTTCACTGATCCTGGGAAAGACAAAGTGTTCCCTGCTAGGAAGGGTGTGATTACTGAGCAAACACAGCTGGCTGCACTTCAGAATTGAGTTGATATTGTGGTTTGCCTTGAGCACTAAAATATCAAAATTTTATCTGACTTCTCCCTAAGATTCTTCAGGCAATATGTAATGGCATGTCAGCAGTCATTCCAATAAATGATTTTTCTGCAGTTAGGTATGCATCTCTTACATTTAACCTTCTATAATTAAATTAATCTTTTACCTTATCAGTTTAAAAATTAAAGTTTTCACTTTTCTGAAATATGAACTGTGTTTATTTTTCCCTCAGAGTTTCAGCCAGTCGTGTGAAGGCTGTGTCCCTTTTCTGTCTCCCTCTCATTACTTTGCCTGATCTAACTCCATTGCTGGAAAGTCTCCTTCTATACCATGGAGGTGCATCAAAAGAAATTCTCAGTTTGGAGTTTCTGGAGGCTGTGAATGAGGCGTTTTTAAAGTAAGTAGCATGGTCTGTATGAATTTTATGCTCTTTTCATAAAGATTATTAATTCAATTAAATGTCTTTTCTCTGGGTTTGTATGCTGGATGCACTGTACATCTCCTGCATTCTGGTAAAATACTTCCGTTGCAGTTGAATAGCAGAGCTCAAGTTGTAGGCCAAAGCAGAATTTTAAATTGCTGATATACAAATTGTGGTGTAACAGCTTTAAATATTGCTTGGAACTTCGGCCCAGCTTTTCTCTAAAATGGAGGTTAAAGTCTTCAATAGATTTTAGGAATTTTGTGAATGATATTATTATTTTTCATACAAATGTAATTTACTTTTCATGTAAGTTTATAGACATTCCTAAGTTGACATTTTGAGAGCCATTTTAATTTTCTGTTCACAAGATAGATCCTTATGTTCAAGGGGCTCAGTATTTCTCTTATGTTTTTCTGTGGAATTGGTTCTCAAGATTTTAAATTCTCCTGGTTTTCAGCAGATTATTTTTAATGAGCTTGATAGGAGCAATTTGTGAAATATATCTTTGCTTGTTTTGCTGCCACTAAAACCAGTTTTGATAAAATCAGCCTATGGATAAAAGCCAGCTGAGTGAAGAAGAACATCAGCAAGATGGGCTACGTCAGGACAGGAACGATGTCAAGGAAAGCACAGCCTACTTGTGGTGGAGAGTTGCTTTATTCAGGTTGTAGCTGAGGGGCTGTATTATAAATGATTTTTTTTTAATACTAGAAAAGGTCCCTCGTGAACACTTTACCTCAATTATCTGTTTGTCTCCTTTTTAATCAAAGTTTTAATTGCTTCCTCTGTACCAGACATTATAATTTCTGAGATGTTCCAATGAGGATCGTTATTTTGCTCCTTTGGGAGGGCTCTTGCTATAATAATTAAAGGAAAAGCGCAGTTACTAAATTGTACATGTTACCAGAAGCTGAGGAAAGCAAGTGAAAAAGGAGTGTGAAGGTCTGCAGTGAAAGGTGCGTCTCGAAATGAAAGCACTATCTTTCACTTGTCCGACTTTTGTGGCTTCAGACTGGAGGTGTTCTACAAGCAGGATCACAGTTTGGAAAACTTTCAGAGCAAGTTCACAGGTTCAGCACAGATAGTCTGTACTAATGTCAGTGAGCCAAGGGGTGGTCCATCACGACATACTTTTGCCACTTCATAATGTGAGTCTCATCCTTTAGATGGTCATAAAAGGTTTTTCTGATGGAAACAAACATCCCTTTGCTTAACTTTTGAGCCACTTGTTTATCACAGTGAGTGAAAATAATTCAGTTCATGTGACTCTTCACTAAGTGGCTGTTGCAGGCCTTTTGACAAAAGTGTATGGTTTCCTTGAGAGCAGATATAGGCTCACACGTGCTTTGCATGGTATACTCCTGGCCTGTCACTGAAGCTCATTTGTTCTTAACATTAGTGTGCTTGTATTTGATTTTTTTTCCCCCACTTTGACAATGAATTATGCGTTCCCTAACTTTGTCATTATGTTCTGAACATTTTTTTTCCTTCTGAACATGGGTGAAGCCTGCTCCAGGAAATAGGGTTACTAAATACTGGGGCTTGCAGTGCTCCACAGAGCTCAGCATTGTCCCAGTGGGACTGTCTGCAAGTTCAGTCACAGAAGGATAATCACTACAGTTTACTTCCTGTATGGTTTTCAAATCTCAGAGTTGGAACAACTCTGTGTAAGCCTATTAGATTTATTTTCCTGGCATAATATCTATAATATTGACCATGCCACCACAAAAACAACAGAAAGAGGATTGTGGCAAAATTAAATAACTCTTGTCATTCTTAATTTACTCTGATGTATGTGCTTTAATAGTGGTACTTAATTAAACAGCATCTTGAAATTGAGCATTGCTTTACAGTTTTGAAATTCTACCTACTTTGGTATATTTCTTGTCTACAGATATACACTTTTAAGTTAAGCTATTACATATTTTTGAATGGAAAAAATACAGCTTTTCAATGGAAATCAGAATTCTGAAGGCTGATTTAAATGAATGTATGGTAAAATACATACATTGAAAATAGATCCTAAAATGCTTTTAAATCTTTCTTTCTGCTGGTATTTTTCTTTTTTGTCAATAGCTTGTTTGCTTGTGCTGTCCAGCCTAATTTTAGGGTTTTTAATTTTAACTTGGTTTAAGACCAAGGCACATATTTTGTGTTATTTATGTATTTTTCATTTTTAACCTTTTAATTTGCAACTGTCATGATAGCTGCAAATATTCCAGGATGTTTAGTGCTGTGATATCTCTTCTTCTTGGGTGGTTACTTGAGTATATTTTGATTTGTGCTTGTCCACGCAAATTAGGGTGTTGTCTCAAAATAAACTATGCCTTTTATTTCCTAGTGATGCAGCACTGTACTTAAGCTGAGCTACAGCTGAAAGCTTTAGGTGAAGAGATTAATCGCCTTCTTAACCATTTGTCTTTTAAAAGGGTCCGTTCAGTGTTGGTGGGCTGAAAACTTAAATACCTCTACCTCGGTTTGTTTTGTGTTTGTTTTTTTTTTTTTTCTTATTTCACTGCAAAGACAGGTAATACTTTGATGCAGCCAGTAGTAATATTATCAAGGACCTTCCTGCTTATCCATCAGCTGCCGGCGCTCTCTGAGCAGACCGATTTGCAGGAAGCAGTCTGGGTTTGAAGAAGTGCAAGTGTGGGGCAGGACCTTTCTCTGGAGAGAAAGGCAACTCCAGGTTAAAACTTACGATTCCATTTGCTGGGATCCATCATAGCCACATTTTTAGTTTTTAAAGACATGTGGTAAGGTTTCGTTTGTAGATGATGGTGATTCCCTGTTATTCTTTGCCATTATTATTCGATAGTGAACAGCGTCCTGTAAACAAGATTTTTCTTTCTCTTGCTGCAGGTTGATCTTTGTGTCTTCTTTTTCCTCAATGTGCTTTAAAAAAAAAAAAAAGTACGTTTTGGTCTTCCTTCCAGTTTCTCAGGGAAAACAGTATTTTTCTCTCTAAACCAGGAAGAAGATCTCTCTCCCTGAATCAGCTATCTTCAGCCTCTGGCTTCGTCACCTACCAAGCCTCGAAAAAGCTACATTATACCTTTTAGACCAGCTAGTTTCCATTCAGATGAATTCACTGGAAGAAGTGGCTCATGTCATAAAAGATTCGTTACTGGTATGTGCAACATGTAGTACATTTGATTATGCTCTTTCGTGCTTCAGAAGTGACAGAGAGTTTTCAAATACATCAGCATATTTGAGGGAAATGGCTGTCATGGCACATAGCTTGCTCATGCAAAGGTAAATCTTGAGTCTTAGAAATGTCACTAAATTTTTAGGTTTGATGCTGGATTGTAGGAGCAAAAAAAGATTTCATCCAGTGATCAAGAATGGATGAAGAAATGAGAATCTGACTGATGGGGGTGCAGAGTACCTGCCTCTGTCTTAAAAAATCATAAATTTTGGCCAGGGAGGATAGAAATCTGTTTTTACTTCAAACTCTGTGCCCTTGGGAGATTAGCAGTTTGAACAATTGACAGTCCTTGTAAATTATTTTATTATGGACTGCTTAGTTACTTGGTTTTGTTTGCAAACTTGAACAAAATTCTTAATGCAAAATATTTGCTGAACTGTAATTAAAGTTTGTTTTCAAATGCTGCGTTAAGCGGTGCACCAAAGATCTTTCCTGTGAGAAAAGATGACACAATACCTTTTTTCAAAATAGTGAGCTAGTTTGCAACACTAAATGTAAATTTGATTGTTAATTACAGTGTGAAATAGCATGTGCGCTGTGCACTTAAATTCTGTATTTCATAAAATCAATAAAACTAAAGAATGACACGTGATATCTTATTTTCAGCCTATGAAACTGCTTACAGACAATGTATTTTAGAGAGGAAAAAAATGATACCTTTAAATATTCTTTTTTTTTTAGTTGAATCTGCAAATTTCTATTTTAGGGATCTGTTCTAATACTTGCAAATCTCGTAAATGCTTGGCATCAATAGCGCTTCGTATGTCATCTGGGGATCTAGATATTCCAGACGACAAGGCTATATACAAGGCCTGTGCCTAATTTTTCTGTATTAGATACACTGTGAATTGAATATGCTGTATGGTACCAGACATGGCTAAGGGAAAAAAGATAATCTAGGTTATATATATAAAAGCAGTAAAATCTTTGTTTTAATTATTGGTTTATTGTTGTTTATTAACAATGTTCATATTGACCTTGTCTTCATATCCTGATCCCTGAAAAGAATGGAACATTACTGT
Source organism: Tauraco erythrolophus (assembly GCF_009769465.1). Taxonomy (NCBI): domain Eukaryota; kingdom Metazoa; phylum Chordata; class Aves; order Musophagiformes; family Musophagidae; genus Tauraco; species Tauraco erythrolophus. The sequence continues at coordinate 77,251,907 of NC_141496.1, forward strand.
GCTAGCACGCTTAGGTTGTCATTTCTTGCCTCTGCTCCAAAGACTTTGTAATTTCAAAATTGGGTATCCATAGAGTGGAAAGACCAGCGCGGCAGCTTTGAACACTGGTTTAGAGAGGACATCCTGTGGACAAGGAGTGGAATGAATGGAGGCATAAAGAAGAGAGCAGTTGGAAGATAAATATTGCTGATTGATAGGTATTGATGAGAGGAAGGGTGTGTGAATAGGAGATGGAATACCAGTTAAAAACAACAGAATGAGAAGCTTCAGAGATGCGCTATAGAAGGAAAAGATTTGATCCAGAAATTGTATTCTACCATACTTAATGGTATTTTGTGCAACTTGCACGTGGTACTATGAATATACTTGTGTGACATTAGATCAGTGAGGACTTTGAATCTGACAGTATGATTACTGTTGGAAAGACAGTAAAGACATTTGAGTATCTGACAAATATTCAAATGAAAGACATCTGAATATTTATTTAGGAATATGGATATGCATATTATGGCAGTCGGATTATGTTATTTGTAGGATGTGACCTCCGTTTGCCTTATGCCTGTGGTAATGAAAAATGGTATCATGAGATAAAACTTGATTTATACATTTTTTCTATCTAGAAGAAAACCTCTAGAGTACAAATAGACAGAAATATGATAGTAATTTGATTATAGTATATGATAAGAAGGAAATTTCAATAAGCTCTTTCATAATAGCATTATCATTTATCTAACTAAAATATCTTGATACAGTGACCAAACTGTACATAAACCTCATAGAGATCTATGGTACCCCGATAGTTGTAAACCACCATATTTCTATTATGAAAGAAACTTGATATGCAATAGTCTCATATTTTAATTGAAAGAGTAATTGTAATATGATGGTGTATATGGTATGCTATTAGGTTTGTGCTTTTGGAGCTAAACTGGAATTAATACCGGAAATAAAAACAAATGAAGAGACCATCACAAATGGTCTTTTAGCTTCTTCAGAATTGGGTGGGTGGGTGAATGTCTGCCTTTCTGGAGTAACTTTGAGGTTTGTATGTGTGCGCTAACAACTAAAATTTAAATAAATACACATGGTAGAATTTTACACCTTACCGGAAATGCATAGATACGTACGTAAACAGATTTTCAAAGCACATGTATGTAAAAAGAGATGTGAATGAATCAGTGTCAATTATAGTTTGTGTTCAGTTCTTGGAGAGCTTTCCAAAGTAGTTTTTGCTATTTTTACTACAGCATTGCAGAGCAAATACAGTTTTAGTGGATGGTATAGTGAGCCTTATATTACCTGGCAGGATACCAAGCTGGAGACTGCTGTGCTTCCCATGCCCTTGCATTGCCCTCTCACTGTGCCGCGTCCCCAAGTTTTGAGCCTAGCTGGATCCACACCCACCATTCATTGGGAGCTGTGGCAATGAAACAGGCGTTAACGAGGGAGAAAGGAGGAAAGATAGAGAAAATGAGAAACTTTTTTTCTTGTCGTAATACACTCCAGCTAAGTTACAGTTGGTTCCCTCAGTATTGATTGTCTTCAAAACCTCTGTTGTTTTAGTAGAAAATTTTGAAATATTGTACGCTAATTTATTCATAACGTTGATTAATTCAGGAGCTTTTTAAACATCTGTAAAAAGATGTTTGTGCTTTCAAAATAAGTGTATGCTTTGAAATAAAAATACATTTGGCACTGGTATAAGAAAAATATCAAGTGACTCTTTTTTAATTGGTAAATATAAAATTCGAGAACACAAGTAAATATACAATTTGGAAACACAGACAACATTTGAATTACAGCAGTGTAGTAGTTTCTTAAAGCTAATTGTGTTTAACTGTAGAAGTGTTGTGTCCAATTAATTGTATGTAAGCCTAGAAGTTGAGAAAGCTGGTATTTGGTGTTACCACCTCAAATCTGTTGCTCTGTGATCTTGGGCACAATTTGTTTCTCTATGTTTACTCTTATGTGCAGCTGTTACAGAGCATTCTATGATGTGAGTAAAACACAGTATATGATAATTAATCTGTTTCTCTTTGTGCCATTTACTTGCATCCTGTAGATACGAATGCATTTTTCTTATGTCTTCACTCAGTGCTGGCTTTGTATTATAAATTAGTTGTTTAGGATTCTACTTCCTGATAATGAAGATACAAAAGTAGAGTAGGTCTATAGAACTTGCACATGTAATACTTTTTTGCAGTATACTTTTCCTATTTAATTTGTTTTAAAAATCCCTATGTTTTTTTGTGGTGTTGTGTTTTGTTTTTTTTTTTCTGAAGAGGCACACATTCTTAAAATATGTAATCATGATACCACACATGCAGGTCCAGTTCGCTGTGTTTGGATCTGTCTGGTTTTAGCGTGTGTTGTGCTGTGTGTATCGTGCATGTTTTAGAAGTGATGGAACAAGCTCCTGGTAGACAGTATGTTTGGTTTGCTGAGCTTTCCATGAAAAACATTGCATAGTCACAGACAAGATTGTTAAAATGTAAAATGCCTTTTCATTTTTAAAAAATAAAGAGATAAGGTCAACAACTGAAAAACCTATAAGAATCCCTCTCGAAACTGATAATCCCTCTCAAACCCCAGAACTGCTGCTGGCCACAGCAGACTTGTGCTGCCTGCTCTGGTCCTGCTGCATGACAGGCACGTCATCAAATTGCTGTGGTGACTTCTGCGCTATGGTAGCATTCCTGCTTCGAGTGCTTGCAAATTAATTCCATGCAGTCCATTGATCAAAATCTTGTGGAATTAGATAACAGGGGTGGGTTCTGAGGGTTTTTTTGTTTTATTTTCCCCTGTGAATACCAGTGATGAAATTTATATTGATTTCAGTAGTGTAGATTAAATATAGGAACTATTAACTGTGATTTCTTGTAGTGAGTGCTGTAGATTGCTGCTGGCTGCCAGGAAAAGGTGGAGAGTTTTTAAATTGTTGCATACAGCACATTTATTTTGATCGAGTCCTAAAGAACTATGTTTTGATCTTGGTATGGGTGGCACTGTGCTGATGGACCCTTTCTAGGTTCAGACTCAACCTGTCAACCTGCAACAGCAGGTTTGAACTCTCGTCATAGAAGTATGTGTGCAAAGGTAGGTAGAGTATCTGAAAAGACAGCGGAGATATGGCTGAATTCGACCATTTAGCCCAGAGGACTGAAACACACACTTCTTTTTTCACTCAGAGGGTGGTAAGGCACTGGAACAGGTTGCCCAGAGAAGTTGTAGATGCCCCATCCCTGGAAGTGTTCAAGGCCAGGTTGGATGAGGCTTTGGGCAACCTGGTGTAGTGGAGGATTTCCCTGCCCATTGCAGGGGCGTTGGAACTAGATGATCTTTGAGGTCCCTTCAAGCCCGAACCATTCTATGATTCTATGATTCTGTGATTGTATGATTCTCACTTTCTGCTGCTTTCACAGAATTGCCGAGCGGTTGGGTTTGGAAGGTGCCTTGGAAGTCGTCTAGTCCCAGTTTTTCTTTTAAGAAAAAGAGATGAATGTGTCTCTTTTCTGTCTCATCCAGCCAGTGTGTTTTTCTCCCTCTAGCAGTGGAAGTCTGGAGACCAGCCTTGCAGCAAGCTGCATGCTGTTCTTCACGCGTCCGGAGAACCGGCTGTAAATGCTCTCTGACAGTAGATGGCACACGTTCTATAGGACAGCTTCACTACAGCCAAGTGACAAAGAGAAAGTGGGGTAGAAGGTGAAAATGAGGTGCCACCTGATAGTTCCAGTATGGCAAAGACAACTGTGAGAAACAAGGACCTTTTCTAGACAGCTTGTATAAAAGGTTGCCTCTTTATTTTCTGAGGTTATCATACAGGGATTGTACAGAGTGAAGTCCTTGTTCTGCCTGGGTGCACAAGTAAAAAGAAAAAAAATTCTGTTCTACTTGGTACTTTTTAGCTTGAAACAAATGTCTAAAAGTTTTCTTCGGAATAGTGCATCAGGCACTTAAAGCTGTTACAGTAAATGCCATTTTTAGATACTATTCCTTCCACGCATCCTGCAGTTTATAGAATGCATTTTATTCAACGTGCATTATTACTCTAGATTGTTAACAAAGAACTATATTCTTGTCAAATCTTCAGGTGCTAACTTCAGAAACACAAAGCGTGAGTTTGTTTTGTAGCCTAGAGAAATATGCTTTCGGGAATGCGTAAGTTATTTATGCTTGGTACTCTGTAAAAGCCTAATAAATCTTAGAATTTAAGAATAAGCGCTTAGAAAGTAGTGTGTTTACTAGTGCGTGTTTAATAAAACAGCTTTCTTAGAACTGTATTTTGTGTGGTAGCATGATAAAAAGCTTCACAGTTTAAAAAAAAAAAAAAACCAACATTTTGATGCACTGAGATATTTAGCTTATACTAGTAACTCTGAAACTCAAAGAAGTTAATACTGTGAAAAAATGTCTCGGGCCAAATGTGTGCAGTAGTATTAAAGACACAGGGATAAAATAAACTTAATTTCTGGAATTTAATGTTGAAGATGTAGCAAGAACCTTAAAGCACATCCAAAAAGAATTGTGAAGAGGAGAGAGAAGCTTTTTGTAAATCTGTTCCCTGTCTCTTGCCTCCAGCAATTGCATGCAACAGCCTGTTCTTTCTATCTGCCACCTTTAGTATTTTTAGTGATCGTTGTCACAAACTGTTTGAGATCCCAGGTGTTTTCATTTATCAGCTGTTTAGCCTTCTTGGTATCACTGTGGATCTCCTCCCATGACTTTGATGTAGTTATTTTGAAGAACCTAATCCTGAGAAAATCTGAGGGTTTAGTAGGAGTTGACCTGAGATTTACAGTTTGATAATTGCAGTGTAATAGCATCCATGAGTTAAGCCGTAAATTATACAGTGGCAGTTGTTTAAGTTGTTTCTTATTAATAACTTTTCTTTCATTTATCAACAGCCACAAGCAGCAAGCCATCCTGCCATTTTCAGAACTGTTAATGAAATTTTCAAGTAAGTTTTGAAATTATAGTGGGAAATGTTTCAAATGATCAGTTTATACATTGAGGTTTTCTTCATGAAAAGAAGGATTATAATAATCTGGGATGTATTATTATTTCAGGATGTCTTTTTCCTTTGCTGTATGCGTTAATAGCCCCTTCTGTGTAGTATACTGCAAATAATGAAAAATGTTAAAAATCTTGAGAACTTTACATGAAAGTTACGTTATAATAATCACTGATACAGTTGACTTAATTGTATTTTAGCCTTGAAAATTTGTAATTTATTTTGTACTTCAGTAGAGTTTTGTGGTTGAAGTACGATTTTGAGGTGAAAATTATAAATGCTGAAATAGCTTGGCCCATGCCAGCATGGAGACGGAATTTAACTAAAACATTTGCACTTACCAGTGTAGCCTCTTTTACATTGTGTTAATAGTCTTCATGATTGATATCAGATATGCTCTTAATGGCAGTAGACTGTTGCTCTGCCTGTTAACAATGAGTTTGTTTTTGAATGCGTTAAGATTATTTTGAAGCAATATATGCTGTTTACCACATGGGGGCTTCCAGTCCTTTGTACTCAGTTTTCAGTGGCTTTTTACTTCGCTTCGCTTGGCTTAGTATTTTATCATTCTTTTTAAGGAGATCCACTGCTAGGGCTACCAGTATGACAGTTTCAATACAACGATAATGTATTTAGTGACTGATGTTCTTTGTTCACCAAGTGCTTTCTTTTTAAAGAAAACAGGGCTGACATGTGCACGTGTTTGGGGGATTTGTGTGTCTGTGTGTGTGTTTAGGTTTGTGCAGGCACTGACAGAAGAGTCTGCTGTGGAAACTGTAGACTGCTGTAGTGTGAGAGTGGAACTGCTCCACAGCTTTTGCTATGGCAGTCCTTCCTGCTGTGGTCCAGTGTCTGAGCATTTTCAGCATAGTTGAGACCAGTCACTTTCCCAAAGCAAAATGCACTTGAAAATCGATGTGACTTCAACAGACCTGTACTCATGTCTTAAGCTGGAGGCTGGATGGTACAGGGAGACAAGATTTGTTCAAGCTTCTTGGCTTATTTAGCCTCATGATATGTAAAATATTTTCTAAAAATAACGCAAGGCAAAAAAACTCTTTTGCACCCTTTCCGTTTGGTAGACAGTAGCAATGGATGAGATGCTGTTTCTCAGATAATGCAGGACTTTGTCCAGCAGAGTTTCTTAATAAGCTTTGCACTTGTATTGATGTTCCAAATCATCTTAGAAATTCATCATATTTGTCTGTTGATCAGCCCACATTTCTGCTCTCTTGTTTGCTTTCCGTTGTTTCTACTTAGTATGCTTGTTCCTCTACATTGTTGGTAGTAAACCCTTAATATGTTTTAAAGCTGCTATGTTTCAGGTCTTATGGGTGTTAAGTGAAGCTGTGTATGTTAGCTGGCTTTTGCAGACCAATTGGTTTCTGCAGATTTGTGTTCATTTCTGTTGTATTTCTCTGACATCTTTCCAGCTACTATCAAGTGGTGTGCAGACGTTAAGATACTATTCCAGATTTAGTCACATGTGAGATTTTAGAGAGCTGCTGATAAAGAACTTGTACTTTATTGCTTGGAAACTGTGTTATGTTTCTACACCTGGCAGAAAACTTCTATTTTGGGGCTTAATATGCTGTTAGAAGCACAGATCTAAGCACTATGTCTCATTCAGGAATACCTTTTCCTGCTATTTACATGGTTTTTATTGAGGTTGATTATGCTAAATTGTTTTGTCTCAGGGATGTTAACTTGTGTTTTTATTTCCCAAGTAGAAGCTTATTTTGTTGCTATGTGTGGCTATACGGAAGTCCATACACCTAGACTGTCTTGAGTTTCTGTGTATGATTACTTCTGTTTATAGTAGTGATCATATTTGCCTGGAGTTATGTGAAATTCTCTGTTACAGTAATGTGTAAGCTGTTCTTATCTTTTAGATCATTATGGAAAGAACGAAACCGTTCTCTAATAAAAAACCTTATGTCTCAGTGACAGCTTACTTTGAACATTTTTTTCTCCTTACTATTACGTGTCTTCAAATAAGAGAATGAAAATTACACCTTGCTGCCCATGTGTTTTTCTGCTCCGTTTCCTCAAGGTTACATTATGCCCTATGGAAGGCCAGTTAAAGCGTTCACCTTCCTGAACCTCCAGAGTGTATTTTACGATTTCACCATCGAAAGCACATTGGAATGCATTGCCCCCTAATTAAATCTGTAGCAATTACTGATCTAAAGTACGCTTTTGGTATACACTAATTTCTGTTTGTGCTTCTGATTCATTGCTTAATGATCCCTAAAGGAGTCACAGTGACTGAACAGCAGCTGTATTATTTAAGTTCAGTCTCCTTGTGTAATTTTTAAAATATGTAACTTTTAAATTTAATTGACTTTTGTTTGTTTGTTTCCCTGGCTCCAGTAGGAGTGTTATATTTAACAGTGTAAGTCAAGATTTTTGTTATTATTTTTTTTGTTCCAGATACCATACCAAGCGGGATGCAGTCCCACAAAGCACTGAAGTATGCTTAACTGTAGACATGGAAGTGGTTGCTCTGAACCCAATAAGACTGTTCAGATGCCAAATTTGACTAATAAAGTTGTGGTAGTCTCTTTTTTTAATTTTACATTTTTTTCCCCTATTCATAGAGTAAATTATGTGTGTCAGCATGTATATTGCATATACTTACTAAATCTAGTTAGTTCATTTGTAGGAGTTGCAAATGCTTTTTTTTAGGTAAAAATAAAATTTAAAAAAGCCTGCGAAGTTAGTATTTCTGTCAGTTTCCACACTGGCATAATAAGCTTAGACACAGCTTGAATCTACAGCATACAAAGAATTATTTTTTTTTTCCTTCAGCCCAATTAACAGTGGTGTGATGGGCAGACTAATTATCTGATCTGTCATAATCTAACTTTTCAATGCTTAGGAATGCAGTGCTGGAAACTGATGGAACTCCAGAAGTTATGACCATAATACAGGTGTTTACACAGCTCTTCCTTCAGGCTCATCAGAATGAAAACAAGCAGGTTAGTCAAGCTCTATTTCTTAATGTTTCTTTTCAGTGAGAAGGTATGAAATTTCACAAGAAAAGAACAATCTACTGTTAAGAATGGTGACTGAACATAATGAGCTGAATAATAGCATCTCTCTACAGCAGTATATACATGCCAAAGTTCGGTTCAAACATTTTCACCTGTGAATAAAATGATAATGTGAAACCAATATGTAAGAGCAATTTACCTGACTTTACCCTGGAGTAATCCTGCAACCTGAACTGTGATTTTCACCAGGGAAGTTCCACTAGTGCTGGAGTTTCTGCTTGTGTAGTGAACATGATCATGATCATCCATCTTTGATGGACAGTATGAAAAACTTTAGATGTGTTTTTCTTTTGTAGTAACAGGATTTCTGATACTAAATGAAAGAGAGATAATAACCCCATCCCTATTCCCTCAAATAATTGTAAGTAGGACACCGACTAGTCAGATTTGTCTCTTCAAAATACATACTGGTTTCAATTTCTAGTCTTCAACAGTAGCCTCTCAGAAATTTTTCCTAAGACTAAAGCTTCAAATTTCCCAGCTTAGTGTCTTTCCTGCACAGATTTTTATACAGATCTTACTGAAGTGAATTAAGTAGAATTACTTTTGTTTGTGTTAATTTAAACAAGAACAGGATTAATTTCTCATTTTTAAATTTCAAAATGGAGATATGAAAAAATCTTGTCTTGTTTATAGGTTGCAAACTTCTTTCAGGTTCCAAAATTACACTGTCGTTTCACATCCTGACCATTTTGTTTGGTTGCTTAACTCCAATTTATATGATGTAAGTTTGGAAAGCATTCTATCATTTAATAGCTTTCACTTTAGACTTAAGAAAATTTCCAGTTCCTTTGATTTATTTTTTGCATGTTTTTGGGGAAGATGGTAGTTAAGCAAATTTTGAGACTTCTTGGCACTTGTGATGTACTGGCCTTTAATTAGTGTGATTGAATCTGTCTTCTGGCTTCAGGCAATATGAATTAAGGATGAAACTGCAGCTGTGTTGCTTAATATACAGGTGCTGTGAATGTTAATTTTATGCCACCCTGACTACATAGCAGCAGCACACTGTGTTGGACAGCACACCTCTCCCAGGCGGAGAACGCAAGTGAAGGTTTCACATCAGACACCCAAGAGCTAATCCTGTTGTGTAGGTGATGCATTTGCTTCAGGGTGAACGTCCTTCACCTGCTGGCATTGCCACATGGACTATTGCCCACTTTTTGAAGTGGTTTTCTATGTTGAGTTTCCTCTACTTAGAGGTACTTTATACCTCTAAACTGGTATACAGTTTAATTCATGGTGCTCTAATTCAGGTATTATCTTCAATATTAGAATTTAAAATCCCTTGTTTCACAGTTTATGAATCAACCATAATGTTAACTAACAGTTGGCATAAAAAAAGCTGGCACAGACTGCTTCCTAAACTTTTTTAAAATCGTATTTTTTTGTCATACCAGTATTACATACATTCATAAAGCACCCATCTTTGTAATATCTGGATGTCCTTGACAGGACATAATGTGCTCCATTAGCATTTCACAGAGGAATGGTAAAACCATTAATGACAGAGGATGAAGAGGGTTCTGGCTGGGTCATCTAAGACTTTAGGAATTTATAGTACAGTTAATTGAAAAAGGCTAGGCAAACAGATGTGTCCACAAAATTTTCAAAAGAACCAGGTCATGTCTGGCAGTTGCACAAGTTTGCAAAGTAGGAGAACAATTCTCTATTGCAGTGTGGCAGCTGTCAGAAATAGCTGTCTTTTCTAGTAACTTTGCAGACCATTTAGAGAGAACAAGGTTTGGCAGAAAAAAGCTGAAGAGTGTGAAAAAAACAGGTATAAATGGAATATGGGGTTTAAACCCACTTAAGAAAAGAGACCATTTGTGTTGTCATTGAATAAGAAGTTTAAGAATGGGTGCACTGAGATCACTGTGGGATACTCCTTTCCATGTTTTGTACAAGCAGATTTTCTTCAAGTTTATGATGGTGGTGAAAGCTGACCTAAGGATATTTGCGTCATGTTACTTGTAAATTTATGAACTTAAACTTCATGTTTTTATTTGATGGAAATTATAATTTCCTCCAGGATTATTTTCCCTTGATCATTTCAGAATTGTCAGTGGTTTTCACCTGGGAATTTTGTTTTAAATAGCTGGATAAATATTTTACGCTAATGTTCAACTTTTATTTCCTGTTATACGTTATGGCAATTACTATAACAAGCCACATCCGAACTCGTCGTGTCTCTTTGTACCTTGTTTTGCCCTTTGTGATGGCTTGTGTAAGGAAAGAACTGCCTAAGATACTGTGTTTGTATGATAGAAAACAAACATTTTTTGCTTTGCTTAAACAGTATGCTGAAAACTGGTTTTCACTTACTTTACAATACTGTTTTCGTATGTACCTCATGGTGTGGGTTGTCGGCTACTACTAACTGTGTCAAGGGCTGCTTTTTCATGGGGATTTTTGATGCAAGCTAATTGGCTACACACATACTTTAGTATAGGGATTATTAATTTTTAATTAACCTAATTCCACTTGACAAGTAGACTTTTAGAGTCTTACCATACCAGTGATACATAGACTGTCTAAGAATACTACATATATTAGTGTCCTGTTACTTCCATTAACTGTTGCTTACAGAACAAAAAAAAAATGTGTAGAGAAGGAAGATGTCATTCCATACATGCATGCATGTTTATCTCAAGTTCAATGAGTTACTGAATATGGTCTTCGTTGGATTTAGAAATGTATCATATTTTATAGAGTCTGTATTCTCAGATCATGTTTACAGAGGTGATCTATTTGCTAAATAGTCTCTCATTCATAAAGAAAGGAGACAGAATTCTAAGGTCATTGGTATGTAGACTTGAAGACTGAAATGACTCATAGAGTCATAGAGTGGTTGAGATAGGAAGAGACCTCTGGAGGTCACCTTGTCCAACCCACCAGCTCAAGCAGGGCCACCTAGGACCAGTTGCCCAGGACCATGTCCAATGAGCTTTTGAATATCTCCAAGGACTGAGACTCTACAACCCGACTGGGCAACCTATGCCAACCTATGTCAGTGCTCAGTCACCCTCGCAGTTCAAGAAAAAAAAAAAAAGAAAGCATTTTCTGATATTCAGATGGAACCTCCTGTGCTTCAGTTTGTAGTAATTTCTTCTGGTCCTGTTACTGGGCACCACTGAAGAGAGCCTAGCTCCATCTTCTTTGCACCCTCCCATCAGGTATTTATATACATGGATAAGATTCTCCTTGAGCCTTCTCCAGGCTCTCTCAGCCTTTCCTTATAGGAGAGGTGCTCCAGTCTCTTAATCATCCTTGCGGGTTTTTGTTGAACTCTCTCCAGTATGTCCATGTCTCTCTTGTACTCAGGAGTCTAGAACCAGACATAGTACTCCAGGTTTGGCTGCTGTAATGGCTGCTCACTAGTGCCAAGGAGAGGGGAAGGATCACCTCCCTTGACCAGCTGGCAATCCTTTGCCTAATGCAGCTCAAGATACCATTTGCTGCCTTTGCATCAAGGACAGATTGCTGGCTCATGTTCATTTTGGTGTCCACCAGGATCCCCAGGTCCTTTTCTGTGAAACTGCTTTCCACATGGTTGGCTGCCAGCATGACTGGTGCCTGGGGTTGTTCCTTCCCAAGAGCAGGACTTCATATTTTCTCCTTGCTGAACTTCTTGAGGTTCCTGTGAGTCCCGTTTATTCAGCCTGTTAGGGTGCCTCTGGATGGTAGCACGATCCTCCGGCATATCAGCCACTTTTCCCAGTTTGGTGTCCTCAGCAAACTTGCTGAGGGAACACTCTGCCTCATCATCCAGATGATTAATGAAGATGTTAAACAGGATGGGATCTAATACTGAGCCCTGGGGTGCACCACTAGTTACTCACATCCAGCTAGACTTCATGCCAGTGATCACCACCCTCTGGGCCTGGCTGTTCAGCCAGTTTTCAATCCACCTCAGAGAGAGTTCATATTGCACATGCGCTGGCATGCTGCACATCAGACATGCCAGTAGTAGATGTCTGCAGAACGAAAGATTAGAGTTATGCTGCTGCTAGTCTCAGTTACACAAGCAGCAATGTTCACAGTGCACAAATTGCACAGACCCAGATAAAGAGAGGACAGGTCTGTTATCTATGACTACCCTACCTTGTGCTGAATCGGATCCTAAGAATTTTAGGTTTCTGTTTTTGAATATAAGGCAATGATCTATGTCACAGCCTCAGATTTGGTAGATGCTACTAGTTCTTAAATTATTATTAAAATGATCTCTAAACCTGTTTAAACTGGAAAATGAAATTAAACTAATTAGTATCTCTTTTAACCTCTGCATATTAAGAGGGAAGGCTTTTCTGATTACAGGGAGAAAGCGTAAGAATATTAAGATGTAATCTTTTTCATACTCTGAATCTGTTTTTAATGCATGTATTTTAAAAATCCATAAATAATTACTTTTTCAAAGCAAGCTTCTCCTAAATATTCCCCTTCTTTCTTTGTGCAAATCCTAAAATTAACTGTAGAGTTACTTTTCTGTTCACTTGCTTCACTCTGTAATGCTAATTACTACCTTAGATGAGATTGTTCACTGTGGGTTTGTTTTGAAAAATGACCGGAAAGCTCTTAAAATAATGATTTTGTATCTTAGCATAAATTTCCAATGAAGGCCTACTTCCCTTGCCATTACCAGCCCCTTGTAACAGCTTTACTCAGACATCCTTTTGGTAAGTTTCCTCATTAAATATTTGCAGCATTAGCCAACCTGCATGAGCTATTTATGTCTTAAAATAACTTTAAAAGTGATGAAGACAAAATTTTACCATTTCCTAAATAGAGTGTGTTGACTTAGCAATTTGAATAATATTCTTTTAAAGTATTTTTTTTTCAGGAACACTTAATTCATAAGTAACAATAACAAAAATGTAACTTTGTGAATAACAAAGAAAGAGTGCATAATTTTGTAGGAATGAAAATAAGTTACTGAGATTGTAAATATACTAAATATTCTTATCTTATGAGTAATTGTCATTATGAAAATTTTCATATGTATATTACAAGAAATAGCCTTGCTGTTTGTCTCTGAAGCTTGAATTCTGCTCATCTTTTAGATTGCAAACCTAGTATGTTTTTTCAAGTTTTCCATTTTTATACATCAAGAAACCACTGCTCAATATGGTACAGGTTTTCATGAGCAATAATTTCAGCTCAGTACAAGAGCTTCTGGGACTGTTACTCCACTGATTATATATTGATATTGAGGCAGCATCTGCACAAGGGTACATTTCTAGCTGTACTTCCTCACATGACTTTGTCAGTTAATTTTTCTAAGAAACACAGTAATAGGAATTGTTGAAAATCGGGAAATTTTAAAATGAAATTTTAAATGCTTTGTGATAAATGAATCAAGTTGCACAAATTTTAATGCTAGCTTAGTATGGTTAATTTCACTGTTCTGTTCTAGTTGGACAGCCTAGAATTTTAAGTTTTATTTTCATCCTCCCTCTTCAGAACTACCAACTACACACTGGTCTCAACACTTGAAACATATTTCGGATATGCTCAAAGCATTAGTAGAAGATACAAACATTAGGTAAGCAGCATAGTATTTTCTAACTTTTTGCCGTTTGAATATGTTACTCTGTGAAAAGCCATGTCATTGAAGTCTTTAGTGGCTACATTTCAGCATTTTCTTCTGATTCTCTAACTAGAGCTTTGTTTTAAAGAGTAGGACTTAGATTACTTACTGAACTTTTGTAGCACCTATAGACCTGACCCATAAGCCTCTGAGTAAACAAAATCTTGTTCTTTTCATTTCAGCAAATAGGCAGCTGTATAACAGAAATGCTTACTTGCCTATTCTGCCATTTATCCCCAAAACTTTTAAAACTGATTCTGGATTGAATAACAAGAGAACTCTTCCAACCAGAAAAGCAGCTAGTATTGGAAAGAGCCTGTTGTGAGTGGTACTGTTTTAGGAAGGAGATTGCACTGGCTTCCTGCAGGCTTGTGCAAACATCCAAACTTCAAACTTCTTTTTTTTTTTTTTTTTTGTAAAGATATGACTGCTAGACTGCAGTATCGTCGTTTGTTATATTACTCTTTGAGGTGATACCCCATGTTTCTGACCTGTTGCCCTTAGGTTTTTTTTGTCCAGGTTTCTGACCTGTTGCCCTTTGTTTTTTTTTATGGTTCATTATAGTTGCTATAATGAACAACAGTGTTTGTGTGAATTCTGCTTTGGTAGCAGATGCTCCAAAACTGTATGAAAAGAATGAAAAAAAAGTACATCTCTCTGTTGCTGCCCTGTAATTCTTTCTTATCAGATGTGTAATGAGACTGACTCATCTGGTGCTTGGATACGACTCTGCTTAGATCTACTCGGACAGTGAGCTTTCCAAAGAATCTCAAACAGCTTTTAAATTGAAAGAAACTGATTTGATTTTGATTTAAAACCTGAAATATTTCAATAGAAACATGGAACGCCTAGGCCAGACAGACTTGCAAAACAAGATACTCAGCTGTCCCCTGTGTCCTGCAAGGCAGATAACTTGCATCCACGCTTGGTTTCGGTTAACTCATGGAGGCTTTTATTTTTGTTGTTGAGTGGCAGAAAAAAGCTTTTTGTTGTTCCCTCTGAGGCCGAGCTGTCTGCTGGCAGCTTCTCACTTTCTGTGTGAGCTGCAGTTCCGTGCTATGTCTCGCCTCTTCATCCCTGAAGTCTGTCAAACCTTTCTGCCCTTGGAGTGTGACCAGTAGCTGACCCTGACTTCTTAAAGAAACACATAATTCTAACTTAGAACAAACAAATAAAACAAATATCATCCATCGTAATGTGTTACAATAGTAGAAGCAGGTCTGTTCTCCTTTGTTGCCTAGCCCTTTCTTGGCTTATATTGTCTTTTTTCCCCTCTGCATTGATAGTGCACTAGTTTGAATAGTATTGTGCTTGCCAGAATATCCTCTTACTTCCTTTAGGATTCATGCAACAATTATGTTTTCTACCAAACCCCTCTCAGTTACAAGGAAAATTGATCTGGCTTAAGTTTTTAAATACTAATATCCATGAGGAAACTGTATTCAATGTTCTTTTATTGCTTTATTCTTGATTCTGCATCCTTTCTACTTAATAAGTAACAGAGGAGCAAAAAATACTACTACACAGCATATCCTCTTGCTTCTTGTAGTCAGTGCTCTCTGTGTATACAGCTTGTTTTTCAATGCTTTTATTTTACACCAAATATACGTCTTACAGCAAGATGCCTTCTGTGTGCTTCTAATCAACAGATTGCTCCTGTGCCATTATTTATTATTATATGTAGTCATCTCAGTGAACAGTAAATATTATGTGACATTTTAAACCAGAAATCAACTTATGTACATTTTCAGGGGGAAGTTCCAGAAAAAGTGAAGGCCCATTTTTGGCAGTGACAGTGAGTAGTTGACATAGGTGCCACTGCAGAGTGGGCAGAAACAGCAGTGGGGACAGAAGTGGAGGGTACACAACTCCAAACCAGGCACTGTGATGGTACAGGAAAGTTATGGTGAGTTGTTAGTGCAGTGGTGCCTAGGCTCTCTAGGCAAGAATTAAATTCTGTTCTGCTAAGTACCTGTTAAAATTAGTTTAAAGTTTAAGGACTTACATTTACCCTTTGAGCTATGAACTCTGCCAGTCATAAATACTGTCGTTATTACCCTTAGTTACCTGTTTCCAGAAATTAACTTTTAATTAAATTTCGTCTTTGATTGTACATCACTGGGTTTCAGAGCTAGCCTATCCACTTACATGTCACAGCACTGAATTATGGTCAGGTAAGTAGATTATTTTGCTGAAGGGAGGGCTGTTGTCCTAGATCACTGTCACATTTGTTTGTTTTTTTCAAAGGTTTTTAAGTGGCTTTTTCAAAGGTTTTTAAGTGGCATTTCCGATTCTAGTATCTTCAAAGACTTTAGCAGTGCTGATCCTGTTCCATTAGCTAAGGAATTTTAGGCTCAGATTTTGAGACCCTCAGATTCTGTGGATATCATTTACAGGATCAGTAATTTCTGGGACACCTGTAGACAACATCAGTCACCAGTATACTCCAGACACAGGATACTATCTGCACACATCACACCTTCATCCATAAAACTCTGCCTCCCACCTCTTAAGCAAGTCTTAAAGATAAAGCAGTTTATTCCAACTATGACCATGTCACCTTCTCTAGATGCTGTGATGGTATCGGATGACTTCATCAGCTCCTGAAATTTGTAAGATCTCTTGTAGTTTCTGGGAAGGGTGGCACAGCAGTTCTTGGAGTACCAAGGAATATAACATAAGAAAAACCTCTAATTCTTAAAACTTTTGCCAGACTTCATAGGAATAATTGTTTCTGGTTCCTAATCTCCTTCCAGCTGTCCTCCTATCTGTCCTTCCTTCCACGCCCAGTTCAACTTTTTGCTTCAGAGACACCTGCCATTGGTGTACATCTCCTCATTATTTCTCTTTTCTTTAATCTCAACTTTAGAAGAGTACATGTAAGAAAGTGTAGAGATGAGCTGTGATCTGCTCTCACCTTTCTTTTTCTTACTGCAGTAACCCAGTTGTGAATGTCTTCAAAAATTTAATTAAAGAGGACCTGAATTTTAAGAAGCAGGAGATGAATATCCTTAAAAACTTATATTTGGTCCATCTAAATGTAATTCCTCATAAATTACCAAAAACCATGTACCTCATGAATTACCAGAAACCAGAAAATAACCCTGGAAAGCAACAGAGAGAAACTAGAAGACAATGTAAGGCAACAGTATGTTAGAATACAACACTTGAGATATGATTTAAAGTTTTGAAAATCCTTCAGCTGGAGAGTATAAACAAAGTTTAATTTTATGATGTATATTTTAATACATAGTATTTTTGTCACAGCTTATTAGAAACTGGTCTTATGGATAGTCTGTTCTACTGACAAAGTTAATCTGTTAGTAGCACTGGGTGTGTCTCATTTGATGGTGACCACAGATGTAGAGTAATACATGGCTGTACGCTTAGCAGGTAAGGCATTATCTGTTGAAGAGTAGTTAAATGATTTTTCTTTTCATGCCAGCACCCTTTGCAGTTTAAAAATGTTAAATAACAAGAAATACTTAATGCTGTCTTTGTTATTTTCCAGTTCTCTTGCTGACCTTTTTGAAATCTGGTTTTTGGTTGCTCGTTTTGGAGAATGGCTGGATATCGCGGCAGAACAATTACTGCAGGCTGCTGTAGAACCAGATGCTTTGCTGTGGCTGCTGGCATTTTACTACTGTCCTCAGAATGAAAATCAGCAAAGGACTCAAACGATGGTGGGTAATGTAGCAATAGTAAGCAGCAATAAGCAGTCACTAGTCTGCTTATATCTTATTGCTATAAAACAGATAGTGCACACCACAAAAATGAAAGATCTGCCCTGGAGAAGGTTTTGGCTTTACAAAGTCTCCTGGGAACTGCAGTGGAGAAGTTGGAAGATGTTTTTTGTGGATTTTTCTTGGTGACAATTAGGAAACATTTTTCCTCTTTATAGTATATTATGCAGATTAGCACCTTCTTGACTTTCTTTTGGGTAACTTGGGTGCTTTTAATCACAAGTAAAACTGCTCTAGGAATACTATTTCTTAAATCGCTGTGTGGCAGAATTCAGCATTGCTGTGTTAAGGCATCTTGTGAGAAGGAAACACAAGAGAAATCACATCAGCAGTCGAAGCAGTAAAGATACTTTTCAGGCGCAGCCCTGAATCCTGAATTTTCCCATCTATTCTGATTCCTCTTGTGTATCTTTACTGGTTTTTGGCATGTATGAGATTGTAACAAGTATGTTACATTCCCACCTGCTAGCTTTCTAACAGAAGGAAGCAGTGTTCTATCCTCACGCTCTGTACTGCATGATGAGTGCTGTGTGTCTGTGTGTGCATGGAAACACATTAAAGTCTTGAACTTTTAGACCTATTATGCAAGTTTGAACTAGCCGAAGCAATGCGATCTGCAAAACCCTTATTCAAAATCTGGCTATAGCATCTCTAGCTTTCCTTAATTCAAAACCGGATTCTGGTTGATTTAAAAATGCCGCTCTGTACACCATGCTAGTAAAACATCATGCCTTCATTTTACATCTCATAGCCCATGTAGAACAGTGTGTTTTGCAACTTTGTACTTCCTTCTCATCCCCTCCCACCACCCAAGTGGCACTGCAAATGCAAGCTCACATCCCAATCACTTTTAATTTTTTTTCACTTTAATTTCTTACAGCCTAGGAGCAGGGGTGGGGTGTTGACTGGGCAGAGTTAGGTTAGTGCTACAGTGAAGTAAAGAAACCAGGCTTGGTTTTAGAATGCAGTTTTGGGAAAGAAGGCAACGCCCAGGCATTAAACATGAGTGAATGAAACGGGACTACCAATGCAGATCTATGCATGGAACATTGTTTTAACTTCAGCATCACAGAATGAAATCACATTGTCCCATATATCAAATCATCTCCCTGTGTGTATCCTATTCTGTCAGTTTGTTATAATGTATGACAAACTTTAGTGAGAAAAAAGCTTTTCCACTGACAGCCCACGCAGTTACTCATCTGTTCCCAGAGGTCTAGCATTTCAGTTCATTATGATTCTTTTCTTTAGTTACTTCAAGTAAGACTTTTTTTTTTTGTCCCCCCTCACAGGTCAGGCTACTTCAGAAGCATCCCCAAAGTTAATGCAAAACTTCTGCCTTTAGTTAGATATTTCCTTTTTCTCTTAATTTGTCCTTTGGCAGGTTAGCTGTCAGCTCTTTCACAGAATCATAGAATAGTTTGGGTTGGAAGGGACCTTTAAAGGTCATCTAGTCCAACCCTCAAATTCTAATGGAGTGGTTTCTTCCTCAACCACTGCACCTTTCACCAGTTAAAGATTAAGATGGGATGAGAACTTCTGGCATATGCCAAGCTGGAGGACTTTTCTTCAGCATATTTTTGTGTGGAAAGGCATACACTCATGACTTAAGATTTTGTCTTCCTGCTACTTTAGGTAGTAGCTTGTATATGAGGAAAAGTGGAATACATAGGGTTAAAATGATTTAAAGAAGAAAAAGGCTACTTTTGCTGCTCACTAGACTTCACTCATATGTGCAGGACTGAATATTCTGCTCCTCAGTATTTATTCATTTGTTGGAGTCCTTTCATACCTTTAGACTCTGAAACACTGGAGGAACAAAACTTGGAGGCTGGTCGTAGTAACTTTGGCACTAAGAATGAGTCTCCTAGAGGCTACATGAGTTCATGAGCAGAACCTGCTACTATCAGTCTTCAGTCTCTGGAACCTGGGATGGAGGCACACCAAGACTAGGATGTACAGAGGGATAAAGAATCTTGAAGAATGCCAGTTACCTTTCTTTAGGTTCTGGTGTCATTTGTTGCTGCATGTAATTGTGGGTATAATTGAAGAATAGTGGCTTTTTCAGACTATTTTATGTGGAATTGTTATTAGGGCAGAGATGAGAAAAGCAAGGTCAGGTAAATGGCTGAAACAAGTTATCCTAACAAACATGGTTGAGAAATGAGTGTCTTTTTTCCTTTGGGTCTGCAGTGGTATATTTTTCCATTGTTCCTGCACTTACTCATTTGTTTTTTCTCTACCAGTTCGTTTAGTTTATTTTTAATATAGTCAAGAGAATTATTGTTAGGATTTTTTGCAATAGTTGCTTATAGTTCTTTTTCCATTGTGTAGGTGCCAAAATCTTCTGGTTTCTACTCCCAGTAAAAATTAGTTTTTATTGTCTAACTCAAAAGGTAAAAGCATAAGTTGCAAACAACACAGGAAGAAGGAAAAAAACTGCATTCTTACCAGAACATTTTATCAGCCGAGGTCAGGTTGCATGGAGATTTAATTGATTTGTAGCAGAAATACTGAAATGAGCCCTTGAGGAGCCTCTGTTCTTTTTCCCACAATGCAAAAATCTGACCATGTTCTGCTGAGGGACTTTCTCCATTTCCTTTTATTATTAAAAAGGTCAAATCCTGGCCTGGAGCCCTGCCTGCTTAATTTGCAAGACCAAAGAAAGTTAAAAATCCATTTTGTCCACCTCTGTGTATGTGAATCACTATAAAAGAAATGTGTACAGCCCTTCCTTCCCTGTTCTCCCTGCTGCTTAAATTCAAACTCTTTTCATGTTTGGGTAGTTTCTGCCAAGGATTCAGTTTCCTGTTGGTGAATAAATCCAAAGGAAAAATATCATAGATATGACCTTTACTCTTCTCTGATCCTGCCTCCTTTGAAATTGTTTCCTACAGGTAGAAGCTCAAGCAGTCTACAATCATCTAATGATGCTCTTCAGCTCTGCAGTCCTTTCTGTTGAAGATCTGGAGGCTGCTGTATACAGTATGACGCATATAGAGCAGTGCTGTAACAAGCATCTTATAACTCATCTTCTTACCAACTTTTTGCTCTTTTCTTCTGGTGGACATATGATTGCCCAGCAATTTATTTACCATGTAAGTGTTTCTTCCTGTTTTTTTCTTCAGTAAAATATATTTTTTTTGGCTATTTTAGATTTAAGTTCCTACCTCTTAATAAAGAAAACACATAACAGAGAATTGAAGGTCGTGACTACAGCAACTATAACTAACCAGCAACATACTATTTCAGCTGTATTTTTGCCTTCTTGACACTTCTTGACAAGATCTCACAGAAATAGTTGGAGTAGTAGCTTACAGTTAAGGGATACTTACAGTTAATTTACACCTTGCATAGATAGCGTGTGCAAACATTTTGCTTTTCCCAGCTATAAATCACTCCCTTAACTATCTAGCTGCTGCAGAGATGGTGGAACTGTCTTCTTTCTGTTTCCGTTATGTGAAATAGGCAGTTACTAAGTGTTAGCATTGATGAGGCAGAAGCTTGGTGCTTTAGCAAAGCCAGAGAGAAAAATGGTGTGATAACTGAGAGAAAAGAAGAACGAAGACCTGAGGGAGTGTCCCTTAGGATGTGGAAAAAGCTGAAGAGTTTTTGCTGAAGAATAAAATGTTGGAAGCCTGCCACCGTATCTTGCTATTGTTGATGAGAGCCTTCAGGTATATTGGTGCAAACAAGATAATGTGTTTGTGTTTCTCAAGATAAATAGTGCTATCTCAGTATGAGATTAGGAATTTATTCCTCTCTAGCTATAAAACCATGCTCTTTTAAGAAGTACAAGCCTCCTATGCAAGCAGGTCTAGGGGCCAGTGTGTCGTTTCAGCACTTCAGAAGTTTTTCCTTTCAGCAGCAGTGTGCTCTTCCATCTGTATACGGTAAATGGCATGTATAAGGAGTCTGCTTTTATGACACAGCGAACTGGAAACCTATTTTGGTGGCTATTCTTCTGTCTGACTAAACTGACGTAACGTTTTTCTGTTTAAGATACGGCTAAGATATTTAAGATATTTAAGATATCTGGCTAAGATATTTCTAGTATTTTAGTGTACATTCACAAATGATCAAATTATTCTTAGCAAAAAAATGTAATGATAAAATTAGGGGAGTTGTATGTACTTTTATAGTCTGCTGGTTTTAGTGTTTATCTTTTGAGGAGCGTGGCTGTTGAGCAGTGATGTTGTAATATGCTAGTCTGCTGCTTTAAACCTCTTCAGGAAGACCGAAAGCAACTTCTTGTTTCTTTATAGAAGGCAACATAACTAACTTTCAAAACTCTGAGTATTCCACAGTGCAGAGTGGTCATGAGCTGTTGTAGGCCAGAGTATGTCAGTCTGATTAATTTTGACTGTATCCGTGTACTCATTAATGTGTAGCTAGGCTCTCCATGTGATTGGCAAAGACCTGAAGACAATGTATGAAAGGCAGAATGGTGTGGAACTAATTTGGGATGCATGGTAGTGGTTTTGGTTAGCATAGTAAACTTTAGGATTAACACAGCAGACAACATGGAGTAAAGTCTCTCCTGCTCTGCAAAAATTGCAACTTAGGGTCTTTTCCTGGTACTTTGTCATCTTTTGGGGGAGAGATTTGTTTTTACTTTTGAAAGCTTTACAGAATAGAATTGTCTCCCTAAACCTTCATGTGCTTTTAGTTGTTTTCTAAGGAGATGACTTCTAAATGGCTACACTGTCCATTTGTGTTTCCTTTAAACGCTTCTTGACCACTTGATTTGTTTCACTTAAATTTGAGGGAACAGCAGAAATCTCAAAGTTGCCCAGTTCTGCCACGATGTATGAACAGAGACGTCTTGGGCAAAGTTGCTTTTGAACTCGGAAGCATCTCACATGTTCAGTGGTGAGGGACAAATCTGTGGTTTTGTTCCAAATATTAATGGAGAATTCTTAGTACTTAGCAACATAGCTGCATTATGTCCCATCTTCTCTGTTTCCCTTCAGATTACTGAGACAACTGATACAAGCAAAGAAGTTCGTAGCCTTCTTATCCGTACTGCACACAGAATTAACCATAACGGAGAAGAAAACCAAAGAACTGTGAAGCTGCTGAATGAAATTCTTCAAAAACTAACCTTGAAAATTTAGATTTTTAATGTCATCTATATTAATGTCGTCTATATTATAATGCCATCATCAAGCCAACAAATCAGGTCTTTATCCAGGTGTCAGACTTTCATTAACATCTTGCACTGCAGGTTACCACGGGTAGAAAAATATCTACTTAAGAATATTGTGCAACTTTATATTCTATCATATATATCTAAAAATAATCCTTTGTTTGGAAATATTAACCTTTTAGAACATAAGAGCAAATATTAAAGATGGTTGAAAATTTTGTTCTAAGCACCTTCTTTAACAAGAGACCTACATCGTTTAAAACAGTTCACTCATCTTGTTATTTGTCTGGCTGAGGATCAATTTTTCTCCCAAATTACATGTGGTTTTATTAGCAAATCATATCTAATTGCTTGGTTGGTGAGTTGTTCCTAAAATGTTTTGTTCTATAATTCTGCTTTTATGAAACTAATGATGATCTCAAGTGAGAGTTAGTGATTCATGGTGAATGCACTCTGTGTTCTTAGGAAGTCAACAATGTTTCCTGAACTTTTAGTTCATTTTGAAAATGTTTCCAAAACGAAACTCGTCTCAGATTTTCTGAATGATTTTTTTTTTTCAATACTGCAGCTTTCACGGGAGTGTTCTCTGCAAAGTACTATACCAATAGCTCGTCTCTGTCAATAGATATTGCAGGTAGAAGGTTGCTTGAAATACAACCTATTTGTGGCGTGCCATGACTGAGGATGCTATTGTTTTTTCATTTAAGAAATCTTTTTTTCATTCAGACAAAACAAGGCAAGCACAAGATAGGCATAAAGAAACTTTCCAGATTGAGGGCCAAATTTCCTAAATAGAACACATGGTTGCAACTCATCTCCTTCCTTTTTGTGTCCAGATGTAGTTTGCTTGCTTCTTTATTTAGATTTTTCGTGTCATGCAAAGAGCAATAGCTTACTGCGTTACCCTCATGAAAGTATTTGTCCCAAGAATTTTTGTGAACCTGTTTCTAGCTTAACTAGAAAAAGCAGCATGGCAAATAGTAATGACAGATGATCTTAACTCTTTTTAGTAATTTGTTCTCATGTATTACCTAGCTTTAATGTCAGCACTCATGCTATGTTCAAAGATGCTACTTGGAACTCTACTCTTGCATGTAAACTCAGAGGCATGTATCTTAAATTAACATGGCTTTCTGACTATAGCATTTGTTTTTGAGCAAGAGAAAAGAAAAAATGTACTTAGTGTCCATTGGCTGTAAGAAGTGGAAGGATATTTTCTGTAATGCTGTTTACTGATTTCTAACAATTTGTTCCCAGTAACTCATATCAGACCAAATTATAGAAGTTACAATCCTCTCAGTCAGTTTGTTAATGTTTGTAATATTTGAATCCAGCATATGAAGAAATAGTAAATACATAATGTATGTCTGTGAAGATGTTTGGGTTTTTTTCTCTTTTTGGATTAAAAATATTTCTGTATGAAAGATCAGAGATATGTTGTAATTTTTCCATTGTTGGTAAAAAAGCAAAATCAAGCAACCCAGTTTTCTGTTCCCTGAATATCATACCTGAAAAGCATGAAATTAAACTAAATTATTTGTCGACTACAAACTCTGAGATATTTGTCTAGTGGGAACACGTGGAGTGCCCTACCTAGAATGATAAATAATCTAAAATGTTTGGAAGAATTTTTTTTTTTCCCTTTAATTTCTAATCTGGTTGTTAGATGTGAGATTCTTTGGTTGTCCTTAAATTCTCTCCAAATTACAACTACATGTAATTTTAACTACTTAAAGATTGGCAAAGAGTTGCAATATATGATTCTTGCAGATTTGTTAGGTGAATGATACGGGTATTTTATGTGTATTACAGTTGTTGGTGATGAATTTGTAACTGTCCTTTCACAGTGCAGTTGTTTTTTTTTCACCAACAAAGTGCATGAAAATTCTTCTAACTTTCTTAAACAAAATCAATATCCTGTTAAATAGTAGTAAGTCAATTCAAGCAGGAAGGAAATGTGCAGAAAAGGCAGAAAGAACAAAATTAGTAGTGAATTGGTACATTCTTGTTTTTCTTTGTTTGGCTTCTTAAGAAATACTGCGTGATTTAAATATTACAAGGAGGGTTTGCCCATTGCAAGAGGCTTTAAGGAAGAAACCTAATTGATGCTCTCTGTAAAGATCCATCTGTACTGGTATTCTTTTTGCTTTATTTAGCATAGTTTTTTAAAATCTTTGGTATTTCTTTTTCCTTGCTCTTTAACAGTGCTTGAATTATGATTTAACTTTATAAACCATGATTTTGTGGCATGTCGAAGCTACTTTTGTTAGTTTGCCAGTGGAAGGCAACAGTGTGATTTGGTAGATCTGACTACCGGAAGATTTCTCATGTGGTGGCTACTGCGTTATCCATCTAATGTGCATCTTCTCCTCTGTAATCACTGCTTTCTGGAAAAGCTGTTTGGAGCCTTCAGGGCTGTACCTTTATGCAGAACCAGCCAACGAGTCCTGAAATCAGGCTGCAAGTAGCTTGTTCCCTTCCTTCCAATCTCCATGTCAGCACACCCCCTAACCCTGGATATTATACTCAATATAGAGAGCTTTTCAAAATTTTTCTGCTTTGAAGAGTTACTTTGAATAGGAGTACAAACAGTGAATTAGACTTGTTTGTTGATGATGCTTCTTTCCAGTTCAAGGCTCCTAAATTACAGCTTTTCGAATTCTGCAGGCTTTCCAGCATGGGGCTGGGTGTTTTCTGTGGATTTTCTTTAGCAAACAGCCACTTCTGTGGCTTTCATTCAACCAAGATCTTAGTACAGCGCGTATACAAAGCAGAATACATTTTATTTTGTGAGGTATGGTAGGAACAGATATGTTACCAGGTATTGCAATTTAGCTGACCAGCAGTAACCTGTTAACCTGTTGCTTCTGGGAGTTGTGATTGGGTGTGCATGCTTACAGCATTGTAAGTGCAAAGAGGTGTTAATAGAGAGTCAGACTGAAGATGCAAGTGAGTTAATATTAGTTCTAGTAAGTTAGAATTAATGCCATGGTGGTATATGTTTGGCTTTGTTTTGGTTTGGGGGGTATAAAATAAAATAAAATCCTGAAAAATTATACAAGTTTAGGATTAAATGTTTAGCAAAAATTACTTGCAATTATTAAACCAAACACTACTAAAACAGGTTTACTCCATTTCTTTGCTATGTTATCCAATGACAGAACAAAATGCTAATGTTCTGTGTAAGTGGATAATATTGTGCTAATTAAAACGCAGTTTTTTTAATGATAGAAGAAGAGCGTAGGAAGGTGAGAAATTCTGACACTGAAGTGCAGCTTTCTATTAGACCCAAGTTTGAAAAGTCAAAAGATGGAATGTTACGTGAGAAGTCCTCCATCAGAGCACCGAGCATGTTTTTCAATCCCTGGTTTTATACTTTCCAGATAGTCTACAAAGGCTTTGTTGTGCAATCAGCATGTTTTGCCAGGCAACACCAGAAGTTAAACAAATGTGGCTGAATTAGCTGGTGCTAGAGGCAGCCCTCTAGCACTTAATCCATAACAGTATTCCCACGTGGGCCTGGTCAAGTCCACCTACTTCTCTGGCAAGTCTTTCTTACTTGTGATACAATTTTTCCTTAAACGCTTGCCTGGATTTAAAAGATATGCTCATGGTAGCAGTTTCATTTGCTGCCTTAGCAGAGAGTAGCTTATTCTGGGAATTTGCTGTTAGGTGGTCTGTTCACTAGTGAATGCCAAAAAGGAGTTTTCCTTGCTTGTGTTGGACATCTTCCTGTAACCAGCTGTCTGTCTGCTGGAAAGGAATAAGTCTGATGAGCCCCTTCTGATGGCTTAAGTGTACTCACAGTGACAGGGGCCTCGTAGCAGCCAAGAGCCAGCTAGGGATAGGCATTGGATTGCCATCAGCCACTGAAACAGATTTGAAACATCAGCTGGCTGTAGCTGAGTTGTAGGCACGGATTGTGCCTTGGTTTGTGTTTGTGTTCTTGCACGTGTGTGAAGGGAAAGAGGGCAAGAAGAAAGAAAAAACCCAGCATCTTGAAACTCAGTGGCAGAAATTTAGCTGTGATTTTTATATTATATTTAATTGCAGTACTGATAGGATTAGGAAATAACAATTCCATGTAAAACAGTTAAACTGAACATCAACAAGAAGCAGAAAAAAAACCCAGCAACACTGTGTCTTTAAGAAGTTAAATGTACACATTTAACTAACTTCCCATCTCTTAACAAATCTTGCTACTTTAAAAGCATGTTTCATAACTCTTCTGTATTACATCAGATGATAGAGTCATTTCATAAAAAGCAGCCCCACAGGAACAATGACCCTCTCTTTTCTATTATTTTGAACAAAAATATATGCTAGGCCCATGAACTTTTGCAGATGCATATTGCTAGCTTAAAAAGAACACATTTTTACATATTCTTGACCATAATGAACAGTTCCACTTAGTTATCCACATGGTGAATTACACTGTCCTTGAGTTTCCCATGCATATGTGCCAAATCAGCCTGTACATACAGTTTATTCACTCCTTGCTGTTTTGATTTTATTTCTTAGCTTGTGAATTTATTATTTATTTTGAGGCTCCCAAAACAGAAGCATGCAATATATCATTTGCATGCTACTGTTAAAAGTTCCTTAATTTTTCACATATGAGAAAGCAGTTTTTCTGTGTTTTGACTAATGATGCTGTAACTTCTACTGCATGTAAGTTGTCTGAAGATAGGACTGCTTGGTTTTTTTGTGTTTGTTTTTTTTTTTTTACTCTAAACTAACTTGTAATGGTAGCTGAAGATACAAGTTTCCCATCTGTATTTGATAATAATCATTCCCTGTAGAGACGACCAGTAAGTGTTTAAGCACTTTTAATCTCATGATTGTGCTGCACTTCCGTATCTGCTGGAGATGTCTGCGAATAGAGAGGGAAAAGCCAGTATCAAATTCCAGTGAAGAGGAGAGAGGCCTTGAAATTTGCTACAAAATTAATTACAATTAAGATGGAAATGACTGATACATGCATCTGCAAATTCAGGCATTACCTGTGAGTTTCTAGTGGGCAGGATCATTACCGTCTTTTCTGGAGACACGACAAGACTACAAATGTTGTCTCCATAGACCACTGAATTTCTTCTTCAAATGCATTGTAAAAAACACTATTATGTTTCAACTTTCCTTTCTTGTGGGTTTGCCTCTTTGCTAAAACACAGACGATCAGTGCTGAGCGGTAACACGGTGCAGCACTCCTTTAGTGCCCGATGGGACTGCTGCAGCCGCTTGCTCCGGACTGCTTGGCCTGGGCTGGGAAGGACGCTGAGCAGACATCAAGCCCAAACCTGGCAATCAAGCCATAACATCCGTTTTGGAAAGATAATTCTGTTGGGATTTAAAGATTTCAGATGATAGCTGTGGACTATTTTGCACCATAGCTTTTCCAATCTTGATTTCTTTTCAACAGTTCTGCCTCTGCTCGCTGTATCGGCAGCGCGAGCTCTCAGGCGCAGTTACCCTTTAGGCTTTTGTTACTCTTAGGCTTATTGCTTTTTCTTTCCCTCCTTCCTCCCTCTTTCTGTCCAGGATCCAAGATGACCATAATAATAGGTTTCTAGGAGAAAGTGAATCAAGCAATGAAAACCAACTGGTTTTTGCTAGGCTAAGTTAGGTAACGATGCCTGTCAGGGAAGGGGAAGATACACGTCGGCCCCTGTATGTCCCTATGTGTGTGATGCCAGCTCTGCTTCCAGGCACTACCCTAGCACAAATTCTAATATGTTGATTACTGTTAATGACTCCCATAAAGTTAGTTTATTTTTAGTAAGATTCACTTTGTTCCGACAGTCTGTTCTGCCTTTCCAACAGCTTAACTAGAGAGAGTATTTTCTGTTTTACCTCTTCTCTGTTGATGTGCAGGCTGTACAAATGGTAGATCCAGTCATTTTGCTTTTGTTTTTTTTTTTTTTAATTTTATTTTTAAGACGGTTATGCAAACATCACAGGATGAAGTTGAAGAACTGGCATATAAAATCACATATTAGCTGAATATCTATTCTTTCTACTGAGATCCTTCACATAACATACTTCTGTCTAACCACACACCAGTCTCTAAGTCAGCTATTCTCTGCCCTGATTTCTTCAGACTTGGCAAACTTAATTGTCATGGAGTATTGAAAGAAGAAGAGAGTTTGGTATTCATATCCACACTGCCTCCCCTCTGTTTCAAAAATGAGGCATTTGAACAGCCCAGTAATGGTATGCCACTTAAACAGTAACTCTGCTTTTGGAGAGTTCTTCAAAATGTATTGCAGAGTCTGGCAATCCACGTGTATTTAATGAAAATATGAAAAAGACTGCCATGTGATATCCTGTTGAGCTGCTACTTTCATAGATTTCTTGTTAATTCAGGCTTTTTTGTTAATCTGAAAGACAGTTTAGCTCTGATTTTTCAAACATTCAGAAAGCTCCTTCTTCCTGACTGCACTGGGAGCAGTGGGTCTTTACTACCTCTAAAACATACCAGAAACCCCAGTCTTTACTAGCTGTGTTTCAAGACCGAGAGAAGAATAATTTTTGGTGATTTTGTTTCTTGTCTGTTATAAAGCTGTGGTTTTGGTGCTGGATGATCTTGATGCCAAATATAAATTACAGTGCTAAAAAAACCCCAAACTTGTTCTGTGGTGTAGAGCATTTGCTTTTCTCACCATCACATCTATCCTACAGCTGATGATGACATATTACTTGATAGTGGTTAAAAAAGAGTTAGATTGCTTAAGCCTTAAGTAAGACTTCGGTCTTACTGTATTCTTGCTATGACTGCTTCCAAATTCCCACTCCCTTGTCTCAGCTATGGAGTGGGAAACCCATGCATTCCTGTAATTTGACTGAAGAAAGGAGAGGCAAGTGCTAGGGAAGTGGAAAAAGTGTGTACAGAAACAGGCTTTTGCATAGTAGTACTGTGGGTATTACTGCTGTTGTGGTACTGTGATCAATACAAATCAATGCCTAGCTGAAAAGTTCTGTGTTCTGATGTGTAAATTATCACAAAAAAAGCAAATCTTTACATGACTGCAATTTCTGCATGCCTTTAAATAATGGTTATAACAAATGCCTGTTCTTCTGGCAGCTATAAGCAGTAAGAATCAGGCCTTTAATTTTGTGCAGATAAGACACCCTCAGTTTTACTCACAGTAAATGGACAAACACAGTTCATCTCCCAAGCCCTGTGCAAATGTCTCGATTTCCTCATGCACTGGCATATTTCACTGGCACAAAAAGTAAGCCTGACAGCAAGGTAAGTTTTAACAAAATTCTTCCAATATGTTGTGTCCACAGATACGAGGGAACATATCCACGTTAGTGTATACATGCACTTCAGTATTTTATGTGCCTAAACTCCACATACTTGTGGTGAAATTCTGTATGAGTCAAGCTACTCTGTTTGGTTGCTTCCTTGTCCTTTCTTGTAATTAATTCTTTTTTTGGACTACTAGTTTGGGCATCAAAGATTAGAGCCAAGAACAGAAATGCACTTACATATCTGTTAAAATCTTTGCCTGTTATAGAGGATGTCAATCAAACCTGACCCACAAATACTGGGAATTGTAGCCCAAATGTAGCTATTTTATAGTTTTAAAAGACCACGAAATATATTGATTTACTTTGAGATAGATACTAGGAATTAGTGTCCTGGAATAGGATTTGCAATGATTTAGAGTAAGGTTTTGTGCTCAGTATGTGTGTTTAGGTCAACTGGCAGTCTTACTATAGAAGTTCATTATTGTATTAAGAGAGTGCTTTGCTCAGAGGAAAATACCATTAAGTTACCGATGTAAAATTTGAACGTTCTTAGATAATTCATACACAACTACTCCTGACTCATAAATCATGTGTAGTGAAAGATAGACCCGTGAAGGCACGGACATCCCTCCCTCTTCAGGCACAAAAGCCAAGAGAGGGGTGCCGTGCGGCAGGACCATCCACACTCGGTGCAACTCAGCTGCGTTCATGCACCAGCACTGCAGCACCTGCAGGACCCACCACTGCCCACCACCACCTGCCCGCAGCACAGGGGGCCGAGGGTGGCCCAATCCTGAAAGGTGTCCGTTTTCCAGGTATTTCCAGTCCAGTTTCTGCTTGGCAAGAATCAAACCAAAACCAGTAAAGCCTTTGACACGTAGTGGCACACAGTAACCTAGCTGCTTGTTCATTCTTAGAAAGGTACCATGGTTTCCTCCTGCATACTTACACATGCAGAGAAGCCTGCATCTGCAAACTTTTTAACAAAACAGCTAAAATTTTCTGTAATAGAAACACCAGTTTTCATGACTTTCATCAGCTGTGGAGATAAACTGGCTGGCTGTAGTTCTCCACACAATACATCACCGTGTCCTATGTCTGTAGAACTTTTTTGTTTTGTTTTTGTAATATCCTATTTCGTAGCACTTTTTATGTGTCAGAAATCCATATCGGCTCCTTATGCCTTGAGTCCTACTTGTTTGCTCAAGCTGCCCGCTTGCTCCGGCTGCGTTTCTGGCTAGATCTGTTGTTTCCAGGCTAGACCATTTTCTCTTCCCTCTTGTGTGCAAGGAACGGGCAACAGGGTACAGCAAATTCCCTCCTAAAGGACAAAGCACAGCGCCAGCAGCAGCTGCAAACACCTACTAGCAAAGCTGAAGACAGAAAACAAAGGGGAGGAAGTGCTGTCAGCAAAACGGTATGTTTTACTCCATGTTTGTAGCAGACAGCGTATGACCAGAATGCATCGTCTCTCAGGAGCAAGGGATTGAGAAGGTCACCTAACAGGTCACCTCCTCATTATGGTCTTGCCTTTGTTCTGAACAAGTGACCCAGTAAATGGCACAGGAAACTAGATGGTGATCCTTGCCTAACTATACAGATACAATTTTGTCTTAATCTGAGATTCATTTTTGCAGTTCAAAGCTATGTCCAGAAAAGAATCATCGAGATCCTAACCAGCTGCTGGCCTAATGAAATAAATTGTAATGAAATAATGCAGAAGTCCAGCCTTCTTCATTGGGCTTTCTAATGCTATCCAAAGTAAAACTACCTCTGTGTTTGGAACACTTTATTTTATTCAGAGAGGGGTGACTATGAAACGGAATTAGAATGAAATGTAAGTAGGGCAAGGACACACCTATGTGAGTGCCTGTGCTTGCCATAGCTAGGTACATTGATATGTAAATATATGTTAGCCTTGAAGTCTTAATTTTCACCTCCAGCAGAGATTTAATGTTCTAACATTTTTGCCACTTTTCCCAAATGCCTGACTTTACTTAAGAACAAACGACTTAAAACAAACAGGCAGTTTCACTGCATTTTAGTGTGTTGAGAGTCGAGTCTGGGTAGAGGTATCGTTTGATAAAACATCACTTCCAGTAATGATTTCAGTTACAGTTAAGTTTGGAAATTGATTTTGTTGTTGTTGTTGTTGTTTGATTTGCTGTCATTAGAATCTATGACTTCTTCCTCTCAGAAAATTAACATGGAAACACCCACCTTGGGAGAATCTTGAGTAAAATAAAAACCACTGGTTTATTTTTTTTTCTGCTACGCTTTCACTAGGGTCTACTAAAAACACCCACCTTGGGAGAATCTTGAGTAAAATAAAAACCACTGGTTTATTTTTTTTTTTCTGCTACGCTTTCACTAGGGTCTACTAAAAACTTACTTAAATAATTAAATGACACCATGTATGGTTCACTCCCAGAGTTTTTACATGCTTATATCATGTTAATGAAGTTACTATATACTACGTACAGGAGCCTCCTGATCTTTCTTAGTTCTGATGACTTATGGTGACAATAACTATTTGAAGCCATCTTTAGCTTCCTTCTTAACCTGGAGCCTCTCTGTATGTAGCAATGCTTGGATCAGCAACCAAAGGCCATACAAGCCCAGATATAGGGCCAGGGCAACTACCTCTTTGACCTTTTTTTAGGTTATTTGGTGTTAGTGTTTTATTTCCTGTTCATTTTTCTCAGTTGCTACAATACATGATGGATGACAAAGCTGTTGTGTGGGGAATCAGTGTTCAAGTTCATGCTCATGTTAATACTGCTGAGACAGACTGGAACAGCTGTAGCAAGCAAAATAAACTACTGCTGTGCTCAATATTGAAAAAAAAAAGGTAGGAAAAGTATAGATTGCTTTGAAAGAATAAAAATTTGGTGGTATTTGCAAATGTGCAGAATATTTTACCTGCCATGTAGTTTTTAGCAGTACTGGCTATGAACAGGCTTACAACGTATTTAATTGCTTGGTGTTTTGTGCAAGAGCCTTACCCAGCAGTGGGTTCTCTCCCTTACTCAATGGCAAAGGCAAAAAGCAAGCTGGTTTCCTTTGCAGAAAAACCTGTGAAATGAAGCGTAACTCTTTTATGAATGGGATCCCTTAATAACTACATCTGTGAGCATTAACTACATTAGAAGTCGTTGCGGTATCTCAGTGCGTTCTTGGACAATTTCCTAACTCTTACTGTGTTTGAAAGAAGTTGCTGAGTGTCTCTTAATTCAGGTATTGACACTGTGTGCCTGGAAAGGGGGTCAGAAAATGTAGTGAGGTAAAGAGGAATTGTACTCTTTGGACTGAAGTCACTGCTGAGGCATGCTCTTACTTTAGATTCTGTGCACAAGAACTTTAAAAAAAGGTAATTAATTACCACATTTAATTTTTCTTGTTAATATCCATTAACTAATAACTTCCAGCTGCTTCTTTCCTACTGCAAAAGCTGCTTCTTCCTAAGTTTGTAAATTAATGTTGAACCACTGTGCAATAGAGGGACTACACATACTTGAAAAAAATATTTATTTTTACAAGAGTATTTGATGTAAAACAACAGTGTACAAAGTAAATATGTTCACAAATGTTTGTGTTTTAAATTCTTACTCTCTGAAAGGAACAATTATGATGTCTTCTGATCAGTGGAGCAGTAAGTTCCTAGGAAAGTAGGGCTACACTTGATGTATCACTATGCAAAAAGAGCAGTGCAGGGCTATGGAAGATATTTTCTGAAAATGGAAGGCCTGACATTTCTGGTAAAAGTTAACCTAAACAAGACAGAAAGAGAATTCTAATCTTTGTTTTTCCTTCAGTCCCATCCCATCACCAGGATGATGGTTTGTCACTTTTCACAGATTATTTCAGCTTCCAATTAACTGCCCCAGCCCCACTCTGGCTTCTGCTAATTTTGTATGGGCTTTTTAATTTGCCATAGAAGTTACAAACAAAATTTTAAGTACAGAATACAGTGTCCTTGAATTTCAGAGGTTACTAACATTGGCCAAATTACTGGCGTGTGCAAGATCATTCAAATCAAGAGCCTTTGGCATCTGCAAATTGGAATGGCTGTTATAGCCAAAAGGCAAGGATAACCCTCAAATTTCTTCTATTAAAGAATTACCCAGAGCCACAGTGAGGTACACACGTGTGTGTGTGTGTACGTATGTATGTGCATGTGCATTTTTGAGTGTTCTTGGTTACAGTGAGCCTCTGGAAGACATAAATACGGAGAGGTAAATGTTTCTGTCAGCTGATTGTTTTAGCAGTCACATAATCTTTCCTTTGATGTCTTGGGTCAGTGAAATCCTAGTACCATCGGAGTTTAGTAGGAGATATATTAAAAGAGTTTCTCTGTGATCTTTCCTGCAATGGAAACAGCAGTAAAAGTTATTACTCTGTCACAATAAAGGAGTATCTGTGCATTCTTCATTGCCCCAGCTTTCCAAATGGAGTTATTTTTCAGGTTACTGGCAGAGCGTAACTGTGGTTATGGAGTAAACAATGATCTCTTTAGATTTGTAGAGCCACCACAACAATGTCTGGAGAAGACAGGGAAGATCCACAGTGCAAGCACATTCCTTTGGTTATTAGCAGGTTACTCTGAAAATAACGCTGGAGGTCAGTTACCAGAGCAATGCTGTGTGATGCGCTGCATATCCACATACCTTCTCGTCTTAAGCCAACAGTTCTCTAAACAGTACTGAGGTAGCTTTTCCGCCTTAAGCTGTTCAGCGTTTAACGTCAGGACATCATAACATACACTGACTCGGTTTTTGAGAGAAAACGGTAACATTTCTCAAGAGCTCTTAGAAAAGGTACATCTTTTTTTGCTCTAGGGCTCGACTCCTGTTCCTGCTGAACTGAGCCAGTGTGTAAAATCAGAACTGATATCAGCTCAGTAGGCACCGGAGGACGGGTCCATCAACAGCCTGGAACAACAGCAGCAGCTGTAAGCGGCAGCTCCAGTCAGAAACAACCATTTCCTGTGAACGATACGGAGCGCTAAGCTACAACTGCAGAGAGATCATGACAGCATCCATCAAAGACAAGACTATGAAACAAAGCTTTATAGACAATTCCAGTTTAAAGTCAAGAATATTTATTTCCTCTGACCTTTAGAAAAGCATGGTAACCAAATAACTGTAGGCGACGCTTTACTTTTGCAGTCAGACTGAGAATTTAAGGAGCACCGTTTATTCTCAACTGAACCCAAGAGTCTTTGGTCCTCCTCAAGTCCCCTCTGGCTCTTATCCTCGATACACTGCATCTCACAGGCGCATTCACTGTAAATCTGCCCGTTCAGCATTAAGGCATCTCGGGCAGCAAACGCTCTCTGCCCCGCGTTAAGCAAAATCTCCTCTCCCCTTCTCTTCAGGTGCAGAACTTAGCCACTGTGAACAAAGAGGGAAACAATCACTGTTCACCAATCAGCTAAGCTCTGCACCTCGCCAGAGAGGTCTCCGACTCCGTACAGCTAATTATCGGATGATGTTCTTCCATGATGCGTCTGCTGCTTTCCTCTTTTTTTTTTTTTTTTTTTTTTGTTTAACGGACGGAGAGGATTCCACGCTGCGCACGGATCGGAGAGTTATGGTGGGCTTCATCCTAGCAGCTGCGGTCATGGCTGTGTGGTAATCCCTGGCAATGTGATTTTAATCTTAAATCACAAATCATCATGCCAGGAACCCAAACAGCCACAACATTAAAAGAAAGCTGTGCAGTCACAGAGGGTGTTGTTCTCCTAATGGTATCTTTAGGCTTTTGTGTTATAGCTCGCTACGCTCTTCCAGTCTGTCAGACAAGTCAGATGGAAAATTCCAGACTACGGCTAACACAAACACACCATGTGACTTTCCTGGGCTAGATACTTACCACTGGAAGCTTGTAGAAATTTTTAGTTTTATTTTATGATGGAAAGAACTACAGGAAGACAGTTCCTAGTACAGTAGTACCAAGAACATACTGCATCTCCATGTTTCTGGCCTTCAGACATCTGAAGGTGTCTACCAGATTAAAAATTGTTGAACATAACTCAAATTCCTTTGGGTCCTCAGTAACTGGGAGCACACAAGCGAGTCTTTTAGCCCTACCTGTTTTAGAAGGCAAACCTCCTACCCCATAACTGATAACCTGGCACTCTACAGTCTAATCCACTTTTCCCAAAATGTTTTCCTGGCAGGCACAGTTCTTGTCTATAAAGAAGAACAACATGGCTGTTGATAAACAAACTTGCTTTCAGGGTATCTATATCTGCTGTATTTCTTCTAAATAAAGTAAACTGCACAAATTCAAGTGGAACTCGCTATCAAGTACTGCTACATCTACAGGCTTGAAGAGGAGAAAATTAAGATTTCTGCTCAGTACCAATTAGAAAATAGTGATTTTGCTAAATTAGATGCCTGAATTTTGATACCACAAATCAACTGTGAAGTTACATGAACAACCAAGGCAACAGTCTGTCAGATGAGTTATATCATTAAGGAAAAATCTAAGGTATGCTGTACTGGAAGAGACCTTCATACCAATCCTAATTGGCTATGTGTTAAACATGCATGTACAAACACTGTAAGGCTACTCAGACTGAGAAATGGAGAATATCTTTGCAAATTACCAGTTTATAGCCTGCGGCAATCTTTATTTCATGAATATTTCTTGCAATTCTGCTTTTTCTCTGGTGATTCCTCCTCATTAATTTCAGAAATAAGCTAGATTATGTATGATATTAAGCAGCTTCTTCATGTTAAGGCTACTCTTCTTACCTCATACTCAGTCTTCAAAGGCCTCGCTAGACTCAACACCAAAAAATTTGAATTATCAGCTTGTTCTCACATGATTCAGATTTGCTTCCAAGTACACGGCTTCATACTTCCACTGTGGGCTCAGATTCTTTTCAAAGACTGTGCTGCCTATCCAGTCAACATGCAGCTTCGTTAAACAGAAATGCTCCTTGCACAATTACAATTTCTGTAAGCAGAGGTAAGAATACAGAATGGGAAACAACTGCAGGTGGAGCCTGGCCTTCTCTGGCCATTCTGACTTAAGAGTTGCCTCTTGTTCAGTCCCTTATAAAGTTTACAACAAAGCCATGCTCCATGCTCTCCAGATAGTGCCTACTCATATCTAACTGCTTCAGCAGCTGGGCTTAAAAAAAGGAAAAAAAAAAAAAAAAAAAAAAGGCAAGATATTTAACCAGAGTTACTTCTCAAGCTAAGCAGCCACAAGTCGTACGGTATGCCAAAGTTTACTATGATTAGTGAGCTCTGCATATTCTTTCTGTATGAGGTAAAATCAGGGTGTTTAATTTAAAAAAGAAAAATCACCTCTTCAGAACAACATCTCAGTCACCACTTTGGCTGAGGACGCATCCATATGTTCCTGTGCTGCAGCAAAGCATTTACGTGCAAGTTCTTGTTGTTTTGCGTCTTCATTCACCATTAATTCACCATAGAGATACACACCCATTGCCTGAAAGAGGAACATAACACACAGGCATCCCATCACCTGTAACAACTAATTAGCTGTTTTTTCATCCCGTTGACCTCCCAGTACCCATTTAATTAAAAACAAAACAAAACAAAACAGACAACCCAAAACAGAGAATATACCATTTACTTTATAACACCTACCCTTCCCCCCCAAAAAAAAGTAGTTTTATCTGGATCTCTTTACTCTAAGGATGGCTGTCTATATGTTGTATTGAGTGGATAACAACAGAATATTAATTTGAGGTGAATGTTGTGTTGTGACAAGAAAATGCTTTCTCGCTCCATTTTTCTTGCCACTTTTCAAGTTGAAATCTGTTTTCTTTTATTCACTACCTGAAATATTTCCAAATGCCCCTTAAGAAAACAGCTTGTCCTTTCTTCAACAGGATACACATTTTCTTTCCAATTGAGCTGTTTACACACCACACACACACACAGGCACGCACGTATGTGAATAAAGACAACATCAGTCGAAACAATCTACTCTAAAATTCCCGTTTGGCAAGTCTGTAACTGGACATGAGTTGAATGTGGTCAGGTCTGTGTTTCAGACTCTTCTCTTTCCATCTGAGAGATGGTTGAACACACACAAATTCTGGTTTGGTAAGAAGGCAGGCTACAGCCTTTTCCTGACTACTCATTCTGGACATAGCAGCTATCAAGAAAGATAACTGGGCACCTGGGGCTGAAACTCGGGCCCCTTCGAGGACAGGTAGCAAAACGCTGGCTAACTTAACATGAAATATATTAGGGATTGCCATTTTTTTCTGATGATACAATTCACCTAATTACAGGAATTCAGTAAGTGTCTAGCTGCACTTATCAAAATAGGATTATACATGTGACGAAACATGAGCATCTTAGCACACTGACTTTTACAGTTGTCCTTAGTGTTTGGACAGTTGCAGGAGAGGAAAAATTTGAATAGCATTGAAAAAACACTATTTTTAGTACTATTCCTCACAATTTGCTAGCATTGGCTGATAAGACTTTAAAAAAAATAGCTTTAACAAGCAGGGAAATTTAGAGTTTAGCGAAGACTGAAATTAAAGCAAAAAGTCCCAGAGTGGTAGAAACCTGTCAGACTCCTCGCCAGTCCCCTAAGCGTACTCTCTTCCATCCAGAGACCCAAGAACTCAGACTTCCAGGGTTTGCAGCTGCAGCAGGGTCTGGCAGCCACACCAGGCACGCACACAACCTTGGAGCTGAGCTCCAGTCGCTTTCATAGGGAATTTCAAAACGTTGGAATTTTGTTACAAATAGGAATTACCTTCTCTACCCGATGTTAATAATTTTTCCCCAAGCCTAAACATTAACATGCAATAAACACAGTGGGTTTTTGTAGTCCTGAAAAGGATTTAAATAGTCACATTTGCATTTTCCCCAGACTTTAAAAAAAGCCAAGTCTTTCATGATCAGTAAGGACATGCAACTGCTCTGATTTGAGTTGTAACCACTCCAGAAGCTGGTTATGCCATAAACTGTATGCACTGCTGGAGTAAATTAAACAAAGGATATTGAAGATTACATATAGAAAAAATTTGAAAAAATTATTTTTCTGCACTGCAGAAAATGTTGTCTTTATTTGGCATAATACCTGTTCCAAACATTATGCAATTCAATACGTTTGATTTTATGAACTCAAGGATTTCCCACCCCACCCCAGGCTTCTGCTGGTGGTTATCTCAATCCTTTCACAGGATTAAAATACGCACAATATATATAACTCCTTATTTTCATAAATAATGTTGGTTTATGCCTTTAAAAAAAAAAAAAAAAAAAAGTAAAGAGCTTGCCAGGAAGCCTGGAGCCTGTTTAATGGCTAAGATATAAATAGGAGGTATACTTCAGAGCTGGAAGAGAGCATAAGAGACTGCAATAATTTTATTGTGCTGTTGTGACAAAATGTATTTGCCTGAAAGCACAAAAACTGTAATTTGGCTGTAAACGGCTTTGTTCATTGTTAACATAAAAGGTAAAGACATTAATATCTTGCCTAGACTTTGAAATATCTTGCAACGTTTTCTATTTTTTACATATTTTAAATATATAACAGTCATTCTAGGCAGTGAATATCTTGATTTTACAGAGTCCATAGTGAATAAAAATAAATAAAAGAGAAATAGAAAGAACAAGGCAGAGGTACAACTAGGGTTGTAAGTTCCTAACGGCTTAAATAAAAAGCTCTAGTAAAGATACCATGTATGGCCAGCCTTTTAAGACCTTCAAATCTTCCAGTAGCATTTCCCTAACTGTGCATTCTCTGGATGTATATATATCTTTATGCTACGCTTCTCCTTCTGGATGTCATCTTGAAAACTGGTCACCCAGCTCTGACTGCTTTGCCCCTAGCTCATATGTACGTGCGTTAACATTCACAGCTAGTCTTGCCTCTGTCATCCTGCAAAAGGAACCAAAGCTGAGAAGCATCTTCCTAGCATCATTGCTACCTCTGGCTTGCATAAAGTGGAAAGAGAGGAGGGAATATATTCTATTTCATCACTTACCAGAAGATCAGCATGCTTAGGTGGGGTTGAATATCCCTAGGTGGCTTCCTAAAACTACAGCATTTAAGGGGCAAAAGAGGTCAAAACTGAATACATGTTTAAGTTTTTCATAAACTGCAGCAAGAAAATAGATTAAAATAATTTTTCAGTTTCAAACTAAAGCTGTCAAAAAGTTGATTGTTTTCAAAACGCTAATTAAGTGTAACTGACCTGATCTTCTCTGAGAAATTTCTCAACATCTCCATACCCAGGCACGTACTTGTGTTTAACAACGAGTTCACACCATCGATGACGAACCTTTGGGAAGAGAAAAAATATTGGGGGGAAAAAAAAAGAAACTGTCTTGTATCTGTGTGAGTGTTGATAAACAATACATCTCTAATCAGTTTGGTTTCATCATTATTGGGCTTTTTTTCCCCAGTAGCCAGGCAGGTGCCTCTTGACAGTGGTCGGTAAGCCAGGCAGCAGTGCAGTGCTCTGTGGGCGTGAGCCCAGGCTTCAGAAATCCAGAACACCCAAAGACAAACTCTTGGTTGTCCGTTAGTAAACTCAAACAGATTCAGCCACAGATCTGCAGCACCTTCTTGTCCACTGTTTCCAGTCTTGACTTTTTTCCTTTAAGTGAGGCTAGAGGTTATCTCTTTTGTACTGTTAGGAGTGGGGAGGGGGAGGAGATTTGCACTGCAAACATCTGGAGGAGTCATAAGATATAATTGATAATTTCCTCTACGTAAGTGCATAATCCAAGTGATAAAAGGGCTTAAATATAATTCTGTACCAATATTAAATCCTTGTCAAAAGGACAAGGGTTAGACATAAACCTCTGAAACAGGGAGCTTTCAGTTAAATGAAGCACAGTTTTGTCACTGTATCTTTGCCAGTAATAGATTTTAAGCACCTCGCAAAGCACTTAAAATCCACCTACACTTAAAAAGCTGGGATGTTCTACCAAATGCACATTGACAAAACCAGTTAGTAACATACTGTAATGAAAAGGATGGAAATTTTCAAGGAAATCACTATTGAAAAATACTTTTATTTAAGTAACGCGAACACGAATTACACATGGGTTGTTGTTTTATTTTGTCTTTAAATTTCTGACGTTGTTCTTAGCCACTCCTGTGGCATAAGTGTCATCTTACTCTCCAGCAAGGCTTTCTCGGTTGTAGGCAGTGATCAGCCTAGCATTTTATATTTTGTTAGTGGCTCAGCCCTGATGCTAAAGAAAAACAGTTCAGTGCAATAAAACCCACCCACCCTCCCAATCCTTCTGTTTCAGTCTTTGTTCTTATCATCTTTCCAAAGACAAGGCACCTACTAACAATCACCTTTCACAGTAAGAGTAAAATGTTAGCAGTTCTAGTATTTTTCAAAACTGAGCCCAAATTGTGCTCATATCAAGTAACTGAACATGAACCTTTTCTGAATGATAGATTTACTGATAACATCAAGAATGGAGGCCAGAAAGGGAGGGAAAAAAAGTCACTTAAGTATACTGTTGCTTTTGGAAATAAGGTATTTGGAAATACTTTCCTTGTCATTCTAGTCCTTGCCAACTTTACATCTCAGGAAAAAATTTCACAGACTTACGTAATTAGATGTTAACTCCATTAGTATAATTAACAAGTGATAAATGCTTACAGGTCTGGGAAGAGTCCTTTTTGGGTACCTGATATCTCTTTCTAGCTGACCTTTTATATGAAATACTTTGAGCACAGCTTATGAGTGAAATAAAACGCCGATGGGTTTTGTGGCTGAGTGGAGTTTGCACTCACAGCATGTAAGATGCTGAACAGTTACAGTGCAATGCACAGCAGGGAATGAAAGCTCCTAAAGCTTTTTGCTGATGAAAGAAGAGCTGTCAAGACTCCTGCAAGTGGAACCAGAGCTAAATCTACAAAAGTAAATAGCTTTCCAAGATTCAACTCACTTTGCTGTAGATGCCCATATCCACAATGCAGACCTTCAAAAATGTACGCAGCTGCTGCTTATCCCGGGAGACACTACGCATTTCACCAGTAAATCTTCCCAGGCAATCCAGTTTTGTTACAGGGCGTTTCTCACAGCACCAAGCAGCTTCATGCCTGGACCAAACCTTTGAAGCTCAGAAATTAAGCGTACACCTCTCTCATCTGTAGGGTGACTTAACCGAACAGAATGTAAACACATTTCAAAGGTTGCATATCTTCATCCAATACACTTTATTCCGCACCTCCTGTCATATATTTAAAAGGAAATAAATAAATAATTCCTTATGTATTCACATACATGTATGAGAAACATAAGGATGAGAAAGGGACTGTGGTCCTCTCCTGTGATCACTGCTCTTCTGCATCTCATGGTCCAGCAGTTACAGCACTTACTCAGAAGGTAAGCAATCAACTCCAGTTCCTGTGTCTGCTCAAGATCCCAAACTGTGCCTTCAGGGAGAATATTTCAACAGCAGACTATAAAGTATACTGGGATGGAGTGGTCTTCGCACCCCCTTGTGAAGTTGTTTTTTCCCCTCCAGTTATTAAAATATTTATTGATCCTAAAGGAGGTTGTCACAAGGCTTTAGGGCCTTAATTTCTGAGTACTTTCAATATGAAGCTGGGTCCTGGCTCGGGCAGCACACGAGCCAGCTCGTGCCCAACACACCTTTCCTGGTGCGACCATGACGGGTGCATGGAGAGCAGAACAGAAGTTCACCCTGCGAAGGCGTTCATGCAGTCCTACTTCCTCACACACTAACGTTGTGTATGTCTGCTTTACGTTTGTATCACGGCCTGATCATCTGTATCCAAACAGCTCTGGAAAACGCAGAACAACTAAGTTGTTCCCATTCCCTTAACCGTTCCTTCCTCCATAGGGTTCCTGTTCTTGGCAACTGACCTCCTTTCAAACGGTTTACAAGAAAAATATCTATTTGTTGAGTGAGATCTGGTCAGCACACACTTTCCTTTCTCCCTTTCACTTTTTCCCTGTTCTTTCCCAGGGCAAGTACAAATCCCGGCACATTTCCAGATCCGAAAGGCTGGTGCTTCGCCAGCTGGGGCAGGAGCAGCACATCTGTTATCCTCAGATTACACGTCGGCCTCCCGCTTTCCAAAAAGCCCCGAACGCTGTGGCGGCAGAGCCAGCTGCTGAAGAACCAACGGGGCTGAGTGTTGAAACCCGGGCTGGCTCCCAGCGCCAGAGGGGCTGGAGAGGACCTGCACAACGCTGGCTGTGAAATCACCGCTACCATGTGGACTGAACATGCACCTTGGTGAACCTCCTGCCCCTCACGCTGCGCAGATGGCTGTGTAATACCAACTGCATAGAATCATAGAATAGAATCACGGAATGGTTTGGGTTGGAAGGGACCTCAAAGATCATCTAGTTCCAACCCCCCTGCCGTGGGCAGGGACACCCTCCACTACACCAGGTTGCCCAAAGCCTCATCCAGCCTGATCTTGAACACTTCCAGGGATGGGGCATCCACAACTTCTCTGCAGCTACAGTGAACACAGTCATTTCTCAGATACGCGCTATAAAGAAGTATTTTTTCTAGTACAATCCACGCCCTAGGCTGATATCACAAACATGAGAATTTTATTCACATAAGAGAGGGACATGGGGAAAAAATAATAATTAAAATTCAGTTCCCAATGTCTCATCCAATGTTCAGAGCAGGAAAAGTAAAACGGGCCCCACAGCTTCACAGCCTAACGCATGAGTCATGTGAACAGGCACTTCTAACAAACCGATCTCAAAAGGAAATTTTGAAAACTAAGTAGCTTGTGGTAGGACTGAGCTAACCATACCACATCCTGTGTACGCTCTTCTTGGCTTTTCTGTTCCTCCCAGGAGCAAATAGTGGCAAAAATAAGAGATCATTAGTCCTCTCCCAGTTTTCTCTCTGCACGTTTCTCTGTGCTCTTCTGCGCGGTTCAGAGATGCACACCATATGTCGTTTTGGCTGGTTACACCATAAACAAAATAAACTAAACCTGAAAAGTAATTTACAGCAATCCTTCCTGTTACTGCTGGCTGAGAGCACATACGACTTTGGATCTGAAGCAGCACCTGTAACCGCCCGCCCACCCACCCACCCTCTTACTGGTTTGGCAGCTGCAGGGACCCACGTGCCGAAGTTGGAAATGCAGTTTATTTTCTCAGCCTCCGATTCTGGGCTGAGAGCTGTCCTTCCGAGCCCGTGACTGATGGCTGGTACTCCTGAGGATGGGGAGAGGCGACTGGGGGGAGCAAAGGAGGTCTGCTGGGACCTCAGGTTCCTTGTGGATGGATCCTCATCGCCTGGAAATCATCCTTTCCTCCCGCCCTGCTTTCGCAGCTGGTGCGGATGTCTCCACAACTAGTTTTTTTAAGCTGAACGAGGAGTGTTACTGTGAGTTTTGCAAGATGCTACCCATATTAGCAGTGTATTTCTGAGGCACGGGTCAGTGGCAGGAAGACACTGAGACACTCACTGTCTCAGGTACAATGTTTGGAAACCAGCTCTTACATTTTCAAAAATATCAACCACATCAAGATCTAAGTATTAGCTAGCACTGAGATGAAGTGTAGTGAAGGGACACTACTGTCAGATAGCAGAGTCCCAAAATTAGGAGTGGCAGCTT
Source organism: Tauraco erythrolophus (assembly GCF_009769465.1). Lineage (NCBI taxonomy): Eukaryota > Metazoa > Chordata > Aves > Musophagiformes > Musophagidae > Tauraco > Tauraco erythrolophus. The sequence goes on from NC_141496.1 coordinate 77,296,305, forward strand.
ATGCAAATAATTCCAGTGATCTCATATTATTTTTTAATTTCATTTTAAGAAAAATGCACATATCATTGTGCAATACTGTGTAACCCAAACACTACCTGTATCTTGACAGTGCAATGGAAGATGCTGAGAAACAAAAACTATGTTGTCTTAAGCTGTTTTCAGAGAATGCCAGCTGTTGTATGACATTATTTAACAGAAATAAACACTTACGTGAAATATACTAATAATCTAGCTCTTAGACAGTCCCTTTGTTTTAGCAACCTGGGCCAAAACCTTTTGGGAAATGATGCTTGAAGCTGACTGACTAAACCCATCAAATATGTGGCTTGATTTTCAAAAGAAAAGCTCCTGGTGACATACCTAAGAAACAATATTTTTTAACTATTTTGAACAGGTCTTAAATGAAGGTAATTTTTTTTTCCTGACCCAGCTAACAAATTACTTTGACTAATCCATATTATTCTCCCCTGCCAAAGGACCAGACAAGCCTAAAACAAACATCCTCACAGAAAGCTTTATATGTTATACTGTAATGATCTAGCTTGCTAATGTTCTCAATCATATGTACGCAAGCAAAAAACCAAATATTATACTTCTGAGGTCTACAAGTAAGATTCAGAAAGCAAGTAATTTAAACCATGCCTTTATTAAAGGGAGAAAAAAAGCTAGATTTTACTAAGTCTTTGGTCTGCAGAATGGGAGACTAGCTTCAGGGAAAATGAGTACGTTTTGCTAATAGCTGGATCCAATTTAAAAGGCGCCATGAGACAACAAATCTAAATCACTGAACAAAAGCAACATACTTAGAGATTTTAGAAAATGAGGCAATTTGAAATACAGTAAGAGCTATTGTCCAGCAAAATGGAACGTTTATTAAAGGAAGGAGGCATATATGATCTTTATTTGAAGCAGCTCGGAAGGAGAAATGAAACAGCCATGTGTGTTACAACTGTGCTGACAGAGTATCAGCTTGGCAATCTGAAAAATTGTACTCAATAGCCAAGAATCTACTGGATGCAAGCAGAATGGATTCATAATTCTGACAAAGATTCTGTAATTGTGATTATTGTACTTGCCAAAGGTTTCTCGGGAGATGAAGCAAAGAAGCTGTCTGACAGCTTAAAAGAGCTTGTATTTTGGACCAAAAACTCCTGGACTTTTCATAGCCTAAGTTACCTCTCAGGTCTTGCAGCACTTGCTCTGATAACACTGCAGGGCCAAAGAAACCATGAGCAGATGCAGTGTCACAGCAGCAGGCATCTTTGATGGCAACCTTTTTCTGAGACCCTCACAGCGTCAAAGTTCAATCAATGGTGTTTCTTACAGTGCAATGCTCTTCCTCAGTGTTAAACATTTAATTTTCCAGATCCATGGCCAAAATTTTGATAACACTTCAAATTAAAAAAATGGCTTCTGGTTGCCTTACTCACACTGTCTTTTATGTTGAGTACTGGGAATTGCTGTTCAGAGGGGACACGGGCAGCTGGACCCAAGGCTGGTTGAGTTCACTGAGCCCCATCATGCTCTGCATTGGACATCACTGATTGTACAGGCAGCCCCATGCCAATTCTTGCCACCTCAGACAACCTCCTTTCCCTCTGTTCATTCCACAGCGTGAGTATCTTAGTCCACTGACCATCCGGCAAAAAGTAGTCATTCAGTCATTCAGGAAACACTAAGGTAATAATGGGCTGGCTAATCAAAATGTGTTTTGTGAGGAGCTAATTGTCATTTTGAGGAGAACTATGTTCTGGTGTATGAACTGGTCATTACAAAGCAACTTAAAATCTAATTTTAGCAGAATACCAGACTTTAGATTTTGTTAATATTGTAGCAATATCCTACTTCCTTACTTCATTTTACTCCTTCTGACTTGTATTTCTGCATAGATCAAGCAACTGCACACTAGGAGGGATGCTGGCAACTGGGGAGAAGGACTTGCAAGCCCTCTCTCTCCTTCCCCCGCTCAACAGCACTGATGGAGCACTGTGGGTAGAGCTCATGTTCCATTTAGTAACAGAAAGGAGAGGTGTTGGACAAGCAAGCTTTTAAAAATCAGATTCTGTTGTTTGGTCAAGGAAAACCGGCAGCATTTGAACCTGTAACTGCGCAAGAGTGCCATCAGGTCAGGCAGCGTGCTCCCACAGCTGTGCAAGACTCAATGAGTGGCAGGTGCAGGCTTGAACCTTCTCACCCTTATAAATGTGACTTATGGGCACGTATTTCCTTCCCATCCTTTCCCTTCCCCTCCAACCACGTTTTAGCACTCGCCCAGTTCCACATAACACAACTGAACCTTACTGTTAAAAGTCTCTGTAGCGCCACTGTCTTGCTTAAGATTTGCTTCTCTCACCGACCCTAAACACATGACTCCACTTCCACCTCCAAAGCAAACACATGCTTCTCCACAGCCAGCCTGGAACCTCTTTCCCACAAAAGCACACAGAAGTCCAGGAATCACCAAACATGCTGCTTGTGAAAGTCCAAGCCAAGCCAAGAGCATGCCTGCTGCTCTCTGCGACCAGAAAGGCGTGATGACTGAAGAGCAGCGTTTCAGGACAAGATTCATTCCTGGCAATGAAGCGCACACCGAGGATGACTTGTTTGGAAAAGACAAATGCCCTTTTCCACCCTTTTTCAGAAACAGAAAGTTCCCAGTTAGAGACCAGACACTTTTCTCCCTATGTGGGCCCCATCTGTGATCAATGACATCCACATTAGTAGAAGAAAATTTCCCAAGAGAAGCCAGAAAAAGCAAGGGACTAAGAAGCCGTGTCTAATCCTTCATCAAAGGTGGCACAGGCGGTGCCTCTCTTCTGGTGTTAAAGCTGCCTCTGTGTGTGAGTGACTCGGTTAGGACGCCTAATTCCGCAATCCCAGTGCTCCTCAGCCTGCCCCTCCTCACCCCGTCTATCAGGAGACGGACACGCCACAGGATCCAGCCTCCAGTTTTCCTTCTTCTTTTATGGTGGACCAACAAAGCCATGCTAGGACAGTGACCTATGGCACGGCTAGAGGAGAAGAGGGCCACCAGCACCAAGGCAGCGTGACAGCTCCAACAGCGTCTGCTGGGAGAGCGCATCCCCGCTGTGCCCGGAGCCTTTTCTCACCACGCTCCCGTTGGCGCTGCCGCCATCTCCGTGCCACAGGAAGCAGCTCCTATATCGTAATGCACGTGAGGTAAGGAAATGTTGAACGCAGCATGTGAACTCGCTTGATTCGAAAAAACAAGGGTTTTCAAAAATAAGCCCTGACTGAAAACATAAATGCGTTTTTACCCATACAGTGTTTGTGTATATATTTCAATACAAGCTATTTATACATGCACATAAAAGCACACTGGGCTTATAAAACCAAACGTTGTAGTAGGAAAAAGCACATAAACACCATACATCTGAAGCAGAATGAAGAGTCTGAGATCAAGGACATCAGCCATCTGCTACCAATTATTATTAAATTATCACTTCTCTTGAGCAAAAGGAAAGGCTGCTGCGAGTATTGAGGCAGAAGTAAGCTGTCCCCTTTGCTTATGCCCCTCTCTCCATCCCTCTACTTCTAGCTTCTCCCTCTTATAACTACAGGCAAAAAAAGCACCTTCCTTTTGTCTTTAGTCTCCCACAGTGACCATGGTCCAAACATTTGTGATTTCCAGGCAAGATTAAGGTCGTAGACAGAATCTGGGGCTCCATATGAAAATGATACTCAAATTCCAGGCAATGAACTCTGTGGCTGCTTGGCTTTTCCACAGCTTAGGTCACAGCCAGCCTACCCAGCCTGTGCTCACATCCTTCCAATTTTGCGTAGTTTAAAACTTTGTTTCCAATTTTGAAAGTAATTTAAGGTGAGATTTTGACTCTAAAGACAAAGACCTTTCACATCACTCTCACACACGCCCCTTTCCCCAACCTCCAGTAAAAATTGCTAAGCGAAACAAGTATTGATTTTATAAACTCAGAAGAAACATGCTTATTCCTGCAATGGGAACATCTAGATTTTACTTCATGTTTCAGATTTTTGAGTCATCTTCTCCTTTTATTCCTGACCTCAAGTACACAGTGACCATTGCTGCTTAGGATGATGCTTAACCCATGTGGAAGACAACAAAATACCTCTCCAGGACACTGCAACCTCAAAGGTATTTAAATGGCATGTAGTTGAAAGGAGGACATCAGTCTTTTACCCACACATTAGTAAGTCAGTGACTCAGTGGTGGGACCAGATCTGTGCGGCTAAGGTAATGACGTCAGAACCAGCTACGGTTAGCAGTTTTGAATTGTCCTGTTTCTTGCACTATTTAGACCTCACAGGCTTATGGCATAGCAGATTTTTTCCAACTCTGTGGTCCTATCCAGGCATAATCTGCATCTGGAGTCAGCCTTTATGCAGGAATGAGAAGTACTAGATGAGCTGTTTGGATGTAGCTTCAAAATCTGCTTATTTTAAACCGCAAGTATCTTCAGATTTTTTTTTTTTTCAAAATTCAAAAATCAACAAACAAAAACAAACAAAGAGGATGCACCACACAAGCACAAAAACGCCTACAGCATTATAATGAAATTAAAAAAATTACTGTTGATAGCTAGGAGCTTTTGTTTCTGTTTTTAAAACCGCATTCTCCTTGACATCCTGGCTGCTATGTCAGTGCTATCATCATAGGCAAACAGAGTAACCTTTTAAATTTCATGACAAGGCCAGGTGGTTTGTATTAGGTTTGTATTGCCCTACACAGAAACACTCCATAGAATTTCGTATAAAGCAGTTGCACCCAATTCAGAGCACCATTGGGACTGATTTCATAAGCCCAGAGCAGTACACCACTTCATTTTTCTTTCCGGACAACAGGACATAGAAAAGCAGGAACCGTCTCCAATCCTTAACTCCATGGATTCTTTGGCTAAACGGTGAAAAACCCCCAAACCAACCTGATTCTCTATTTGTTTCCCTCTTACCATCAGCTCCCCCACTTTCCAAGTCTCACTGAGTTGTTGAGCTGCCAGATAAAGGGGAAATTAAGTCCCAAAGACAGTTAGAAAAATAGGGGGTGATAAGCGAACAGCACCAGTAATAGCTTGGAAACTCCTGTTAATGCCACCCAGCAGCAAGTGAGATCACTTGGAACACATGTGTTGCTGTTGGCTGCTGGAGGGGTGCGGGATCGGGAGTGCTGACTGGGACAAAGCTATTTCCAGTGCTCCATAAATCTCGCGCTCTGATCATGTCCCTTCAGAGAGTTAGTGTTGATGGAGTGATTTTCTGTTCTTCTCAAGTGGCTGGAAAAGCCCCCACGCTTCGCATGTAGTAACAAAACAAACCCAAATTATAGCTACTTCAGATTATCCTTCGGCCAGTTTTACAAATTCGTCCCACCACACCCACTCAGCTACGACGGACACATGAGCCAGAGTCAGTCCTAGGAGACAACTCCCACTGCTGTTACTGGAAGCATTTTTCCTCATCCTGTTCCAATTTTCTTAAGCCTTACGCTGAATTTTGGGCCTTGTCTTTGGGGAGGAAGTGCGATATTCCTAGAAGCTACTCTTTTCAAAGTTTCTTTCACTGGGAAAGAAAATACAACTTCTGCGAACGCATGCTTGTGAAAAACTGTCTTTACCCACAGTAATACCAATACCATCTGTGCCAAACAGCCTGCAAACTGCATTTAGATGCAACACAAGTAAGAACATGAAACAGGGTGAAGACTCAAAACACAAGAAGATGACCAAGGACCTTTTAACAAGTGGCTGCTGCTCCGGTCAATGCGTTTCCTTTGTAGGAGATGGGGATAGTCTACTGTACTCTGAAATTAGCCCCTTTACTAGTGAAAATGGGAAAGATTTTCTATGACAGTGAGATGTTCTTTGCTAGTATTTGCCAGGGGAAGTATCAGGAGAAAAGCAAGGGAAAAATTTAACAGTTCTGTGAGGATGAGTGTGAAAAGCATCAGATTGATAATAGTACAGAGATTTCACTTTGTAAAAGCTCACATTTCTTATTTTTTTTTCCATTTAATGAACGTACTGCCTGAGTAATGGTTGAGTATACAAACCTCAAATCTCATTTATTCCATAAACAAATCTGGGATGCAGGCTGACTGCTCTACAGAGCTCTTTCTAAGTTCCTAATTCCTAAATACTTAATTGCTGATTGCAATTCAATTGCAATCAAAAAAATTCTTCAATGTAATCCTACCTATCTCTAACGCCACAATAATGCTCTGACTATAACACTAAGAAAGGAAAAGGCAGGTGAAATTTATTTTGCATCCGTGATAAACTTTCACAGCAGCTTTGTTAGTCCTGCAAAACATACTCTCATATACGAAATAAAGCACCTCCTCCTGACTTGAGTTGAAATTGAATAGTAAGCTGTATGTTTAAATACGTAATAAGTAAAGAAGCTATTTTTACTTTTCCAGAAACAAAAAATTACTGTATTCACTTATCTTCTGAAGAAAGTAATGTCCTGTAATACAGTCATCAGCTCTAGCTGTTATCTTTTTCATCTGTTGAGTTGGTGGTTCATACCAACAACGTCATAGGATAAGGAAAAGGATCATGTATCTCCCTGTTCGGTTGCAACGCTGCTATCTGAAACATCCCTATCTGTGGCTCCGTGGTCCAGTCAAGAAGAACCACCAAGCCTGCGGAGCTAATTGCAACTCATCACTAATGCTGCCGGAAAGCTGGAGACTGCTCCTGAGCCCCTGCCCCAAGGAAGGACCAGGTCAGCGGTTGTGATGGAAGGGAAGCTCACGGAGTGCCGTTGTCTGCCTGCAAGCACGGACTGACCTTTCCTGAGCAGCTCCCGTTTCCCACCTGCTGTTACTGTGTGCTCCACAGAGCTCTGCTCCATAAGGGTGCCTTCCAACAATGCCCAGCCACAGGGAGCAGGTCAGCTGGATGACGCAGCGTGAGAACGCGCTTGGCTCAACGCAGTCGCCATCGGACAGGAAGCGGCAAGACAGATATTGCATTATAATTCATCTGTGCTTCCATGTCTGCCAGCTTTTCACGGGCTAGGAAAGATCAATGAATCAAAGTTATTTTGTCCTAAACACAGTTCTCACCACTTTTAGGATGCCAAGCACCTTGTATGGTTTGTATTAGCGTGACTGGATTTCTGTCAGTGAAATCAGATGCCACCACTTCATAGCCTCGGTCTCATAGGCAGGCCTCGTGCACAATGAAGTAGTTGTGTGAGAATGGCTTTATGCCACCCACATGACTGATGATATTATGATCTTAACTCATTTTACTCACATTTTCTGCAGAAACAGTTACAGTCTCTCCTCGTTCCCTCAAATACACCATATTATGATCCTGAATACAGGGAAAGCATTATGTAAGTGAAGAGCATTTCAGCCAACTTGCTGAGACAAGGAAAACTAACAAAGCAACTTTCCATATGCTGTGCAGGCAAGGTATTTTCTAAAAGAGTGATGTCTGCAGTAGAAAAGAAGGAAAAGCTAACTCTACAGTGAAAAGTCTGGAGAAATACACCATAAACCATTCTGCTCCATCTACATTCTGTATTTTTTTTATCACCAGGTCCTGGATAATTCAGCAAGAAGTAAAACACACTTGCAGAAATAGTGTCAAGTTTTTAATGCTGATGAAAGGGCTGGAGCACTTCTCCTCTGAAGACAGGCTGAGAGAGTTGGAGTTGTTCAGCCTGGAGAAGAGAAAAGACCTTCTAGCAGCCTTCCAGTTCCTAAAAGGGGCCTACAAGAAAGCTGGAGAGGGACTTTTTACAAGGGCTTGTAATGATAGGACAAGGGGCAATGGATTTAAACTGAAAGAGGGGAGATTTCAATTAGATCTAAGGAAGAAATGTTTTACAATGAGGGTTGTGAAACACTGGAAGATGTTGCCCAGGATGCACCATCCCTGGAGATATTCAACGGCAGGTTGGATGGGGCTTTGAGCAATCTGATCTAGTGGAAGGTGTCCCTGCCCATGGCAGGGAAGTTGGAACTAGATGATCTTTAAGGTCCCTTCCAACCCAAACCATTCTACGATTCTATGATTCTATGAAATAGGACTGAAAGTGTCACACACACCCATTGCCCTTCTCCTATGGCCTTACTGATCTTTTCCCTGTTGCTTTTTTACTATTCTACATGCTACTCTGCCATCCTGTGACCTTGTGTACACACACGTTACAGATCTACCCTTGACCAAATGGAGATGTTAGAACAGAAATAATGGAAATAATCACAGCATTCTTCTGGTTAATAGATTCATAGAGTGTTATCCAGAGCTCCAGGCATTGTCTTTAAATACTTGTAACTAACTGATTCCAATTTTTTAAAATGAAAGTCCTCAACAGCCTATGTCAAACAAGACAAGCTTGTATAGTCATATCAAAAGAAGTGTCATCAAGGTTAGGCGGACTTAAAAAGATACTAGCAGCCAGAAACTTTCCATGCAGACCAACTCTCCGCATTCTACCAGACACTAAATACAGAATAAATTAAATGTCTGCATAAAACAGCCACCTCAGAAAGAAACAAACCAAAACCAACCCCAGATCCACCTTCAATTGTCATCTTACTGCACCATCTAATGGCAACTGGAGCTGCTTTATAACATATCCCAGTTCTCTTTAGTCAGCTGAACTTCCAGCTGGATTTTCTGATCTTCAATCTGCAGCCAGCTTCTGTAACGTTTCTCTTGGATACAGGATGTGGTATGCCATGGAGATATAGCCTGTCTATGAGTTATCTTAGTGTGCAGCACTAAGCAGCACAGCAAGAAAATAGGGAACAAGAAGTGAAAACTGGGCACACAATCGTTCTTCCACGCAATTGCCTCCCACTTGTCTGACAAGGTCTGAGCCATGATGGGCTCAAGGCACTGAGAAGTGATGGAAAAAATGGCTTTAAACTTTGAAACTTTCATTGCTTTCAAAACATTGTTTAAAGATATATCGAATATGCTCAATTCAAATAATTCACATCACTGAATTTAATCTCTAGGAAAAAAACCTTGTAGTTTTGCGCCTTCTCAGATGTTCCAAGGTTTGAACAGTAAATGGAAAATGAAATCAGGATTTGTTGAAGAGGTGGACTGAAATAAACAGCAGGGAGTGACAAATTCTGCAATTAGGAAGATGCCCGACAAGCCTCTCATAGCATCCAAGACTGAGGGCAGATCAGTTAGGAGTGTGATTAAGCCATCAGTATCTCACTTCTTGCTCTCGCGGCTCAAAGGTCGCTATCAGAGATGTGTTATGCATTCTGCACCTAACCTCTGATTTTTTTTAGCTGAAGCATTCAAATCCGTGTTTGTCTTAGAAGGGAGACACTACCACTGACCTCCTACCCTCCTCTGAAGCTACATATCTGTAGTGAGACCTCATTTGAGAGAGGACAGCAAGTACATTGAGCTGCTGAGGACACCCCAGGAAGGACACAGCTTGAGCACTCCTTGAAGAGAGATCAACAGTCAAACTCCAGGCAAAGGCTGACTCACACCTCTCTCCTCTCCTAGTTGCTATGAAGGAACCAAAACAAGGCAGACAACCTGTTGCAAACCCCGGCCCCCCTTTCTGAAGTAAGGTGTTCCCTTGAGTTGGTAAGAGCGGACATGCATGTGGTAACAAGGGTCAGGAGCTTCCCGACCCAGGACAGACCTGCATGTCACTGTGGGCTGTGCAGACCGTGCCAAGTGCATGTCGCTGTACAAGTGTGCTGAGCTTTAAAGACACAATAAATATGCTTCAGAAATATAGATATAAAAGCTTTAAGAAACACGAACCAGGACTTCCCGTGCTGTGTTTGCATAGGACGAAATGACCCCCAGTAATGAGCTCTCTTGCAGCATTTATGAAACTTGAGTTATTGAGCTGTAACACGGGCTTCTTGATGAGTGAACCGTAAAGTAACTCAAAGATGAAACAAGCCCAATGCACATGTATCCCATTTCCAGTCAACCCGGCTCAAGCAACCTCGGGTGACTTTCCCCCAGTACTTCCCCAGCACTAGCTTTGGTGTGGTGCTTCAACACCAGTGGGCTACAGGACTGAAGTGTCCATACAGAACATTCAGGTCCTTTAAAACAGGTAGAGACAGAGGGCTGGTTCTCCAGTGACTTCATCCCAACAGTAAAATCCACCTGGCAACTCTCCCCTTCACTCCTCCCAACACATATATCTGACAAGGCAAGATTATCCAAATCCTTTACTTCTTCCAAGTAATGTGTGTGGAAGATTCTCACCCTCACAAGAGTACTCGGCAGCACATATACGTGCTATTCTTTACATTCCCTCTGATGCTGTAAGGTGGCCTTTTAGCTTCCTACAATACATACAGGGAAAGCCTTCCAACTCCCGAGTGTGGGGACAACATTTTATGTACAGTTTTTAAGAACAAACTTTGTTTAAAATACAAAAACCCACACTTTGTATACCACTCTCACAAACTACTGGCCATATCACTGCTAATCTGTACCACAAGATTAATGTGAATTTAAATGCTACTTGTCAAAAATAAGAACACAAGTTCTTATTTCTTAACTTTCTGCTGCTGGATGGAACACAGCTGACAACGTTACTTACAAAAAATCCCTGAATAAAAGTTCTGACATTGACAGTTGTCCTTCCTCAGGGGCTTGCCTGCAATTTTTTATGCTTGTATTTTTAATGATCCATTTCTGATGTTTAGTTACTGAGAACATTTGCGCTCAAGTAACATAACAGGATCACTGTAAGTGATTAATGTCTTCACAAATCAAATCTAGACAAGAACGGCTCAGCTACAGGCTTGGACTGTGGTTCTTTGCCCCTGGGTCATGACAAGAAAAATCCCCTGTGCGCACACTGGAGAAAGAGGCATGAAAATTTCTCTCAGGTACACGACAGCATGTGAGCTCATGTTCCCTTTAAAGGACTGTAGGTGTCTGGCGTCTGATGACTGGTAAAATGCTAAGGGTAATGTTATCTTAGTTGTACTTCTCAACATTTGCTAAGTCCTCTGTTTCGCCTTGTAAAATAAAATGGACATTACGCTCCTTTCACTGAGGCTGTAATTTTGTGGTTTTTGTGTTTTTTTTTTTAAAAAAGAAAAATTTCTGACAGATCGCTTGTGTGCTTTTACATGACACTGCAAGGAAGAAGAAAGCATGAGAGTGGAGAGGAAAGAAAAACCTGAGAAACCAAAGCTTGTGGCCTGGTGCTTACAATTCCCAGGCATGAAGTGGCAACACCACCGCTATTGCTTTGATCTATCTCCCTAGTAATTTCTCTTCCTATTATAGAACCCCTGACATTTCACTGGCATTCAGATGTGATTAAAATATATTCTAATATCTATAAATAGAAATGTTGGTTCAAGTACTAATTAAAAATAATCTGGCATTTGGAAACCTGTATCAACAAAAAAGTAAAAAGGTGCAGTAAATGGCAACAGGTGAAATGTTGTCCATCTTTTTTCTGAGAAAAAGCTAGATCTCTGTTTTACTGATCTTTATGTTAACGTTTGGATTCCCAAGTGTTTATACAAGTGTCCACTCAATACCTTCAGCCCAACACTCACAAGAGGGATTTTGCTCTCTCTTTCAACTGTTGCCATAAATTTCCAGTTATAATAGGGTAAATCATGTACACTGACTTTCTGCAGCATTCACAGTAGTTCTTAATTAAACAAGAGTCAAATGTCATGTTAAGTTTACTGTGCTCTCTCATTGCACATTAGTTTGATCATATGCTACTTCATAACTAATCCTTGTTTATATATAAATCTACATATCTTATATTTTCATGACTGATTCCATCTTCTTACCTCATCTCCTGAATACTACATGCTCAAAGCAAAGACTCATTACAAGGGTGTTTTCAGCCACAACTTCTGTCGCCTTAATCATCACAACTCTCCCATCTTGAGAAATCCACAGGTGCTACAAAATAGTCAGTGCTGCGTGTAGTAATCAGGATTTACTTGTTTGTCCCCAAAGACATTAAGCTCTGGAGCAGGGATGCTAGCCTCAGATGTGCCTATGTGATGGGGAAGGCGTGTTTACAATATCACATAAAACAGTGTTTTCCTCAGAGACTTAATATCCGTGGAACTTACTAGCAGCAACTGTAAAGAACTGATTTCCCCTTAAACTCATGTCCAAACCCAGAACATACCATAGTCTCTCTAGAAAGCAAACTTTGCTAAGTTCCTGAGACTTCAGAGCACTCAAAGAAGAACAACACGGGCTGACCATGGGGAAGAATAATTTTGGACTGTAAGAGACACGATTGCATTTGGAGACAACACACACAACTAAAATGAACTGGTCTCTAATACACAGTCGCCATGACATGGTGAGAAATTTAACACTTGAGCAAATGTGCTGCTCAAGGTACATGTACAACAGTAATGACACCAAGGCTGCACTGTCTCCTGCTACCATGGTATGCAAACACACCTGGACCTACACAACCTGCTCAGAAATACTGAGTGACTAAGGCAGCTGAGGATGCAACAATACTGGAGTCAAGAACATCCCATTTCAGATTCAGACATGGAAAAAAGAACCTGAATGAGCTCGAATCCTAGTGGAACACTATCGCTCCTAGTCAACAATGCAATGGCGTATGTTAGGGAGATTTTTTTTTAAGTGAATTACCTCAGCATCTTGCTCTCGGAGCTGGTACGTTTTCTCTAAGCACTGCAGTATTCTAGGACACAACGTCTTCTCCTCCAAGAGGGACTCCAGAAGTAAGACCAGCTGGTCAGGGAGAAGCTAAGAGGAAAATAAATGCCACATGTGAATAAAGATCTTTACTTACCGAGCAATTAAATGGAAACAAATTGAAGAGGACAAGACTGTGATAACCTGTGTAGTTCCAGCAAGTGCTTGAACTACAGGAACTTCTAGCTGTTTTCTGAAAAACCTCAGGGTTTACGTGTCTGTGTTCTGAAAGACTCGGTCGTAGGGCCCAATTAAGACTCATTTTCCATGGTTTTCACCACTATAGTTAGATCAGATCTAAACCATGCTTATCTTATCAAAACATAATTCTAGCTTATTAAAGTAAGATTTTTATGGAATACATATGGTAAGTAATTCCATTTTGTTTGGGCTTGGGAGGAATAAAAAACGAGAATAATATACAGTGCATAATTTCAGGAATCAACCAGACATATGAACATAAAATTTTTAAGAGTGGTATTTTTATCTGTTATATGAGCAATTGCACGGTATTCTTACAGTGAACAAAGAAACACAACACAAACCAGTGACTCACAAAACAAGTGTTGTAACGACACGTTTTGAGGCATATTCTAGTGCAAGGAGTCACAAAGCATCCATCATTACATGGTAAAGACATGTGAATGTTATGTTTGTGGTGCACACAGTATCTATCTATCTATACGTGTACATATATTTAGTAGTGAGTTGCCTGACTCCAGCACCTATCATTTTCAAGTTTAACCCAAAGTAGTCGAAAAAGAAAAAGCACAAGAAGTCTGATGTAGCAAGTGCTTAAGTGCTCTGTTTAATAGCCTTCTTGGATGAATGAATAAATAATTCAAACGGAGCTCAGAGAGAAATTACACCAGCTGCCAGGAAACATCTATTGGAAATTGAGGGTTCAGGGTGATTATTCAGAAGTTTGTTACATGCCCCAAAGCTTTCCCCACTATTTGTCATTGTGGGGTGCCAAAAGAGGAAGGGGGAAGGGAGGAAGAATGTGAATTTAAGCTTTTGTGCACAAAAAGAAACTAGCACTGCTCACTTCTAATGTTCTCCAGATAATGAAAAAAGATACCCTGTTACACTAACGCTACTTCCAGCTTTTACCACACGTGGCAATTCTCACTCCCTCCTTGCTGCCCCTGTCCCCCTCTGCTGTGTCAATGCGTTCGGCAGGTACAAAATGAAGTTGACTAGAGGAAATGCCTCTTCCAACAACACACCCCACAGCCAGGGCTGTCTACGTGGACTGAACAAGTCTGGACCCCGATCTCTGACAGCGAGTCCGTGAAGATGTCAAGGATCTTCTGATAAGTCTCAATCTGTAAACAACCATCTAAGCAACATGACATTTTCTTCCCTTTTAGTCTGACATAATTTGCCACTAGTACCTAAATCAGAACAAAGAAGGAAAGAGATCTCTAGGATTTTAATGCTTTAGTTTCCTTGCATTTTGATTCCTTTCTATTTTTTTATTAGTAAAGTTGCATTCTTGGAAGACTGAAAAAACCTCACATCTTACTGGCTCTTACTGCAACATTTTCTAAGGGATACCAAAGACTGTCAACAAAACAGAGTTGTTAAAAATAGTCAGACGTTTAAAAATACTAAATATTTAAATTTCAGGACAACTACTAAAATGCCAACTTGAATGTTTACTGCGTGGTCCAACAGCGGCTGCCTGGGGGATGGTGAGACGCTCTGAAAAATAAAACAGGGAAGGCTTCTGGGAAGTGACTCTGCTTGGAAACCGAATTCATTCTGAACACTAATAAAATCTGAAATGTTGCAGAACACCACGCACAGAAAGGTAACTTCTGGTTTAGAAAGCTTTCTCTGCTAACTACAAAGACAGCAGAGCAATACTTATTTTGCAGAAACTGTAGAACAGCTGCTTGAATACATAGGTGCAGAACAGCTGAGAGTTATTATTTTGTAATATATCTCCAGTATAATCGCTATACAGATTCACCCACAGAAAGCTATTGTTTAAGATAACATTACAGAATCTCGTTGAAGCCAACAAAAGCACAGCCGCAGAGCAACAGTCATGTCCTTAATTTACCTCTGCCCTGTGCTGCATGATGAGTGAAGAGTTTTCAGAATTACAGGTTAAACTCTTTATCAGTTTAGATTTGAGACTGCAGAGAAAAAACGTCTGAGACCACAGCTTCCGTCATTTTCCCACGTTCCAGCTGCCCGAGACGAGACTTTACATACCAGTTTCCAGCTCCCGGTTTAATTACAGTCCAAGGCAGGAGCCAGCAAACACCAGCAGAGAGGGTGGGGGCACCAGCAGAAGAAACGCTGACAGACCTGTAACTGAAGTGCCACTGGCGGGCGTAGCTACTGCAGTCTGTTCTCCCGCTACTTCCAACACAAAATAAAAGGAGGAACGTTCTCTTTCATTTCTTACCCTTTCCTCTTAAACAAAAGAGACTCTGCCTAGGAGAAAAGCCTACTCTAAGCAAAGAGGCAGACTGCTCGGCCGAAGTTTCACAACAGAGACTACTATGCAGTCCTGTCAGGGGTATAGAAATCTTCTTTTCTCCAAACACAGCAGTGTGAATAACTATCTCCATAGCAGTTTTTTAATTGTTAACAAATAAACGTCATAAAATTATACTAGAATTTTCAGTCAAAAAACCCACACTCCATTATTTTTTGTTGGTGTTTTTTTTTTTTTTTTTCCCCACTACTGCCTTTATTTGTCCCACCCACCTGTTACGTCTCATCTTTCACACCATGAGAATTGTTTGGGGTACACGCTGTCCATTTTCCACTTGTTTGCCTTATGGTTAATAGAAAGGGGCCCCTGCTTTTAAGCACTACCAGAACATTAATGCTGGGCAAAACAAAAAGCCTATTTCTTTTCAAGTCTTGTGAAGCTATTTTCCTTTACAACAACTCATATTCTGTGAATGCAATTGAGTATCTAACACACATAAAAAAACCCACACAACGCAGGTATAGCGAAATACAGCAGGATAAACTTTACTGCATTCATGTATATCTCTACATTTTAAACATTCAGAAAATAATCATAACATCTCAAACACCAAACTTCAGTCTTCCTGTTAAAAAAAAAAGAAAGAACAGCCATATCTACGTAAAAAAAAATCACTCTCTGAACTGTATTGGAGGATGCTCAATCAAAATGCTCAAATATATGCAATTATTGAAGTAGATCACTTCAATCAGGAAATGCGGCGAGTATCAAGAAATAGTTTTCATTACGGCAATGACTGCGGCAACAGCATCTATTTATATTGTGAAATAGACAGCTCCTGCCCCAGCCTATGCCTAACACATGGAAATCACACTGCTTTTCCCAGGGTTCCCCCTCCCCTTGTTGTGAGCACGGACTCTAAAACGTGGGAATAAATTAGTATGTTGCGATCAAGCACACCAGAGGTTTTCTGTCATGTCCCATATAATTAAACACCATCCCCACTATAAAGCTGTATCCCAGCACTGCATACTTTATCTTGCCCTTGAGACTGTAAAACCTCTCCTGCAACTCCTCAGCCTTTTCGAAGAGTTCACTTTGTCCTGCCACTAAAGAGCCATTTGTCCCCTGCTTCTCCTGTGTTACCTGATGTGGTGGTTTTAAAGTGTGAATAATTAGGCCATTACCTCTAAAACAAACTCCAAATGATAGGGAGCATCAAAACCCGGTCTCTATTTGAAAAAGGCAAGATGAAAGAATTAAAGAAAACGTAAACAAACTGAAAACAGTATAACTCAGACTATTACTGAAGCAGCTTACTGGGGCTGAGAACAACGTATATACTAAATATCTGTAAACTAAGAAAAAGCATGCTTTGTATTTTATTCATATCAGTACACAAGACACTTAGGCCATGATACTGTATTACAAAAACATCTCAAAACGTTAGTAGGTTTGAAAGAGTTTCCACAAATAATCCTGGAACAAAACTACTGAGTTTTCTGAATCCTAGCCCTAACCTGTAAAAAGCACAAAGAAAACAAATCTTGCCTCTTCAAAGATCTGGTATAGCAGCTACAGAGGTCATCGACCTCACCTCCCAGAAGACCACCCACGCAAAGAAGCGTATTTATCAATTCCTACATTAACAAATGTAATAAATGCCAGATTCACCCTTTTTACCAGAAAAAAAAAAAAGCCACTGAAACTTTTGACTACTGACCTTTCACAGCCATGAAATGTGACACAGATATATCTACTTGAGCATCCACAGCACCAGCGCTTGCACTGCACCCCTAAGCCAGGACACAAATCACGAAAGCAGTACAGCTGGTATGCTGAATATCCCATTTGCTCCTGCCTGCACTTGAATGAAGTCATTGAAAGCCTCCTTGGAGGGGAAATGTGCCTCAGACTAATGCAGCAACCGATTGACAGTGGCGTGATTTCTATTATTACTCCATTATCACACTGGGATCAGTGCCTAAACGAGCATACTTCCTCCCTGATGCCATTTCCTTTTATCCTGGCTCTAGTCTAAAAGCGGATCAATGGGAGTAATATATATGATGTCACTTCAATTTACAGCTACTGCCTCCCTCTCTCATGTGCACAGATAGATCGATTCTTCCCAAAAATGGTTAAGAAATGCACAGGGAGACTCTTCTCCCAGAAAAGGGTTCTCTGCTATATTTGTCTGTGTAACCACAGCAAGGAACTGTTTACACTGAGCAAAAACAGGGGGAAAAAAAAAAAAAAAAATCGCTACCGTGCACTGGAAAATGCTGGCTAAAATACAGCATAAACAAGGCCCAAAACAGAACTAAAGCAATTTGACCTTTGATAATTATACAGAAAAGTTTCAAGTTTCTAAGGCACAACATTTTTCTCCCGTATTTCTTTGAGAGAAGGTCATTTTGTGTGTCGTCCATCGTCCCCCCAAAAAAACATGAAATGTCTTTACATTTACATTTTTCCAAGATTTCCTAAAGTCAAACCTAATTCCTTCCCACCCCTCTCTTAGGAAAGAAAGGGAAAAAACCCCGCCCCAAAGTTCAATAGTGAATGGTTCCCTTCAAATAGAATTTCCTCATTAATTGCAGATAAGAAGGCACTGCTACTAGTCCAGGAGACGGGATTTATAGGGCCAGGCCATTTCTGTGCCTATACTCTGAACCGATCAAACAAATCCCTGAATGAATCTCACGTTATGAACTCTCCACATCGACAATTTGCCTTCAGGGCTGTTTTCCACAGGCTGCGATTAAACAAAAAACCTTTGTAAACCAAATCCCCCCTTCCCCAAACTGTCCAGAAAATTGTTAGCTTGAAAATTCAAGAAAATACTAGTTATTCGACAACATTTTCAGACAGGCTTTGTCACTGTTTACCTCAAACGATATTCTTCAGATGCTGTTTTCATCTGCACTGTGGCTTCTTTTAAAAGAAAACAAGGCTTCCCCTCCCCTTCAGAGGCTAAAATGTACTCATATCAAGTAACATATGAATTCAATAAAAATGTCCACGCTAACAGCTGTTAACTAGCGTAGTGCGATACACTACTTAAGAGAGTCTAACACTGAAAGAACTACTCTGCAGTTTGATTAATATGCAGAAAAAAAAAGTATTCTGCAGCTGACAAAAAAATGCTTTGAACTGGTCTGCAAAATAAAACCCATTTATGCCGGAGGCTGACAAAATTTCAGAAGTGTGTGGCGAAGCAGACGGTTCTGTTTAACTTTATTTGGGTCAGTTTGTTTACGACTTCCCTCTTGCTGAAAAGTCAGCTCCCCTTCAAACGTTTATGAAAGATAGCTAGACCTCATTATATTTAAAAGCAAAATAAATATCTCTCTCTGCAACACATTCTTGTCTACCTATGAATGACCTTCTTATGAAATGTCTTCCCATTGTGTGTAATTTTTCTAAATCTCTGCTCAGATGGTTCTTTCTGTGCTTGGCAACTCATTTTTCAATATCTATTTTAAAAACAAAAAAAAAAACCCAGGAATTGTACTGGGTTTTTATCATGGAGAAGAAATTCCTATGAACTCTACTTCAAAAAGCCTTACTTCAAGAAGTAATGATAGCAATAAGTTCATCAGCATTTGATTTGCATTACACTTCAGAATGCTGTTTCTGGGACATTTACATCACTTGCTTCATACTAGCAGGACACAAAAATGACAGTGAGAGCAATTTATTTAAAAAACAACTGCATTTGCATTTAGTTCCCAGTCACTTTCCTCTTTATAACATCAAAATCAAGGATTTCTTATTTTTGGAAGCAGATCATCTATGCCAGAAATATTTTAAGGCCCATACCTACTCAAATATAAAGGTTTGATTTATTCTGGCCATATATGTGAAAACATTGCTAGGTGAAGGACGCAAATCCCAAAGAATTGCACAAACTTAAATATGCACACAAGTCAAACGACCTGATCTCGAAAGGCTTTTAATGCTCCTTTTCAAATGCAAGGACAAAAATAGCAGTAGTCTGAGTGCAAAGGTCTGCATGCAAGCAATAAATGTTATGACACAGCTACAATTTAAGGTGGGCTTCCGGAGGGCTTAAAAATGTTTTGTGCATGTGTTTGATTTTAATTACAACTTAACCTGATATGTGCAACACTAATATGTCCACAAATCAACAAAACTTGGGAACTTTTTCTGGTGGAGCAATGTATTCCGCATTTGTGAAAGATGGGCTGCTGATGGGCAAGCACTTTACAAAACAGGGCTACTTCTTAGAGACGCCCTCCTCAAAACCTATCCAAAATTAACATTGATTTGTCAGGTAATGTTTGCATAACCAAGGCCATACTTCCCTAAACGGGGAAGGCTCTTGAGATTACTTACGTGCTTAAACTTCATCATATTCACACAGGGGTTTTTTTTTGTCCTGTTGCATTTAAATGTGATTTTGACACTGTACAAATCATTGTACAAATCACTCACAGTACTTGCACCTAACTGGTTGGTACTTATGCATGAAACTTATTTTTTTTCTTAACACTGAAAAATATTTGTAGGGCAGCATGAAAGTAAAAGCAGACAGGGAATGGGTTGGGGCAATCCCATGCACAAGTACAGGCTGGGCGGAGAATGGATTGAGAGCAGCCCTGAGGAAAAGGACTTGGGAGTGCTGGTGGATGAGAAGCTCAAAATGAGCTGGCAATGTGCACTGGCAGCCCAGAAAGCCAACCGTATCCTGGGCTGTATCAAAAGGAGCGTGGCCAGCAGGTTGAGGGAGGTGATTCTGCCCCTCTACTCTCTGCTCTTGTGAGACCCCACCTGGAATACTGCGTTCAGCTCTGTAGTCCTCAACATAAGAAGGACATGGAGCTACTGGAACGAGTCCAGAGGAGGGCCACGAAGATGATCCGAGGGCTGAAGCACCTCTGCTATGAAGACAGGCTGAGAGAGTTGGGGCTGTTCAGCCTGGAGAAGAGAAGGCTCTGGGGTGATCTCATAGCAGCCTTCCAGTACTTAAAGAGGGCCTACAGGAAAGCTGGAGAGGGACTTTTTACAAGGGCGTGTAGTGACAAGACAAGGGACAATGGCTTTAAACTGAAAGAGGGGAGATTTTGATTAGATATAAGGAAGAAATTTTTTACATTGAGGGTGGTGAGGCACTGAAACAGGTTGCCCAGAGCAGCTGCGGATGCCCCATCCCTGGAAGTGTTCAAAGCCAGGTTGGATGAGGCCTTGAGCAGTCTGATCTAGTGGAAGGTGTCTCTGCCCATGGCAGGGGGGTTGGAACTAGATGATCTTTGAGGTCCCTTCCAACCCGAACCATTCTATGATTCTATATGTTACAATACTGTGAGATGAGAATGTAAGGATTTAATTTTATCAATATTTTAAGCTGACTTTCAATGTCAGAATCAGCAGCATAAATGAAAGTTTAAAGCTGTTTCATGTTCTGTGTCTGATATTCTGGTTACGCGTTACCAGTAGTGTTTTTAAAAGGCCAGCCATTACTACCAGTCCATAAACTGAAATTTTTTTTCTTAAGCTATAATAGAAAATACTTTCCCATAATTTACTTAATGGAGAGAAGATCCACTTACGAAGAAATTCAGCATCTGCAATCTAATATAAATGCACTGAAATGTCAAAAATGATTAAACCTTTATGATCTAACATACTGCTGAGACAGCAAAATGAAAACCAGGTGGCTTCCACTACAGGTTCAGTCAAGTTATACAGTGCTTTCCCTCAATCCTAGTTTTCTCAGAGAAATGTTTCACCATAACTTTACCCGCAAGCAGAATAATTCCCTTTTGAGCATAATAGGCTACATGTTGTCTACTCAATGCAGATGATCATCTCTGCCACTTACTACCGTGCTTCCTGAATGGGCTTCTCCTGGTTTCAGGTGAAATGGCCACAGCAAGATAAAAGTGGACACGAGAAGCCAGATTCCATGTCTGAAATTATACTCCACAGGATCATTACTTAAGACACACTGGGAACAGACAGCATTGCTCTGACACAAGCAGAGTGCCACACAAGACACGTCAGCCCCATGGTTAGTGCTCTCCAACTACACGAAAGCAGCTGGCACTAAGACCACCTTCTCATCTAACAGGAGACCCAACAGAGGCACTTCAGGTTCTGCAAACTGTTCTTCTAACTACGTAAAACAAATCCAAGGAGAACTCCGGTTTTGTTTTCCAGACTCTTAGACTACTAAAATTAAAGGACTCGTACAGAAGACCAACAAGTCTTAGTTCACAACTGGTGGAAAGATTTCACACCCACATTGTAGCAGATGCTGAAGTGGAAGTATTTGCCTCCTTATTTGTCCACCTAAAACACTCTAGGTCGCAGCTGCTCCAGGCTATGTGCTGATGCTTACATCAATGGCAGTATAAACCATCTCACCGTGAATGACCATCATCTAGATCCTCTGAAAACAAACAGGCCAGTGATCGTCCTCTGAGATGTTGAAAGTTGCAGACTACAGCAGACGCTGAAAACCACTGTTTCAGTGGCCAGTCTGAAATAATACCAATTATGAAATGGAAGAGTTGAAGAGCCATTGTCACTGTATGCAAGCCACAACCACCAGCGAGAGTACCCTCAGACAGATTTCCTTCATTTTTCTGACTGTATGTGCTATAAGAAGAAAGAGGGATGAAAATCTGAGAGCCAAAGAAAATTAACTAACTTTTCTAAGCTTTGCTATGTTGCAAATTACCGGCCAAGTAATCTCATCACCCAGCACTGAAACTGCCAAATCCTATCTGTAGGAACTACCCTGGGCAGTTAAGCTACCTTTTCAGTCCAAAATCCTTGCAACAGAACTGAGCAAGGGCTAGCCTGAAGAAGTATCCTCTCTTTCCTTAAGAAATTGGCACATACATGGAGATTTCTGGAACAGAAATTTGTTCTACCTATGCCTACCAACGCAGAACCCAGTCAATACCCAGACTTCATCTAGGATTGTGGTCTTCAAAGATCATAGGAATTCACTAAGTTTCCCAACTCTAGCACAGTGTGGTCAGGTCTTGGGGACACCATGACTTGTTCAACAGAACATGTTCCTTTCTGATAAGTCAATCACAAAAGTATTATAGCTGCCCGAAACAGCTGGCATCATTCAGAGAAAGAACCTGAAGCAGGAAAGAGATGAGAAAGAACTTTCTCTCTTCTCTAACCTTTCATCAGCCTGGATGCTGCTAAAGAAATTCATATCAATTCCACTTAGCTCATGGCTACAGGATACAGCACTGCTTCACCAGAAGGGTGAGGACTGGCCAAGGTTCATCATAAAGCACTAATAATGTCACAAGCCTTTCTGAAGGAAAGGATGAAAGCACAGATGGGAAACTGCAATTCCATCACTTGACCCTTTGCTCCTGGAATCCACAAGAATCAACCACCTTTTCTACCCTTTTGATTATCAAATAGGTGGTAAATAATTTCACATATAATTATGTCAGTCATCTTTTAAAGTTTGTAGATCAACTGCAATTCCAGATCTCAGCGAGCAATATTTTCGTCTGACCTGAAATCTGGCACTGATGCACTGTGTCCAACACAGCCTGTGCATACTCACAACAGTTTTTCCAACACACCACCTCCGTTTGATCCTTCATTAGAGGGGTTTCGTTTTTCCTTCTTTTTTTTTTTTTTTTTTTAAGTTTGTCAACAACACAACTGAGTGGACTCAAGTTCCAGAAATAGACACATACCTCCCAGCAAGCCTTAACCACAGACAACCTTACAATAGATGTAGCTGGAACAGTAGGACTACATAGGTGATGCTGGGAACTTAGACAAGCAGTATGTGGAGTTTGCAGTCACGAAACAGACTCCACTGACTGGAGATGCAGAGATGCTAATCTACAGCCATCAGCTTCTTGGATTCTTTTTCTAACATGTCACAACGGCCACGACTAAAAATCTCCTGTTGTCTGAGAGAACTCTTTCATCGTGGCTGACAGTGATCCAGTTACACAGCCGCTATCACTTCTCAGACCAATTACCTCAGTGTCTCAAAACGAAGCCTTTGGCACTTCGGAAGGTAACTGGTACTGAACCCTGCACTGTGACTCTAGCAACACAGCTTACCGCATGCCTGTCACATTGGTCTTCTAGCTTCTATGCTGGTTCCCACCAAGATCACCTCTAACCCAGCCTCTGCAGCTGGTGCTGGTGACACTGAGAAGGATCACAGGCGACAGCCAGGCTCTTCCTCCATTCCACAATTCTCCACTCAAAGCACACAGAATTCTTGAAAGGGAGCCTGAACTTCGTAATAGGTTGATCTAAAACTTGCTCTGTGAACTAAGGACTGGTCACAAGCGCCACTACCTTCCACTTCAGATGCATGGCAAGTTTCTCAGTCTTGCCTGCTCGAGTACAAATACATCGCAGCACGTACTTAAGGGGGGGGGGGGGGGGGTAACCTTTCCTGCCTCCGAAGAAACTCCTTCTGAAACAAAACACTCCACTGCACGCAGCTCTCTCCAGGGGGAGGGGATGAGACAATAAGCAACACATGACAGATGTTAGTTCATTGCTTAATGCACTTGTGGAAGCTACTCAGATTCTATGGCATTGAGTGTGGTATGGAACAGAACAAGCATATCCCATTACTTTTTATTCTTGATTTAAAAAATATGGATAAGATTTTATTTAAAACTGTTGCGGAAGAGAAATACCATTGGAAAAAAAAAATCAAGCCTTTAAAAGATCTGAGGACAAGTGGATGAGTGTTGCATGACACCCTTACTATGCCCAGTGCTATTTAAAAAGATGCTGTGGTTATTAGCAAGGCTCTAGCTGCCAAATTTCTCTTTCAAAATTTTACACAGGAGCATTAAAACTAACCATAAAAAGCTGAAAAAAAACCCAAACCTAGTTGAAACTTGCTGGACATGAACTTTTCCAAACTGCAATTTGACTTGGATTTTTAGCTTGAAGGAGTGGAAGAAATCGAGTCGCTCAAGACAGGATTTGCACACCATTAGCATGTGTAGGAGCAGGACTTCACAAAAAAAAAAAAGAAAAAATCAAACCAAACCTTAAAGGTTAGTTGAAATACTACTGTTCTTAGAAGTAATTACAAGATAAAATGTGGTAAGAGAAAAAGTGCTACATGCTGCTTATTTCTCAGATGAGACTTTCTGTAATGTCAAGGCAGATATGTGAATTATTAAAAGGGAGCAGGAGTTATTTTGTCACGTGTACTGACCAGTACTTCCACATATAGACACAACATTAATAATTACTTTTAGATCCAGATAATGGATTTGTTTCTTGACTCATAACTACAGCTTCATGTGGGAACAACTCTTCCATTTAATAGAAATACTTCAAAGCACTAGCCTATGAAGAGCTCTCTTAAAAAAAAAAAAAAAATAAATCAGTACTTTGTTGTGATTATAGAAGTGTGTACTGGTTTTATGACAATGCAAGTGGCAGAAACAGACAAAAAAATATTTTAGACATAATAAGCAACTACTAAGTTGATGAAGAAGTATGAACAAAATACATGACATTTAAGGCACAAACTCCCTTATAAATTCATTCTCAGAGTACTGGTAAAACTAGAAGCTTTAAATATCTTGATTTCCTTATAAAATAGGGATAAATGTATTTTATTATGCTCATTTGTAATATTGGTATATGCACGTGAGCATACAAAGATACGCTTACATAGTAAATCACTGAAAAGTTTTTACCTCTCTCCAAACCCTTCTTTTTTAATAAAAAGTCCCATAATTTTTTAAACATTTTAGTGGTGATGGGTTTTGGTTTTTTATGTATCTGTAAGGAAGATTCAATGACTTGCTTGGAAGACCTTAATTTCATACCCCCCAACCATTAGGTTTATGTGTCACATTCCCGACTACTTGGAATCGTTTAACGTATTTATAAAAATCAGGCACTTGCAACTTCATTTCCAGAAGCAGGCAGAAAGCCTTCTTGCCTAAATGCAAAAGGGTTCTAAGTTCTCCATTTTCAAATAGAGATTAGCTATGATGTTTTGCATCAATCATTTACTACAACTTTCATTTCTAAAGCGATTTGAAAATCTCCAATGCTTTACAAAAGTAAAAGTTGTTGCAAAAAAATAAAAATGAAAAATCCCACTCTGAAGTTGTTATTTATTTTCAGCCTACAAACATGCAGAGAAATTATTCAATTTACTGCCATTCATTTCCATACTATTTTCGCTTTAGCAAAAGGCTCTGATGTGTGTAAAGCAGAGTGCCCCATATACCACTCCTGACCTGTGCGCTTTTGGGTTCCACTCCAGACATTTCATGTCCTGCTTAACTCAGACCTTTTTAACATGGACTCAAAGGAACCACTATGGGCCACAGCAGGACGTGCCTGGTAAGCAGGCATCAAGCAAACCACTGCAATCAATAGCAGGGGAGCCTATCCTCTACAGAACAGCATTTACTTACTTACTTATTTCTAAGGCTGCATGCTACTTAACTTCTCCCTCATCAGGAAAGGAGGGAGAGGAAAAAATGTTGATCTCCAGGAAGGATATGTGGAATATTTGCTGTCCTATGGCCTCATTCCATGCTCCTTATGGAAAGAGAGCTCCCACTAACTTCAAGGGAATATTTACTCACATAAGGAGAACAAGACCAGCACTTACTCACTGAAGCTACATACAAATGTGAAAACAATCAAGCAGATAATGCCAGGGAGCAGTGGGCTGACTGTGCAGCAGTAGAGTATTATTTATATATGAATCACGGGATAACGACTAAGTATAGTGCTTCAACAGTAATTCATAATCTTATCTACAAATAGAAATAGTTGACTGAAAGTCGGCTTTAGCAAGAACCTACAGTGCTGTGCACAGCGACAGAACCAAGTTATTTACATGAAAAGTTTAAACAGTGCAATCCCACAGTAATTTAAGAAATTGCTTGGTAACAGATCATTTAAACCTAATTTAAGGTAAGTAATGAATGCTTTTGAACACTGAAATGCAACCCATTCCACAGTGCAAGTAAAGTATCTGCTTAGTGTGGATCTCGCTCTTAAGAAGCAAAGGCAAGTAGTGTCCACTCCATCGGCTCTTTCCATCTAGTGAAATCAATCTTTAGAAGTTTCATTTCGGGCATGTTTATGCTGGTGTGGCTATTAGGGACCTGCAGTTTTCATTATAAACTGCAATTCTCAGGTGTTTATAACTTAACTACATAAATTCCAACCAGCAAGAAACTTGGCATTAAAGTTCTCAGTCTATAAGAGATTTTTAAAAAGGTACTTTCACTATTACTATTCCAGATAAAATGTCCAAGGCAGTTTACTGATTTAAGACAAGTGCCTACTTTTTAGAAATGAAAATTTAACAATTGATTACTCTAGGATGAGTCTAACAACATTTGTAATTCTTTGAAATTAGGACAGCTACGGTAACAAACGGCGAATAGCTATGGCTACTTTAAGGAGTAAATCTTTTCCACTGGCAAAATTAACCCTTCATAACTCTATCTTAAATAACATAAAAGAAAACAGTAGCACTTTTTCTTTTCTTTGAAACTAGGCAGTAGAGATTTAGTTTGCTGTGGGCTTTTCCCCCCATGTTTAAAAGAAATCCCTTGGATATGTCTCTCAAAATCCCAGCCACATCATCACCTACCTCAACAAAACCCCAAGACAACTGCACTTTATGAGCATGACCCTGCAAACACTTAAGTGTAATTAACTTTGCGTGCATGAGTACCTCCACTGAGAGGAACAGCACTCTACATGTGCTCACAAGTTTGCAGCATTAGTCCCTCTTAAGTGTCCCTTTTAAAAGGCCATTACAGCGTTCAATAAATGAATAGCAAAGTCACACTGTAGAATTTTGCAGCAACAGTGTGGTTATTGTTTTTTTCAAACTAGCTCAAAACATGAAGATTCTACATTATATTATACAGACTCATAGAGCAATATCTATTATATGCTGCTTATTATCTGCTAATGAACTCATTAATTTGTATACAACTTTAACCAGTCCAGGCTGACAATACGCTGGGATAAACAACACATTCTTGGAAATTTAACGCTTCTTACTACCCCCTTATTTTCAAACATGGACATCTTAGCTACAACAGTATATCAGTTTTTAAAGCAGTTTCTGTGCATCACTGACTTCAGTCTGAGAAGCTGCTGCAGCACTGACTTTCAGATGTATACATACCCACAAGTCCTAGAAAGCTGGGAACCAAAAGCACTCAGCACTTCTGGAAATTAAGGACCTCACAACTATAGTGCGTACATTATAGTGGCCCACGTGAAGCAGAGGCTACACACTGAGATCGGTTTCTCTTCTGTTTCTCCAGCAATCTTACAGTTATTTCACCATAGATTGTTAAGAGGGTGAACTCCTGACCATGATCAGCTTAGCTATGAATCAGCGTATCTGTCTTCCTTTTGCCAATTATCTTTGTCTAAATTCCAGAGAAGCCGAAATATCCACTTTAAAGAAGGAAAAACATGCTAAACGGCCTTGGATCTCACCATTAAAAAAAAATTTAACCTGGAAAAACATCCAAATAGACATAGGAAGCCGACTACAGGGGTATTAGATATATTTTTTTCTCCATGTTAACTATTCCTAAAGAAGTTGCCTGTATTTCATATACCTCTGAAGTCACGGAACAGACACCAGCTGGGCTGTAAATGCCCAGCCTGGCACTGGCAGGTAGGACACTCTCAGCTGAGTATTACTGTTTTAACATTATGATTGAACTCTGCAACAGATAGTGGTTTTCTTTCATAAACACCCCTAAAAAAAGCGACTAATGATAAATCTAAGTTCTTAACCGCTACCAAGTGCAAATGGGCAATAGAGGCAAGAAGGTGATACGAAAGGAATTTCACCCATTTTCAAAACAAGCGGCGTAACCAGTAACAGCTGAATTACTCCAAGAATTAGTCAGGCATATGACAAAAGAAAGGCAGTATTATTGTGAAAAGGCCAAAAGACAAGGGTATACTTACCGAAAATGCAATTTCAGTTCCACTCAGCTGTCGAGAGCACAAAGCCCTTTAACCTGATTATACCTTTACTGTGGTGCCTCTATAATATTCGTCTTCTCTTCAGACTAAATACACAACCTCTTCTTCTTAATCTAAATCCAATCACAAACCAGTCTTGGACATGCTCCACCCTTGCAATTACATATTGCTCTCAGTGATCATATTCCACCTCTTTCCTTCCCTCCTCCTTTTCCGTACTGTAGCCCTTTTTACTCAATGCTCTTCTGGGAGCATTATGTCTCATCTAATAATCGCATTAATTAGAAATTTTAATTTTAGCATTTAAACAACATGAAACTAGTTTTGACAAATCTTACAATTCCAGGCACAATAACAACATAAAAGTAAAGCCCTTTTTCATCTGCCCCTGAACGTATATGAATTTCTAAAAGACAAAAACGGAAGAAGAAATGTTACTCTCTTGCCTTCTGTAACAAGATGAGAGTGTCCATTCAGTAAGAGCTCTGTTAATTTCAGGTGCTAGTGCACTGACTTCAAGGAAACATAAGCAATAAACATATCCTTTTGCTTTAATAGCTGAAATACCAACTATTTCACTGAGGTTTGCCAAAGGCAGCATCTATTTCTTAATCTTCAGAAGAACTGCACCTTATTTTGTATGAAATTTTAATGTAAATAAAAATGATAAAAGGAAAAAGTAACAGTAAAACTGTAGTTTCTGTTAATAATGAGTATTATATAATTAGCGTGCTTACAATAATCATAAGCACGGATCTCCGTGAATTCTCAACGCCAGTCCCAGCTCACAGGGAGTCTGGCTCGAATAAACAAATAAAGCAATGGTATTTCAGCAGGTCTGTATCATTAACAAAGCCAGTGTAAACGAGCAGCCTTTCCGTTACACACTGCCCTTCTATATTAACCTTTGGGGTCAAAAAATAGTTTGTCCAAATAGAAACAAAGTGTTTACAATGCTGATTAGTTTTGAATGTATCTGCAGGGAGCAAAATAATAAGGATCCGTACCTTTCTGAGAGGTATCTCGAGGGAAAGAACAGGAAACTGACAACAAAGACATGTTGTGATACAAGAGCATGCAATTTTTTCACAAAGCTGCCCAAGTTCCATACAGTGCTGAGGACTGGTTTTCCCTGGAAAACCTGTTTCCCTTTTTTCAGTCCCCTGGGGATCCTTGACCGTACAGACATGAAATGTAAAGGGGGCGAAGTGTGGGGAGGTAAAACCCCAAACCGTTGTGACTGTTCTTTTCAGCATTTACATGGCTAAACTTATGTCACCAAGGCAATTAGAGCTTATTGGCCTGAATACTGAAAATTATTGACTTAGGCGTAGCAACCCTGCAAACGACATTTGCTGCACACAGTAAGGAAGCCCAAGTCAGGGCCTCTCATTGTATACAATATCGCCTTCCTTTATTTATTTATTTATCTGTTTTCTTTACTAAAGCTCAGGTTTCCAGTTCCACCAGTAAGTGCTCTCTGCGTAGGCCGGTGGTACTGCGGAGATACACATACGCCCTGTGTATCACAGCACGGCTCTAAATTGCAGGGGCAGACAGCAAGAGGGATGAGTTTAATCTAGATTTTGGATGCCTAAAATCGCAAAAGACAGAATGGAAGCTGGTGAGTCAGGCTGACGAGACCTCAAAATCATGGGAAAACATACTGCAATTTCTTGAATGTCTTTGCCCCTTTCCACTTATACCTGCTACTGTTTAGAGCAGTCAATCAAGCAGTGTTATCTGTTTTTTAAAAATGGGTTGCAGGTTATCTATAAGAGAAAATGTGAGCTCCATTACACTAACATCTTTCTTTTTCTTTTTTTTTTTTCTTTACTTATTATATATTCATTGGGGTTTTTTTCAGTTCTTGGTGATTGGATTTTTCTCTATTTTTGGAATGTTTACTTAATATTTGACATCTTACTGTTTCCTCTGGACAGTCAGTTTCGCCAGTATTTGGATTTTTTTAAAATTACTCACACAGCAACAGGGAAGAGAAAAAAACAATAATAATTTTTAAAAGCCCTCTCCAGGAAACCAGACTGTAAAACCACAAAATCTGGCAGAGTGACAAAGCAGGGGAGGACCGTACATATTTTTAACTAACATTTTGAAGCTGACTAGATTTCAAGTTGAGCTTTTAAAAAACAAAAAGGAAAACAAACATGCTTTGCTCAATCAAAAGAGAGGGCTTTGACAGGGAACAGAGGGGAACAAAGAAGCATGCTTGTATTATGAAATTCAACAGAAGGCAAGAAAACACTGCAAAAAGAAAAATATCCATTGATAGGATGACATTTTCTTCCCACAGAGACTTTACACATTCTACACTTTTCACCACTTTTCCAAGCCCCCATATTTTTTTCCAGCATTTCAATATAACTGAGGTTGAAACTCTCTCTTCCCTCTCACTTTCCCACATTTTCTGTATTTGACACTTGGTTAGGACCGTCCACTTCCCCAAGGAGACTGTGGCCAGAACGCAGCGTGTGGAGGCGAGGGCTGAGCTGATGCACGGCAAAATAAACTGCAGCCATGAAGTGGCTACTTCTGTGTGCACGCCTGAGGCCACCTTGCCCGGGAGCAGGTGGGAGGCACCGCTTCCCCACGGTATGGGGGACACACGGGACATGCTGCCACTTGGCACTTCGGGCACAGAAAATAGTTCTACTTTGTTTTCAAAAGCCGTTTCTAAGCTACTTCTGTGCAACTCTCCTGAGCTCCGTCTACAGGCTTTCAGTGGTGGAGTTTGTGTACGGGGGACAGTCAAACATACCTGGACATCGGGAAACACTACAAATAAATTTTCTGCCATTTGTGGCTGAAACAACTGAATTCAGTAATATGCAATTCAGGGCGGACACACGCTACATGACGCTACCTAGCACCTACAGAAGGATTTCGTCAAACTACTTTGCTATTGTTCATTTTCTACTGCATCTTTGTTTCTATGTTTTCATATAAAGCAAATATAAAAGTAATCAAATGGCAATAAAAAGAAGTAAAATCTGTTGTATTTTGTGCAATTACTATGAAAACCCCACATATTTCTGTTACTCATACAAAATATATTCAGTACACCACAATGAGCTTATATTTGAAACAATGCTCAAAGCACCTTATTATGAAAGGTAGGTAGAAGTAGTCTTCACTGAAGTGGAATTACTATTCAATGAAAAGTAAAAAGAAAAAAAAATACTAGAAGGAAAGTCAAGCATGGAGACAATAGGATCAAATCAAGGATCTGTATTTTTCCACATTAAATTTTATGTTAATTTTCCAGCTATGGAAATTAACATATGGTCCTGTACGCAAAACTTACCACATACATTTTCATAATTACATTGTATAATGTGCAATAAACATACTAGGTAAATATCACATGCACTTTAGTTTAGCACAAGGGAGCATGGCCATGTATTTAAAATTAGTTGCATTTTCCTGATACACTGCTACTGTGAAAAAAGTCCTATTGTGAATAACTATAAATCAGTTTTCCCCAATTACACAAATCAGCAAATATATGGAAAAACTAATCTGCAGCAGATTTTTAAATACAGATTTCATTACAACTTGAATGGAGTAATGAGAGCAGTTACTGTTCAGATAAATGTTATATACATCTTTTGCACATTGATGCCTTCATCACAACTTGCAAACAAAATTGCGCTTTGCAGAGCAGATTAGTAGGTCCTGATGTAAAGAGCAGCTATAGTTTTGCACTACTTTTCTGACAGGTGTGCATATAATATTATGCCCTTACTGGGAAAAATACAAATTTCATACAAAGCCTTTAAGAACAAGCAAGACAACATTTAAAACATAACACATTGAATGGATACTTGAAACAGTTCATGAATGCTGATAGAATGAATGTGACTGAACCCACTCAAGGCTAAAACTTTTGAAGAGGACCTCAGAGAAACATCTTGTAACAACAGTGTTAAAGAAACAAAAATAACAAAAAAAGAGGACACTATCAAGTTATTTCTGACGATATTAAAATCAAGCAAGTTTGCGTAGCAGACGTTAATAGTCACTTCATATTTAATTATGCTACGTGTGGTATCTACTGCTCAAAAAGAGACTTGCACACACTTTTTAGAAAAGAGGGAACCTGAGTTGCAACTGCTTTGCACCAGATTTATATGTTAAGCATTTAAGGCATAACAAACTTGATTTTGCAGCAGTACTTGTTGAGACAAAATTCCCATAGATTTCAGTGAAACTCATCTGCATACAGATTGTAGGGTGGGGTACACGGCACCTTCTGAGTAATCATGTTAACAGACACTCTATGATAATTTAAATTTCTTTTGACATTTTATATTCTTTGGTTAGCTTTAAACTTTCAGCACAAAGCCTAAACACATAAACATTAAAGGGTCTAACATTAAATAAAGTGCTGCAGGCGACAGCCTTGCTCAAATCTAACAGAGGTTGAAGTCACCACATAACATACTCTAAACCACCTTGTTTACGGCTTTTATTATTGAGGACATCTGCACACTGCACCCATTCTTATTTAGGGATATCATATATAATGATGGCTCAAATTAATTTAATATAGAAGAAAAAGTTTCAAAATAATATACTTGTGTAGAGCAGTATAAAATCATACAAACCTACGCACTTATAAAATGATGAAATTCAGTACAGGTGTATCTTCCAACTCATAACACAGGAGGTTTTTAGAAACTAGGAGGAAGCTACCATAGAATCTAAACCAAGAAAACACATAACCAATATGGAAGAAGAATGTATTATCAAGGCATTTTCTGACATAGCTTTGGTCATTGGAGATATTTCCAAAAATTTGTTCTCGTAAGTTGACTTTCGATCTCTCTAAATACTTTATAAAAACAGTTTGTGGGCCTGTAGGCAAACAGACAAACGCTAAGCCTTGGCTTTTGCAACTGGAAACAGCCAGATTTGCATGAGCAAACAGTGAAAACAGGAACTTTGAAAGGCCCTGGATGGAAGGTTTACAATTTACATCTCAGCTCTAAAACCAGAATGTAATGTGTTGTTACAATAATTCACAGTGTGAGAAAGTTAGGGTATTTTATTCGTACACACACTGTGAAGCCTATCCTGGCACCTTAACATAGCCATCCTTCAAATGTTTTTGCGTGTACAGTAGTGGCAGAATGGGATCTTTTTCTCCAATTTTTGTAGTATTCCTTATTGGGATTAGGAGCCTAACTCAGACTTAGACATTCACAAGCCCCCTGTAAGCTGTAGAAATGTCGGCTTCTGAGCTACAGGAAACATATCCACAGCGTCTATGTACTTCCAACTTTGTAAAAGGTTGAGTGTACTTTGGCATATGGTCCTGTACGCAAAACAGATTTACCAAATGGAAAAGCAAGGCTTAAACATTTACAGTGGAGCTTAAATACACTCTTCTAGATAAACTTCCTTTCTGAAGAAACTCAGCATTAAAATCAAAACAAAACAAAAGGTAGTTGGATTAAATGAGCTTAGTTGCCTCAGTTCAGCCTCTGTTAAAACCCATACATATCACAAAAGCTGCCCTCACAACTGACAACCTTCATGGACATGGGGACTGAATGAGTGTGGAAATTGAGTTACGCTCGCTCTCCTTGTAGGTGGTCTTAACAAATCGGATCAGCATGCCAGAACGGGTCACAAGTTGGCACCACTCCTGTCCGTGGTGCATCTGTTCCACAGACACAATCCTTCAGACCACAGCTCTCTCAGTATGACACCATTCAAGGGAGCTAAATACAATTTTTAAAAAATCTCTCTTTGAAACAGTAATTTAAGATAAATGTCTTTTCGCAATAGACATTTGCAATAGGAACTCTCATTGCAGGCTCTTGCTAATCTGATTTAAGCATGATTTTGTTTCCACTCAGGAAGCTTAAATTAATTTAGTGTTCCTGAACACTGTTACAGAAGGATGAAGTACCCAGTGGCTCACAGCTACAGTTCCTAGTTCAACAGCCACATTTGCTACACAGTCAGGTTATGCTGAAAATTTGTTTGCTTTAGCTACCACTACACAAGGGATTTATACTATTTCACTGTTATCCCATTACATTCAGTTTTTGGACTTACACAGATTGCCTAGAGACTGAAAAGCAGAAGAATTCAGATCCTCATGCGTGCTAAATTACCAGCTGTGAGAAAATCTCTGGCATATTCCCCACACTGATGAGACTTTGTCATTAATGCACCTCAACACTGAGAAGTCTGATGTGATCTGATTTTCCACTATTGTCTGCTTTCTTGTTCTATAGGTTGTGTTTTATTATTATTATTATTATTATTATTATTATTATTATTATTATTATTATTATTATTATTATTATTATTATTATTATTATTATTATTAAGCAAACTTTCAGTCCAGGACTACTTCCTAATTTAAAAACTTGTGGTTGGCAATTCGTCCTGTGCATGGAAGACATCGTTTTGGTGAGCAAAAATGGGCAGGACAAAAACTATGATCAAAAATGTCAAAATAGGTAATAATCTATGAAGCACAAACTGAAGTCTCTCATTGTTTTTTTCACAGACTTGCAAAACAGTTTTTGAATAAAGGCAACCCTTCTGCCCAGCTCTTCTGTAATAACATGGAGGACTCCATCACATCAAGTAGAAAATCAGCACCCCTGACTCTCTGTGAAGTTTCCTAACTCCAGGACTTTTCTTCAACTGTCCCTTTCAAAATGAAGGGTATACTGTCTACCAACGTAAGACAATGAATTAAGACAGCCAAAATCACTGTTCAGGTGATGACTAATTAGATGAAGAACTCAGTTCAGAGGGTCAAGTTTGTTCTCTTTGCATGCCACTCCTGATATATACATGAAGGGAGGTATCATGAGATAACCCACAAGCAGGCAATCTGCTAGCATCATACAAGGACATACTTTGCTCTTATGCAAAAACTCACAGTATGGCTAGCATTGTCGGCACTTTCTTTTTTTTAAAAAAGGTAGATGTTTCCATTCATCACTTTGACGTGAACAGCCATGGGGAATGCCCAAGTATCGTCACTAAAATCAACATCTTAAGTTGAATTGCTTGCTATTCCAAGCAGATACAAGGTTCTCCCTGCTGATTTTTTATTTAAACTCACAGGCAGCTATCTATGGATGGCCAGCAACCCTCCCACCTTGTTTTCTTTACAACTTTCTCTTTAAAACAAAAATTCAACACATAGTTCAGGAAATATTGCAAGATGAAGCTGGCTGCACTCCTAGAAATAAAAAATTAAAGTTTAAGTAAAACCCGACGTCTCCGTGTAAATTACACCTTAAAACCCCCCAAAACAAACAGGAAAAGATACTATTACCTAATGTCTGAAAATTCAGAGAATATATTCATTCATGGAAAATACTTCTGCAAGTGAAATGAACTAAAATGATTTCCTCAGTTTACTACATAGTAAACAAGATATCCAGGCACCTTTTTAACCTATGCCTTCCTGAAAGTAGTACATTCTTCTTATTTATCAAGGAAAGTGAACATTGGTCTTGGTGTACATAATTTTATTAGCACAAAAACATGCTCAACAAGGCAGAACTGGACACTGTGTTTACAATTTATAGAGCCATGCTACATCAGTTTCCAGTGTGATCCCCAACCCCAACAATTCCTGATCTTCAATTAAGATAGCTACCCAAATTCATGCTACTGAGGTAAAAAGATCATATCCTCTACACTTTCAAGTGTATTTTCAGAGAAATAACTTTATTTGCAAGTGACATATCCAGAATTCATTCATCGCTAATGTGAGTGTGCAATTTAATCCCATGACAATCACGTCATCTTTCAGATCATTCATGTGGCCATGACTGTAAATGGGACATTTGTAGCCAGTCCAAAACACAGACAGGATCAAAGGAACGATATAAAGGCAGCCCCACCAGGGTGACATTACACGCTGTGCCTATAAAATCAGACTGCTGCTTCCATGGCCACGGCTTTCTCTCAACATTGAAGTTGTACCAGGCTCTGTAACACCTTAAGTAAACAGAAGATTCCTTCTCAGGAAGTAAACCATGGTAACTCCAACATTTGCTCCAGGGAAAGCACTGTCATGTTGCTTTACGTCACAGTAAAAGTGTTTTATTTCAAAGGCAACAAGGAGACGCAGAAATTTCCTGCAAGATGGAAACACATTGTGTGATTGTTTTCCTGCACTGTATTATTTGGGCAAACGGAAGGGTTTGTTCTCTCAGGATCAAACATCTCGGAGAGCCCTGGGCAGGGTCCCTCTCCACCCACGGCCCACGAGGGATCTCCCTCCCAGAGGCACAGACCTGGCGCACGGTATTGATGTTTTGGGCAAAGCGTCAGTCCTAATTGCAAGTGCAAAACCAAAGCTAAGTGCTGCTGGATTGTAGCAGAAATTAAAGCCCGTGGCTGCTCCTGCCTGCCCTGGCTCAGCCTGACAGCCACACAAATAGGTAACGAGAGTTCATTAAGCCTGCTAAGACACAAGTTGGCAGCAACTAAATAAGACTCCAGCATAGGTAGTAAGGACACTCTCATCTCCCAAAGGACCATGCAAGGCTGAAACTTTCTTAGCACCGTGTTCGTAACTCCAAGTTCTGCGCTATAAGCCAAAGATCAAAAGTATACATTTCAAAAGGAGCAGTCGCTGTCCTAATGGTTAAAAGAAGCATGCATCTGTATGTTTCTAAACGATCAGATCCTTAGAGTGCTCTCTTGGGAGAAAAAAAAAAAAAAAGAACATTATTTCCGTAATAATTATATTTAATACATGCCCAGTACACAACTGGGGTCCAAGGGCTATTGTGTCTTCTGGATGGCTCACTGACTACCCTGCTGCAGCTCCCTTTTGTTGCAGCAGGCTATGCAGCAGAAATAGAAAGCACAGTCAGCATGGTAAAGCCACGGTAACTTGCTGAAAATGGGCTCAAAAGCATCTCTTTTTGGATTAGTTCTATGACTGCAATTCTCATATGAGTCAGCAGCCAGAGAAGTAGATATTAATTTAGCAACAAAATTATTCCAGAATATGTGAAACAAAGCCCCTGTTTCTGTTAGCTGAGGCTCAGTTGCCGTTCCTGTTACTTCTGCACTGCGTGTATGAGTTACGATGATGCAGCAGACAAAATCAGAGAAAGTTCTTTAGAAGTGCCCCTTCCTTTCTACAGGCCTTTCATGCCACTGCTGAACATGGTTGTACATAACTCTGTATTATCTCTACATAAAGATAACCAATCAAAAGCTACATTTATGAAATCATTCAAATTGTAAAAAATTACACCTCTTGTCAAATACAAATCATTAATGCTTCGTTACTCAACTATGCCCTCAAAACGCACGGCACATTTAGCAGAAGTAATTATTTAAGGGATTGTAGGTTCAGAAATTAATTGATATACCCAAATACAATCAACAGTCGTCAACAGCACAGAAATGTTATTTTCTACATGGGTGTTAGGCAGAGAAAAAAGCCCAATCCTGAAATATCACACAGTTTTAACCTGAAATCTGAAACATAGTGTTCACTTCTCTTGCTACACATTAAGAATATTCTATCTGGTATTACTGACTTTTAATGAAATACATATGGTATTGAAACCAATGATTTTTGTTTCAACCTCTGAAATAGAAATTTACTCCTCAGCACAGCAGTCTTACAATGATTGAGAAACATAATTTCAGGAATCGCCACATCTCATAGTTTGAAATGGCTTTATATTTTGTTTGATAGCAACATCACAGGACTTTAAAAAATGTGGTTTAAAAATATAAGCAAATAAAGAGCAAACCGAGAGATTTTTAAATACTCAGGAACGTCTCTCCACTTCTTCATCTATATCCAGGTTGTCTCCTGACCTTGCCATGGCACTCGAAAGAGTTAGAAGCTTGAAAGAAAAGAGGAGAAACAAAGAGACTTTACACAAGTTCCCAGAAGGCAATTCTGCCTCTCCTTTACTTTTCCTTAAACAAACCCTGGTTACAAACTAGAACCATAATTTTTAATACCTTGTGAAAGTGGCCAGAAATAGATTGTAGCCTCATGATTACATGGTGGGGAGAGAGGAAAAGAAATACTGTGAGCTACTAAGTCTGCCAATAAAACTTTGAAGCTATGGAAACCTTATAACTCTTCCTAAATCCAGTTTTATCATTCAGTTGCTAACAGCAACTACTATTTGTTTGCATCAGCAATAAAAAAGCAAGGGTCCAGCCCACTGCAGCTGGCACTTTGACACAAAATAATGCAGAGGTAACGAATATTTTCACACTGACTAGCCTAAATAAATATAAAAGAATAATATTCACTTGATGGTGCAGCTGTCTGGAGTTACACCTTCCTGTTATGTTGCCATCTCTCAGTGACAACCATACAACCAGAGGATCACCAATATCTTGAGTTTCTGGGTGGGCACAAGGACCAACTCCACAGCAGCATCTGCTATAAATGCTGTCTCCTTGCCTTCTAAAAACGGACACAGTACATGGCGGAGTTTGCGTGCTCTGTAACAGCTGGTTTGACGTAAAAATGAGTTTCTACTAATGCAACTGAAACACAGCAGAAGTTTTGTTTTGATGCATGATTTACTACGTATGAAGGATCAAGAGTTTAGGAGAAACATGGATCAACTTTAAATTATTCAGAAGTAAAGAACTCACATCCTCCCGAAGTTTTTGAAAGCCAATAAACACAGTTACCTCCTCTTTGTTTCTAGAAAAAAATGGAACGATGGTTTTTAAAGTTATCATACTCAACTATCTGGCAAAGCAGAAGGCCCCTCCTGACAACTTCTCAGTTTTACAGCAAAACACTGCTTAGACATGATGACTCAGATAAGGTATCATACCTAGAGCACTAAAATCAGCAAGTTCTAAGTTTATACCAATTTCAGATTTTGAAACTAGAATAAGAAGATTCATGCACAAAGTAAACCATGCTCTCTTCTCATCGCGCTCTCAACAAGATACCACAGCAAAACCAACGTGAAACAAGTCTGTTTTGGTCAACAACTGGGCATAATACAGGCACTATATTCATTTATAAACCATAAAGTTTTGATGCATATCAAGTGTCCATAAAACTCATTTAACAAAGGACATTGAAGAATGAAGAGAAATTTCTAGTGTCAACCTAGAATCAACCAAGCACTTCACATGCAAGAGGCTCCACTGCCAACTCTTGGGCCGCCTCTCTTTTCATGAGGCAGAATTTCAGATGCAACACTCTGCTCCATCAAAATTAAAATCAAAACCAAACCCCTATTTTCAAGCAGAAAGCTATTTTACAGAAGTTCTATTTACCTCCCATTGGAATAGTCACACCTAAACACTCTACAATGTCAGCTGAAGAGGATAGAGAACAATTTAGGTTTCTATGCTCAGGTTCCAGCGTGATGAGTTGCAGCACAAAAAAAAATCCTTCCATTAAAAAAAGGAAGAGTACAACAGATCAGGAAAACCCTTGTGGTTTCCATCGGCCCAAACAACACTGAAAGATACAGAAGAATTATTTTTTCTTTTTGACAGAGGGGAAGGAGAACAAACTGAGAGGCTCTTACATTTGGAGCAAGAAGAACTCTTAAGTATGGAATAAACTGGAAGTTGTTTCCCAAAGTCATTGCTGATACTAGGGTCATTGACATAAAATGTCGTTTCGGATCAGTAACATGGAGAGGAACGAAGAAATAATTCAGGAATAGGTCTTCATGCTTTGACATCAAGACAGAGCTGGAACCACGAAACACTGCTTAACAGTCAAGCTCTGACAGGAGTTTTTTCCAGTGCTTAATTCTAAATACATTGATATTCAAAGCACACTTTCCACACCTTCTTTTACAGACACTCCCTATGCAAAAAGAGGTTTGAAATAATACACACTAGCCAAACCATAACATATTACATAGGGGAAGGAAACAGTCATAGAAAACAGCTGGTAGTATTGTGCTGTTCAGCCTATGGGCAAAGGAACACAAGCCATGAAAACACAGCATCTATTCTCACATGAATAATTAAAATATAAAACACCTTAGGCATTTAAAAAAAATTCTAGGGCCGTTCTTGCAAAGCATTAGCAGTAAAACTACCTTTTTTTTCCTTTCACCTTCACAAACATCGTCTCATGAAAAAGCTAACAAATGGTTCACCTAGAAATAAGATCCATTTCTGAATGGCATCACTACTCACACACTCTCCATTTCACAGAGGACCTGGTACGTTTCGTCATGGCAGAAAAACACAGCAAAAAATGAGCGATTTAAAATAACCAGTTGCTACATTTTTAGGTAAGAAGACAAAATCCTTCAATCAAAATTTCACTTCCAAACAAATGCAGTGTTCCTTCCTGGTTTCCCTAGCTCTAGTGAAACCAAACGAGAAAATGAATAGGGACAGTGGTGACTAATACGGTGCTGCTGCCACGAACCCGCACCTACACCTGGGGGAAACAGATTCCACCAAACTGTCTGCCTGGGAGATGGCGAGGTTGCATGGCGCACCTCTCAGGAAAGCGTCCCCAAATCGTGCAGTGGGGTGTGGAGGGCACAGGCATTCCCTGTAGCTCCCCTGGACATGGCTATGGCGCACAGCGCTGCTTGGCTTCAGCTCAGGCATTCACTGAGGCCACGGGAGAGCTGGCATCTCATCCAGAGACCACACTGGATCAAAGTATAAATTTTTTTTTTCAGGAGTTTTCCCACTCATTGCCATTCCCCCACCCACCCACCCTACCCAGTAAGTTCTGTCTAAAACCACAAGTTCTAAAACAACTTATTTAGCAAAGGTTTTGGCATTTTCTCCACAGGTTTCTGCTCCAAGCTTTACTACTCAAAACATATGCTGACCATACTTGACCAGAGTAGCACCATACTGCTGCTCTAAATCCCTGCTACAGTATGAATTAGGTAGAGTTTTATTCATGTCCCTACTTAAAGGGTGGACATTGCCGACACACATTTCACACGTGCTGCAGTGATGCCGTTCTGCCACGTGCATGCCAAATTCTACAGCTGGCTATCGATCACAGCTGAAGAGATGTCTGAATTAAGTTTTTTCTTCTGAACATGAGAGATGCTGAGACCTTGCAACCAGATTGTGAAGTTTTGGTACACAACTAAAGCACTGCTTCAGGGTAAAATAAAGAGTTATTGTTGTCTAAATGCATCAGTTAACCTTCAGACCACAGCACGCACAGACTCTTTAGTCAGATGCTGGATCTTTACACAAAGCAAAGAAAGATTTAGCTTAGATGCCAAAAAGGCTGCCAGGGAAGCCAAAGAATCATGAAAGGAACTAAAAATAACAATGACTGTTCTTTGCAGGAGGGATAAAGGGATGATGACAAGACTGTGCAACTTCTAAGCACCACATTTTATTTCAAGATATTATGTGCCTGAGCTTAAGAGATGGTGTGAAACTGGGTGTATCTAAATATTTACTTATCTTCCTGAAATTATTCATTTTCTGTGTTAAAATGCTCGAGACTGTACTTCATTTCCACCTAACCCCCCCAATCCCTTCCAGTGTTGAAATCAACGTTCCCTGGAAAATGGATGCAGCAGACACTTTTTAAAGCACTGTCCATGAATAAATCAATGGACATCTGTATTTTCTGCCTTCTCTTCCTTCCTAGGAAACCACTGTTTTGCAGTGGAAAATTTTATGCTGTATTGAGCTGCTCTGTAGGCTCATTTTTACATCGCCTTCAGCTCCTACCAACGTGAGAATTAAGAACATGGCACAGATGCTCAGTAAGTGAAAGACTTTGGATTACCTGAAAACTAAAGGGAAGCATTGAAACCACTGCTACTGCCGTCAAGCTGAGCAATATTATAGATTTGTAATACTGGTTATAAATTTGGCATCAATCCAAACCCAACATGCTTAAGATCACAGAATCATAGAATGGTTAGGGTTGGAAGGGACCTCAGAAATCATCCAGTTCCAACCACCCTGCCCTGGGCAGGGACACCCTCCACTACACCAGGTTGTGATGCCAAAGATGTAGTAAACTGGGCTCATTGCACAAGGGTGTGTGTTGTGAAACGTCTTGATGGGCACTGTAACATTTCACTTTTCCTGTCGAAATTTTTCAGAAAAGAAGAAAGGACTATATCAACATCTCTTATCCTAAAATTTATATTTTGATAAAATGGTTTCACTGTGAAATTGAAAAGAAATTCACACAAGACAGATTCTTTCATATTAGATGCACTACTTTGAAGAAAAAAAAAATATAACAAACTGATATCTGATCATAGCATTTACAGACACCAAATAAAAAGTTATTTGCTGTACTTTGCATTTACCCGATGGTTCTCTCAGCCAGATAGGTCAGGCTTGTCTCACAATCCACTCCAGAGATCAAACTCTACCTTTTGGACAGTCACTTGATCAGATTCAACGGGAATTGAGTAAATATATTTGACTATTTTAAAATTGAGGTTCAAGATTTATTTTCTTCTATGTATTTTACTTTCAGAGGCTATTACACATAATTCTTTCTGACATGGAAAATATTGCCAAACTGCATGGTCAAAGCTGGAAATCTTCCAATGCATGATGTATTGTACCACTATGTGCAACGCCTCTCTACA
The DNA here is from genome assembly GCF_009769465.1 of Tauraco erythrolophus. NCBI lineage: Eukaryota > Metazoa > Chordata > Aves > Musophagiformes > Musophagidae > Tauraco > Tauraco erythrolophus. The sequence continues at coordinate 77,339,018 of NC_141496.1, forward strand.
ACAGACGCAACTACTCTGTACAACAGCCCCAAGGATTACCAGGGTTCTCCCTGTACATCTGTACTTCTGCAGAGGCACTGTATTCCCTCATTTGCAAGAAGGGGAGTCATCTATAGCTTTTTTTTTTTTTTCTTCTTCACTGATTTTACAAAGCTGAGCCTGGTCTTTGAAGGACATGCCTTCATCAGCTGGAAGACAGTTGATGCTGTACACTGGGTGGAAAATAAGAACAACAAAGATCATCATCATTGCATGACCTCCTGACCTGCAAAGCAATAAAATATATTGCACTCAGAACCTGCCAGCTGACATAACGACAGGGTGCTTCCGTGATGAATGTAAGGATTGATTTAAAGCAGTCGTTCTGCACATCTTATGTGCATATTACAAGGGAGAAGGATATTAGGACAGCTCTCCCATCCAGCTGAGAAAGAGAGGCAGAGAGACAAAAAAGTAAGAAAGAGAACAAAAGGAAAAGGCCAACAGAGGGCCAGATGGTGACTGCAAACCCCAAGTCTTTCTGAAGTTCCCTGTGCCTATCAGATCCTCAGAGAACGAAAGGATTGGATAAGAAGAACAGGCAAAACCTCTTCCTTCTGATCTTGTTCTTTTCCATTCTCTGCTATTAGCTTAATGAGTTTAATGGAAAACCACAATGAGGGCTGCGGAGAGCTAATCAAGCCACTTCTTCCTCTGAGTTCTGTAAGGAAACTTGGAAAGAAGATGCGTATTCATGAAAGAACAGCCTGTAAACTCTGACAACTTCTGAAAGCTTGGTAACATGGGAAATACTGAGGGGAAAAAAGAAAATGGAAGGATCTAAGCTTACTTAAATGGTCACTGATTTACACTTCCTGACAGCTGCAACAGTCCATGACAGCCAGAGACAGGGCTCTTGAAAATCGAGAGTAAAAACTTTCACAGTTGTGATGTATGTGCGCTTATATGCACATACTTAGCTTACTTGTAGCTTACAACAAAATACTTGGAGAGAAACAGTATTTTCTTCCTCATCCATATGATGCCAGAGAAAGATGTGAATCAGCACACTAAAAATCCTAGGACGGAGTTACTGCAATTACCAAGCATGGGAATGAATATTTTTCTGTCCTTTCAGGTTATGCACAACATCAAACAGAACCTGCTTCACAGGCCACTGTCGTTTCAGGTGGAACAAGAGAGACCAACACACTTGCTCTGTCCACACAAAGGATATAAGACGTCTCGGTTGCTGCTGTCACTAAGAATGTTAGTTTGTCTCTGTCTCTTCCTCTTTTCCATCATATGTCAAAGTTCATGATGGGGAAGCAAATGACTGGTAAAATTTAATATGATTCATGCAGTAAAAGCTCTGCTTGATGATGCTTTCCCTGAAGGTGAAATTAAGTAAAACAGGCTACACTTGTTGCAGGATTTTTATCTACACAGCAGCAAACCAGATAAACCTAGAATAAATTAAAAATTATTTGTTACTTTTATGCAAGTTAAAGAAATAGGTTCTTTTTCATTACCAAAGAATAATTCATCTTAACTAACAATGCACACACAGCACATTTAATTGACTACTGTGAACTACTAGACTATGAGAAAAGTAATGTACCTAAACAAGCTGGGAGGAGTTTCCATCCTTGTTTTAAATTAGTGTGTAAGACAGTCTGAAAAATACTTCTGTCTAGCTAATAATATTATTCACATGTGCTCTGTGGGAGAGGCCAAGCAGTGTGCTTTGAAACTGGCTCAGGAGTCTTAGTCCAGATTTAGAGATGGTATGAGCTTCCTAATGACTGGACAACCTGGGTGGAGCTCAACACTGATTCTACTAAAACGAATCCACATTCAGTATAACAACTTTTTGAGGGAAAAAAAAGACAAAACCCCCAGACTTGAATATGCTTTTTCACAAAGAAAAGAACATCCCCTCCATGAGCTGATCTGACTTTTCTTAAAATTTTACTCACAAGTAAAAACTAAGAAATATATTACTAGCAGATTTGGCATTCCCTTGCAAGATATTTCAACAGTTAGCCCTAGATCACAAATTAATCTAAGGACCTCGTCAGATTGTAATCACTACTTTTGCATTTGTCTTATCATACATAAGTCACATAGAAAATAAGGAGGTGATTGGTGACAGCCAACATGGCTTCACTAAGGGCAAATCCTGCCTGACTAATCTGGTGGCCTTCTATGATGAGGTTACAGCATTGATGGATAGGAGAAGAGCAACTGACATCGTCTACCTGGACTTATCCAAAGCATTTGACACTGTCCCACACGACATCCTTGTCTCTAAACTGGAAAGACATGGTCTAGATGGATGGACCACTCAGTGGATGAGGAATTGGCTGGATGGTCACACTCAAAGAGCTGTGGTCCATGGTTCTATGTCCAAGTGGAGACCAGTGACGAGTGGTGTTCCTCAGGGGTCAGGACTGGGCCAGTGCTATTTAACATCTTTGTTGGTGACATGGACAGTGGGATCGAGTGCACCCTCAGCACGTTTGCAGATGACATCAAGTTGTGTGGTGTTGTGGACACGCTGGAGGGAACAGATGCCATCCAGAGGGACCTTGACAGGCTGGAGAGGTGGGCCTTTGAGAACCTCAGGAAGTTCAACAAGGCCAAGTGCAAGGTTCTGCACGTGGGTTGGGGCAATCCCAAGCAAAAATACAGGCTGGGTGGAGAATGGATTGAGAGCAGCCCTGAGGAAAAAGACTTGGGAGTGCTGGTGGATGCCCCATCCGTGGCAGTGTTCAAGGCCAGGCTGGATGAGGCTTTGGGCAACCTGGTGTAGTAGAGGGTTTCCCTGCCCATGGCAGGGGTGTTGGAACTAGATGATCTTTGAGGTCCCTTCCAACCCAAACCATTCTATGATTCTGTGATTCTATGATACAGGGCTTTTCCTGATCACATTATGTTATCCTATTTGAAGGTATGAAAAAGCAAAATATATAGTCAGGAAGTCTTGTTCATTAAACACTCTGCAGTGAAATAAGAGCACCGAGTTGCTAACATCACAACAAATAAAACTGTATTTTCCTCTTACACAGCTTTACATGCAGTAACTGCGTACCACGTAAGGCACTAGTGCAATACAAACAGTAGCAACAACACCAAGCAGTTCTGAGCTATCTCCAATACTCACCTTTTTTCAAAGTTCTTTATTTTTGTGCTCATGTATACCATTTCTGAAAAAGTACTACAAAGTACAGGAAAGGATGGAGTTTTTGAAGCTGGAAGATAAAGCCAATAACATATGGCCAACCAGCCCATTCAGGAGCAGAGGTCTAACACTGGGAATCACCAGACTGCGCTCTTTGTGATATCCATTGAAATAGGTATTGCAGACATCTGCACTGAACACAATTACCATGTTGAGTCATTTGTAGAAGACCTAAGGTCAATCTGTTTGTCTAAAGGCATTCATTTCATCAGCATCAAAAGGAGAAATCGACTTGTGCATCCAGATTCCTAGCTGCAAGTACACCGGACATCCTACCTGTCTCTGACGCTACTGTATGAGAATGATAAAGTTTCACAAGCAACACCTTCGCTTCATGACAATGGCGCATCATGTAGCAAAACTGTGTTGTTCCAGAAGCATAAGAATCCAGGAAGTTCATGTTTCTCCTAGATATGTCTCGTGGTTGACTGTAAACTCATCTGAAGCTTATTCGGGTACTTTTAGAACCTTTCTACAGAGAGGTTGCCTGTGCCTAACAAATCACAAGCTCTCTTTCAATGGCATTATTTACTGACTCTCTTTCCTTAATCTGGTTAGTGTTTAATGTATTAGCTTTGACATCTGTCTTTCTGTCATACTTGATTTAAATAAGCCAGATTACTAGAGAAAACATATGGATAAACACATATACACCAAAATCAGCTTTATGTGAGCATATGTGATAGGAAACAAGGCTAAAATAATCTTCGATCCTTTTAGGAGGTGAAAGACAGCATCCATAAAATCTCTGAACAGCAACTATTAATAACACAATATCACATGCCCAGCCCCTGCAGTTACCAAAGGAATTTCCTGGGAGCTGATCAGCTTTCTTCTTCTCCTCTGAAATCAGATGGGAATGTCCTTGAAGCAAATATATCATCATAGGAAACAATTAAGGAAAAGGGCAGAAGGGAAGAAAGAGTGACTTATGTCATTCAGATAAAACACTCAGCGTAAGCGAGCTGGTGGTTGCCATTCAAAGATATGTAGTGGCAGAGGACTCAGTTTTCAGATCTAACCTCTTCTCTGGTAGCAATGCCGGAGAAGCATGAGGTAGGCCAGTGCTTGGACTTTAGCAGAAAGGAGAGAAAAGCCTGTGTGGCACTAGGGTGACTTCTCAAGTCAACTGAGGCACGAGCTACAGGCTATTCAGAGTTCTATGCCTTGGACAATCTTAAGGCTGAAGAATACAGCTTAGCCTGCACACAGCCAGCAACTCCAGGGGCTGTAAGATCATGCCTTGAAATCCTGTATTATTGTGCATGCAATGCCATCTTCCCTGAAAAAAGAGGAAAACGGAATGGGGAAAATTATTTGGCAGTTGGTATTCAGCAGGTCAGAAGAAGATACCTGCAGTAAGCTAGGCAGAATAACAAGAATACTATGGAACTAATGCAAACTTTTCTAATAGTGAGTCAAAACAAAACCCCCCAAAATTCAAGCAAAAACCCTGAAACTTACCCACTGGTAATACACAAATGGTATTCTACTAGTTCAGAAAAAAAATAACATTACTAATCAAAGAATCATAGAATGGTTTGGGTTGGAAATGACCTTAAATATGATCTAATTCCAATCTCCCTGGAATGGGCAAGGACACCTTCCATTAGATCAGGTTGCTCAAAGCTTCATCCAGCCTGGCCTTGAACACTTCCAGGGATGGGGCATCCTGGGCAATATCTTCCAGTGTTTCACCACCCTGATTGTAAAACATTTCTTTATTATATCTAATCCAAATCTGCCCTCTTTCAGTTTAAAGCCATTGTCCCTCTCCAGCTTTCCTGTAGATCCCTTTTAGGTACTGCAAGGCTGCTAGAAGATCACCCCGGAGCCTTCTCTTCTCCAGGCTGAACAACTCCAACTCTCTCAGCCTGTTTTCATAGCAGAGGTGCTCCAGCCCTTGGATCATCTTCGTGGCCCTCCTCTGGACCCGTTCCAGCAGCTCCATGTCCTTCTTGTGTTGGGGACTCCAGAGCTGAAAACAGTATTCCAGGTGGGGTCTCACGAGAGCAGAGTAGAGGGGCAGAATCACCTCCCTCGACCTGCTGGCCACGCTTCTTTGGATGAAGCCCAGGATACGGTTGGCTTTCTGGGCTACAAGCACACATTGCCAGCTCATGTTGAGCTTCTCATCCACCAGCACTCCCAAGTCCTTTTCCTCAGGGCTGCTCTCAATCCATTCTCTGCCCAGACTCTATTTGTTCTTGGGATTGCCCTGACCCACGTGCAGGACCTTGCACTTGGCCTTGTTGAACTTCATTAGGTTCTCACAGGTCTATCTCTCAAGGCTGTCAAGGTCCCTCTGGATGGCATCCCTTCCCTCCAGCATGTCGACCGCACCACACAGCTTGGTGTCGTCAGCATGCCAATGTGCATTACAGTTTTAGGGCAAGTAGATCCTTTTGGAAAAATTTGATTTCATTCTGTAAGAGTTGGGTAAAACATCTTGGCTAATGGCCATCAGTGAACAGAGATATTTGCAGAGGGGATCTGTGAGGCCATACACCCAACTCCTGCACTCAGGGGAAGGGAAGCCTCACAGGACTCTACACTGAGCTGCCTACTTCACTGAGGACCACTGTCTATCTAAAGATGCAGAAGCTCCACATTTGTTCCTCTAAGAGCTAACACAGAGCTGCACTGTTTCATCTGAAAAAGGTAAAGTCCAGGGAAACTCCAGGACACCCAGGAAAGTTCCTTCACTGTAAGTAACAACTGCCATGGCAAAACAAACACAACGGCAGAAGAATTCAGAGCTGCCATCTCAGCAACAGTCAGCAGGAGAAAACTTGCTAAAAAACAGGAAAGGCAGATGAGATGGAGGAATTGTTAAGAAGGAAGAGTGATTTGTCTAAACCGTAATCTCCTTCTCTCCTAGAAACCCATCTATAGTTGGCTTAAATAAAGAATGGTATCTTGCGCAGACCACTGAGCAGAAACAGTCTCCCAGAAGCATCCATATCTGGCACACAGATGTCTGAGCGGGTACACGTTGGCCCAACCCTTTGCAGTTAACTTACCATTTTGTCTCCTCTGTTACAGATGTGAAACACAAAGTGTTTTTTCTATGAAAGCAAAGTACTGACCATATCTGTAAAGAACTATGAAAAGCAATCCAAGTCACTAGGCCGACCTCTTCTTATGGCCATATTATCATAATGTGGCTGGACAGATCATTCTCTGTTATCCTACACTAACCTCTCTCAACTGATCTTTCTAATATTGCTAAATGACGTGATATTTCTACACTGTGGAAGAAGATCCAGAAACTGCTGGATGCATCCATTCTATCTATGCATGCTGTATGGGTCTCAGAACAATTTATATTGCTTATGTCTAGCCACTGTAATTTGAAAGGCACAAACACTGAACCTACAATGGATTACTGGAGGAGCTCAGTCACTTTTCTGTTTATGCAACTGAATTTCTCAATATTTTGAAGAAGGGGGAGAATTTAAAAATAAAACAATAGCTAATGTATTTGGACATTTAAATTACTCTTCCACGACCTTTTAAAACAGAAAATTATTTGTCATGCCACTGCCAAAATATGGCAGTATGAACATTTACGTAGGTGAACTAAAACAATCACAGAACTATTGAACTTCTCTGTAAGCTGATGTAGAGCACCAAGTTCTATGTTGTTTTACACTCAGTATAGTGCCATTGCACTCTTTAGGTTACACAAAGTTTATACCAGTTCAGTTTCATAAGAGAAAATGTACATAGTGACATTTGCTTTAAACTAGTGTAGGTTTACTCCAAGAGTACAAGTGGCTGCTTTTTACACGGAGTACTGAATTCTAACATACACAAAGTAGCTCCATTACATGGATTATAAAGCGTGGAATCACTGAAGCTAAATGTGACATGGGACTAAACAAAACTGCTTTATTCAAAACAGATAGTACTTCTCCATAACAGCTGATGGACAGACGTGCTTTACTCAAGTCCTCACATTTAAACTCCCAACTCAAAAGTAAACTTAAAACCACAAAAATAATTTAAAAGACCAGATCTGCAAACATTAATTCAGTGGCTGCATTCCCAGAACAGTAAATGTGTGCATACTACTTCTGTAAAAACTTGCATTAATTTCAGCTAAATCCTTCTGCCTTTCACTCTACTTGAAAAACTGCCAGTCCTTCCATTGGGATATACTACACAGGGACTACTGCGGACACAGGCATCACATGCCTGCAATGAGCTTGCTTAAAGATTGAAACCCTGTGAATAAACAGCACATCACTACAGAACTATGTTGCCTAGATTTGAAATTGGCCCAGTATTAAAACGTCTGATTGACCAATGAAAGACAAAATAAGGTTTGGGCTAAAAAACCTGCTTTTACTCCTTTATGTACTCTGCTTCGCGAAACAGTATGCAACACAGCCACTGCCTTGTGCTCCTACATACAGACACACAGTACTAACAAAAACGAAAAGTGGACATTGAGCTTCTGACACAAAAATGAGAATTTGTTGAATCTTGAATGAGATTAGGTTTTATGATTTTATTTACCTTCTTTTTCTTCTTTTCATAAAGGTCATAATTTAAAAACAAAAATAAGTATCTACTGACATTTAAGCAGAAGGAGTTTAAATCAGGCCAAGTGGCCCATTAAAAGATAACCAAGTTACTATCAATCCATGATGGAGGATTGCCTGCTGATGATCTATTCTTGAAAACCTACCATCAATAATGTGTATTGCTGATTGACAATGCAGTACTTGTGGATTTTCATTGTCTTGTATATACATGCACAAAATATAAAAAGCTTCAGTTTCATGACTTCCAAGAGATAAGAGGGAATGGGAAAGGGAAAACGGCGATACTTTAGGGCCAGAACCTAGGAAAGAGCACACTGGCATTTTTCTGGTATTTATCTTACAAGTTTCTTCCCTGAAGTCATGCAATTTATTGACCTGATCACTTCAAAGTGTATAAACTGGTAATTCGGGGAATCAAAAAAATATTTAAAAGCTTCCAGCGGCAATCTTCTAGCATTAGTCACAGTGAGAAGCTGCAAAATATTGCATGCGTGCATGGTACTGGCAGAGCGTCCTCCGGAGAACTACTATGGCTACATCACAGCAGAAAATGCCAGGCGAGAAGTATGGGACAGGCTGGCTATTGGATGCCTTCGGAGTCAGCAGAGAGAAACGCGAACCCTGCCTACACCCTCTGCACTGCCTCCTGCACCTACGGACCTGGCCTTCTATGTTTGATGATCAGCCGTCAGGCCACCTGAGCTGTGGGATCATCTTGGATGTCTCCCCACACTCCTGAGGACAGTTTGCTATGCCCCTAGCATACCTTTTGAGAAAGAGCAGCCAGGTTGTAAGCAGGGCTCTGCCCACACCCAGCCACATGAACCTCCACAGGCAGCAAGCAGGGACAGCTGGCGAGGACATCAGGTGGGAAGGGAGGGAGGAAGGAAGCCTTCTGTGGGTGTTGAGTACATTTGCTGGAGACCAACCCACCTTTTCAGAAATAAATCCACATCCTCTGCTGTCACAGACCCAAACGTGTGTGTGGTGTTGCTCAAGCCTAGTTACTTTGCTGAAACGCAGATGGCACAAAAAAGACATGGTTCTTGCACAGAACCGAGCAAGGACTTGAGAAGGATTAATCATGCTTTCCCAGCGAGGTCAAAAACACAGTATTATCAATTTTTTTTAAAAAAACCCCACCTCTTTAAAAAAGCTATACTGAAACCAATTAAAAGTTGATAATCACAGTTCTTAAAACACCGCATTTATTTTCATTTTTGGGGGAGGAGAAGGCGGGAAAGCCAATTCATATATATATGTATGTGTGACGTACGTATGTACGTACACACACAATCTCTCTGTGCCTTCTGTAAGAAGATAAGACCTTAGAGAAAGCTTCCCCCAGTCATGGAGGAAATGAAAACTTGACTAGTGCTCTTTGTCCATCCCATTCCTCTAATACGGTTACACTTCTTTAAGAAGGCTATACTTCTTGTATTGTATGTTCTTCAGTGTTTTGCTTTCACCTACACATTTTGCCTTCTAAGCAATAACTTCAGACTTGTATTTTTCCACTATCAACTGACATCAACCCAAACCCTGCCCCTTAAGTATTCAAGGGCATGTAGGCACAAAAAAAAGCAGGCAGGGTGTGGTATTTGAATCTTACACATTCCTTCAGTTAATTGAAAATTATATCTCTCTTTTCAAAGGCTCAGTAAACAAATGGCTTGGCAAAGACATTGAGAATCAAGCCAGGAATACCTATTTCAAATATAGCATTAATATATATGTTGATATGCAACAGAATTTCTGATGCTGTAAGCCAACATCCTTCTTCAAAAGGAAGAGGAAGAATAACCAGAAAGTAGGGCACTACCAAAACCTAAGAACTCGGCTGTGAGCCAAAATGAAGATGTATACCTAACAGCTTTACTAATCTCAGTGAATCACCACAAAATTGAGACCTAGATCAATACAAAGTAACAGAAATTCCTCTTCCTCCACCTTTTTTTTTTCCTCTTCAGAAGATTCATTTGTGGCAACCATATTAATTTTCCAAGACATGTCTTGTCTACTACTGACACGCAAATGTTCCACAGCACTGGTTCGGGGAAATTTCTGAGCCTCTATCAATACTACTACTATTTCATTTATTTACCAATATATTCTTATCTGGAAAACAATTTTCTGTAATATTGATTCATACAAACTGCATACACATTCAGAGACACTAAATACAGCTTCAAGAGTTCTTAAAATAATACCAAATGAACTACTCAGAAGAAGTCAGCTGAACGTTAAGAAAAAATGCTTATATACTGAGATATGCCGACTTTGAAACATTTCTTCCAAACACTGAAAAGGATAGCCTTCTTTTCAGGGCTTTTAATATTGATTCTTAAGCCTCCTTTTTATGCAACCATGCTACCACTATTTTCAACAAATTTCATCATTTGCTATCAACACTTAAAAGTAGTATCTCAGATACGTTTTATCTTGTCTTTTGTTACATTAATGGATTTGCTCCTTAAAACTTATGGTGGTCAGCTTTTCTTGAAAAAGAAATTTTCAGAACAACAGAAGAGCACACAATGGAAAAGGTTAACTTCAGCTAAGTGCTCTTGGCACAGCTGATGGCATTTCACAACAATATGAATACAAAAAATGTGTTTGCATACGGCAGTAATCACAGCCCCGCACGCTCCAGCTCTCGGGAGCCAGCCTGGCTCTCTCATCTGCCATCACACAACAGGCAGGGACTGTGAACACAAATTGTTCTCCGTGCTAAAATGTCACTGCTGTCCAGTCCAGGCCTCAAGCTGCAGGCATGTCCGTTTGTCTATCAGACTGAAGAAAGAATTTTCTTAATAGTTCTACTTTAAATGGTCAATGGGGAACACTTCTCACGATGCACTGAGTGCTCACTATGTCCTTTTGGCTGGGCAGCACAGCCCATCTCCCAAAACTATTGGTTTGTTAATTCACGTGGTACGAATAGTTCAGGAATTTTCAATCAAGTCGCTGTACTCCTGGCAGTCTACTTCCAAATTTAATATCAGAGAAGAAAAAATACATAATTTTAACACTACTATTAAAAAGAAAATGCGTGGTTCCCCTGGCCACAACCCCAGGTAGAACTACAGCTTTTCAGAACGGATGTGTTACCGCAGGGGGGAGCAGCCTATGTGCTGTTCCCTGGAGGTATCAATTCATTTCTCCATGTTACCCTTCAATGCTAGCCCCCTCCTTCCAAGGAGCCACCACGTTGGTGTGATCAGATTAAACAGGATTTTTATTCACAGTCACGAGGCTCCTCTCTGCTCTCCGATCTCAGCACAGAAGGTCAACTGCATAAATACTGGGCAACTGAAACTGCACAGTTATGATCAGACATCCTGTTTGCTGTGAATTCTATTTTTAATACTCTTACAATGTTAATAACGGGAACTCCCGGTTTAACCAGTTTGCTTTTTGCTGTAATTTATCCTGCAGTTAGTTAACCCAACACCACTTTGCCAGAGATCCCAGTGTGTGCAGATTCTACTTCTTATTGTCTGTTTTAAGGTGTCTTTTCCCCTCCAAGCTCCCCACTCCTGCGTTTCAGGTGCTTTCCAGGCTGTTCTGAGAAGCAAAGACATAAGTTTTCATGAAGACTTCAAAAGGGTTCCCCTGTTACCTAATCTTAAAGCAGTGTAGTCAAAGAAAATTGTAACATTTCAGCTTCTGTATGGGAGCCAAGACATTAGAAAGAACACAAAACTCAAAACGTTTTATGCAGAAGTTTCCTAATAGTGAACTAGCCAGAAGGTCGTGCAGGTTGGGAATTGCTGCACACCCTCAACACCCTCTGGGAGCCTACAAGAAAGCTGGAGACGGACTTTTACAAAGGCATGTAGTGATAGGACAAGGGATAATGGCTTTAAACTGAAAGAGGGGAGATTTAGATTAGAGATAAGGAAGAAATTCTCCACTCTGAGGGTGGTGAAGCACTGGAACAGGTTGTCCAGCGAAGGGGTGGATGCCCCATCCCTGGAAGTGTTCAAGGCCAGGTTGGATGAGACTTTGAGCACCCTGGTGTAGTGGAAGGTGTCCCTGCCCATGGCAAGGGGTTTGGAACTAGATCATCTTTAAGCTCACTTCCAACCTAGACCATTCAATGATCTATGATATTCTCATTTGGGACAAAGCGTTTCTTAACAAGGACAGCTACTCCTTCTGTCCTGGTTTCAGCTGCTATGGAGTTAGTTCTCTTCTTAGCAGCTAGAATAGCACTGTGTTTTGGATTTAGTATGGGATTTGCTATGAAAGAATGTTGATAATACACTGATGTTTTCAGTTGTGGTTAAGAAATCAAGGACTTTTCAACTTTCCATGTTTCGCCAGTGTACAGGTCCACAAGAAGCTGGGAGGGAAGATGACCACAGCAACTGATCCAAACTGGCCAGTGGGGTATTCCATACCATGCAACATCCTGCTCATTATATAAATGAGAGTTGGCTGGGAAGTTCTCTCTCTCTCTCTCTCCTCTCCGCCTCTCATCTCTCT